>NC_051453.1:2389896-2579886 GCF_001649575.2 Kryptolebias marmoratus | reverse complement strand
GAACGGCATGCCATAATATATATATATATATATATATATATATATATATATATATATATGCAAAAACATTGCTGAAAACATTGCTGAAAGATCCAGAGTTGAGTTTCGATCCATGCTTTATTTTCCTCTTTGTGTTCAAGGAGTTACAACAGAAGTTTTCAAAAGAAACAAATAACAGTTCAATTAGACTTTTCCAAGTCCCATTTCTTATCAAATTTTGTAAATTTGTCCTGCGGCGTTAAACGAGCCTCATCACTTCGACAGCTGTGCCTCGATCAGCTGACATCAACGCAGAGACTGAGAGTAGATGCAGAACATTTTGCTGGAAAGCCAACATAAAGTTTAGAGACTGAATCCAGCAGTGTCACTGGCTAAATGGAAGAGAGTTGTTATCGCATAATTAGGAGCCTGGAAAGGTTTGGATCAAAGCTGCCTTTATTTGCCATCTTCTTGGCAGCTGCAGGAGTGCTGCAGGTGGCTGCTTAGACACTGAGCTGCGCGCTGTGAAATATATGTTTAAGACAAAAAGAACATTGTGTGTGTGAGTGTGTGTGTAGGTTATAGTTTGACAGGTATGTGACTGTATATTTCATGATGATAAAATCTTTACAATCTTCACAATCAATGAAAGGGCAAAATCGCAAAACCTCCAGAGCTCTGTCAGGATGCTTATTTACTTCTGAAATGAATTTGAATCTTTTATCTCAGTCAGTGATATCTAAAATGGCTCATTGTTTTTCTTTCTTTTTGTTTGCGGTGGTGTTTACAGAATACTAAGCTCCATTTTCAAGCATTTACAGCCTTCAGAATATTTGCGGTTCCAGCTCTGTGACAGCTTTTGGAAAAAATAAGAAAAGAACAGGTTCAGAATAAAAATTAGAGTGGACATAATATCATTCTTCAAAAAAAAACGGGTGAAAAAATGTGTGCATACTTTACCTATTTCCCTCAGTAATACTAATTTTAATTGTTTGTTTTGTCATTAACACAGTGACATGAGTGTGTGTGCAGTTTAGATTAGCTGCTTCCCTGTTTATTAATTTGTTGCTACTTTTGATGCATGAAGCTTTATCTGCCATCCTAAATACTAAAAAAACATTTTATTTCATTTCCTGCCTTCGCTATGTAACAAATAGTTTTCTTTAATCTCATTCTATGTCAATTAAGCAGATTTAACTTGTGTTATCTTGTGTGCCCTTTTGTTTTAAACTGAATAAAAAGTCAAGCCACAAAATGACCTTTCTGCATCATTTGAGCTGTTTCACAGTGACTTTTACTGCTGTCAAAGTTACCTGTGCATTTTTGCTCTAGTGTTGCCATCTTGTGTTGCTTTAGAGAAACTACATGTAGATGAGTGTGAGTTGAGTGATGTTGAGGGCATTTACTTCAGCATACTTGCATAGATATATATTAATTATATATAAATATTTATACATCTTATGTAAATCAACACGTATCTACGACTCTTCAAGCTCATTTAATTTAATGCCTTTCAAAATATTATTAAATAAAAGTCACTTTTAAAACTATAACCAAATTAACCCCTCACCTTTCTGTACCCTGAAAATCATTTGAATAATCAGTTTTAAAATATATATATATGTAAAGCATCGTTAATGTGCCATGATAAGAACAAAAAGGTCTTTTGCACAGTCTCCTTAGATGTTGATCTTGTCCCTTTAATTGTTGTTTATTTGTTCTTTACTAATAAGGTTTTGCTCGAATGTCTTGAGGCAAAAATGAACTCCCCTCACCTCCCTCTGTTAATGTTTGCTGCATGATAATCTGATTATCTGATTAAATAATTATTCTAAAGCAAAATGCAATATTTGTGCGAAACAGTCTTTTGAAATGAATGTCACAAAGAGTTAAACATAAAAAAATAAAGTCAGTCTCTGCAGAGGGAAAAGCCATCTTCAGAAATAAAAATGTCTTTATCTTCACAACAATTGTGTAAAACATTTACACGTAAGTGTTTACTACGAGGCTAATTTATCTCCTCCTGCCTGAACTCTCCCTTTTAGCTGCTGTCCACATTTCACAAAGAAAACTCAAAGACTGCACTAAATAACACTGTTTTATTGTTCATTTAAACAACAAATTAGCACTTGTTGATGCTATTAAAATATTAGAGTTGATTGTTAAAATATGCCTTTTAATGTAAAAATGATTGGTTAATTCTGTTCCAGCTGCATCCAGTAGTTGTTTGTATTAATATTCAGTAAATTGGGTCGATAAATCAATGTTTGACTTGTTTTAGTTTGCTTTTCTTTCTTTGTTCACCCAAAGATTCCACTCCTTTTTGCTGTTGACAATAAATAAAAAGAAAGAAAAAACAAGTTTTAATTTAAAACATCACCTTTATAATTGCCTTTATTATTTGTAAGTGTTTAAAGTTGTTCTTTACCTTTCTCAGTGACGGTATACATCGCCTCCATTCCAGCTGAAATGTGGTCAGAGATGTGACAGTGGACGAGCCACGTACCCGGATACTGAGGACGCATTTTCACCGTCTGACGCAGGAAAAAGACAAAGCAATTACATGATTTCATTTGAATGAGCTTTAACCAATGCATTAAAGAATAACTTAATCAAATCTGAATTTAAAAGAGATGTGATAATAATTCTTAACTTTTAGCCACAAGTGTAATATTTCAAATATGTATCTTGCACCATTTATTTTATTTCATTGTTAACAATCCTAAACATCTGTTTATCTGCATTAAAGGATGTGATATGGTTGTTTTTATTTTTTATTTTTTACTTTGCTTTGGCACCATCATTTAGAGGACTTATTCTGTTAAAATAAGATTTGTAGGTTAAACATTATATATATTATAGACACAGAAAATAAATAACTAAACCTCTAAAACCTGTTAAAGTTAAGCTTTGTTGAGGTTTTACCTGGAAGGTTGCTGGAAGCAGCTCAAATGAGTCAACACGATAAGGACCTCCACCCAGCTGCAGAATAAATATATATATAAAGGGTTTTATTTATGAAGGATGTGATTTTTATTCTAGGACTGTCTGTCAGTGTATTTGTCAGCTTGATGTTTTATACCTTATATTCCACACTATGGCCGTGCCAGTGCACAGTGTGTATGTCGACTTCATTGCCCATTCCAATCAGGTACCAGTACACCTTATCACCCACCTCCATGGTCAAACCGTTCAGATTGGCGTACACGTAACCATTAATGGCTGCAAATAAACACAGAGACAAAAACATAACAAAAATATCAATATGTTATCTTTTAATGTAATTTTATGATGATTTAAAAATATTGACTTTCCAATTTATGGTATGATATTAAACTTTATATTGTTTTCAGGCTTTTTAATTATTAAAAAAGACAAATTCATAGAAAATGTTTTATTCTGTATTGCAGTCATTAAGAGATTATAGCATTTCTCAGTTTTATATGAATATTTCAAACTTGACTCCATTTTTTGTAAACAATTCTTTCTTCTTTACAATCAATCAAAAACATATGGAGACTTCAAATACATATTCCTGTGATTTTATTAAAAAATTTTACTTAATAACTTTATATATTTCTGAAAAAAACATTTATTAACATGCTTTTGTTAATGTTTGAGCTGTGTGTGTTCTCGTCTCACCGTGCAGTTTGTTGCTTTCAATGAAGTCATCGTCATCTTTTAAGTTTGGACGAGGATTCCTGATGTGCTTCCTGATGTTTTCATCCAGATACCTGCAATATAACATTTATAATGTGGTTCTTTTAGTTTGTTTATAGAACTGTTGCTGAAAATTCACATCATATTGTTCTTTCCTGAGACCTTTATATGCTGAAGATGGCATAATGCTGGAACGAGATTCAGCCTTAAATGTTAAGTATTTTAAATTATCTATGCCACAACAATTTCATGATTTATTTCAGGACATCTGTTTTTATTTTTTAATTGTGGCAAAATAGCTCATGAAATTTCCAAGCAAATTGTGGTCCCACTTACCAACTTTCATTCTCATCAAAAACCAACATAAGTAGTGCAAATTCTTCTACTTCCTTCTTTAGTCCAAAACTCCTGGAAACAAAACAGTTTTGTTAATGAGTGTAAAAGCATCTTTAAATAAGCATTAATTTTAGGGTTATTTGAGGCTTCGGGTAGATCAAGGCAGAGAAACAATCACCTGGCCCAGCTACGACGACAAATCACCAGCGGACCAATCAGACCGCTGTACAGATCCTGAGAGGAAGAGAGAAAGCATGAAAGTCTTTATAGAAGTCCTTTTTGTTTTATCTGGATGAGTTCATGTTTTATCAGTGCACCTTTACGATGTCGACAGTGGAGTAATATGCTGAAACAGAGCACTCCTCCTGCTCTGGGGTTGGTCCTGTGTTCTTGTTGACATACCAGGTGTATGTGTGAGTTTCACCTGTGATACACATCGGAAATCTCTTTGAAGGATTTCTGTTTCATGCATATTGTATCAAGTCACAACTTTGAACTGAAGTAAAGAAATCCTCAGAAAAATTAAGCATTTGAAGTTTTAAATTGTCCTTTTGTGTTTCCAACAATCAATCCAAATTTTAAAACATTTACAAAGAAAAAGTTACAGGATAGGAACTCGCTGAAAAAGTAATAATGATCATGAAACACACTGAGTTTGTTTCTCTGTTGTTTTCAGGCGTACCTGGTTTGGTTTGGTAGACATCAGGAGTTTCTGTCTTTACTCCGTGGGCATGAATGGAATAATCTCTGGATGCCATATTCTTAAAAACCACCTTGACTTTGTCTCCCACCTGAGCATGAATCATCGGACCTGAAATGGAAGGAAAATATTTTCATTATCATCTGAGTTTTAATTGTACAGCAGCAAAACTGAATCAAAAAGAGAAAAGATATATAAGTAATGTCAAGAGACAACATGACAAAAAATGAATTTGTTCTAAAATTCACACAGAGGTAAAATAACCAAACTTTGGCCACAAATCAACCTATTAAATACCTTAAAAAAATACAAAACCATCTAGCAAAAATAGCCATAACATTATGAAATAGTAAAGAAACCAAACTAGACTCAAGGTTTGCCAAACTGGACAAAAAAACACAAAGATGAGGCAACACGTCTACAAAAAAGTTAACCTTTTAAACCTGTCACTGCTGTTCTTACCCATAATGCCAAGGTGTTCCATATCAGGTGTTCTTTCCACCTCTTTGGTGAACTTATCGTTGGTGTACTGTTTGTAGACAACCTTCTTGTACTGAGAGCCAATAAACCCGTCACGTTTGTCCAAAAAGATGAGGGCAGGACTGCAGCAAGAGAGGATATCCTGTTTAAAGTTTACTATTTTTGTAAGGCAATATTAAAAAAAAATATTCCCACTGCTGATGAAATATAATCGATTCTGCAAAATCTAATAAATCTCAGTCCTTACTGCCATATTGTGAATGATTTTAACATTGCAGTTTGGGGGCCATTCTTCTGCATAAATATCAACAAGAGTTAAACTATGTGTAATTAATAATAAACCTGCCCTCAATATGTCAAACATTACTCTTTTTCAGGGATGTTCAGGAAGGATTTGTCCTCTCATCTTTATATGTATATATTTAGTTCAACGTTTTACAATCATTTTATATGAGCAACAAAAACACAGTAATTGTAATTTTATGCATTACTTTTGCCCCATGTTCCTGAACATCTCTGCCTCCCAGGTGCGGTTCGGAGAGTAGTCCCAGTCGATTTCCACGGCAGCAATGTAGTAGGTTTTTGAATGGAGCATCACCTCACTCTGACGCTGGAACAGGCCGCACTTCTCTACCGTGTAGTTGGCTCGCATCCCACTTCTATAATGATCCAATGTGGCAGAAACCACTTCAAACAGACCTGAAATGCATAAACATCACAGCTTGTTTTTCTATTTATTTTCAGTTCCTGTAATTTCCTGCAAAGGATCAATAAAGTACCAATCATAATCATTTTTAATGCTTAAATTATTGCAGAACTCAGTTAAATGTATAGTGACTTTGATTCATGCCAGTTTTGCCCCTCACTCAGGGATGCAAAGTCTCACATGAGTATCAAAACATTTTTAATTTAAGTCAGATATTGCATTAAAAGGAAAAAACCCTGCTGGACTTTCTTTCAAATATTTTGTGTATTTGTGAAGCAGCTTTTGTAACTATTGTTTAGTATTAATTTAGTGTTTAGCAGTGTGTTGTAGTAGATGGGCTGCAATTATTTATTGCTGTCAAATGCATGTGTACATACATACTAATATACATATTGTGGTATTAAAACAAATATCAATGTTTTTGTAAAGTCTGGTAAATTATGCATGTAATGGAGCGTGAGAAAAAGAAAAAGAAGACATACCCATGCTGTCTGGCTCCATAGTGACAGTGTGTGAGATGTGAGGGAAAACACTAATGGTGTCTTTTCTGTTCTGGCGATAGAGGAACCGGTTTCCTTGGAAATAAAGGCTGATGATGTCTGTTTCTGACCCCAGCCCTGAGAGGTGCCATGAGACTTTATCCCCCTTACACATGGTCAGACCGGGCAGGTTCCTGTACACAAACCCGTTGATAGCTAAAAGAGAGCCGAAGAGATAAAACAAGAGGTGGCTTATTTCAAACATGATCTATCCGGAAAATATTTTACTGAAACTCGATATGAAAAAATATTTACCCCAAAGGAAATACTAGACATAAACAAAATAATAATGACCATTTTAAAAATCCAACAACCAAAATAAAACACCTTTAAGTGTCAAGTGATGACTGTTCTACTCACCGTGCATTTTGTTGCTCTCCATAAAGTCTTCATCCTCCTTGTTGACAGCGTTAGGAGTAGTTGTGAAAGTTCTGATGTTGTCATCCAGATACCAGCTGAGATTCTCATCAAACACTGTGGCCATGAGGTGAAACTCTTTATTATAATTTTTCTGCATAATACAAGAGAGATGAAGCAACATGATTAGATTTTTTTATTAATAAATGGTCTAAAATAAATTACAGAACCCAGGGAAACCATTCATGGTGACACAATAACACTAATTAACTTAACATTTTGACTTTGGCGTGTAGGATTAAACCCTACCAAGACAAAACAAATGCCAGATTAAATACGACACGACTGGCCAAAACTCTTGTTATATTAACAGTCTGAATCACTGATGTTCACCTGCGTTCCTTTTTTCAGAGATTTAGGACGACAAATGAGGAGAGGCCCAACCAGCCCGGAGCTTGTGTCTTTAATAGCATCTACTGCAGAATAGTACAAATAGCTCAGACAGTCCGGCTCCCCTTGTACCGGACCAGCACCTTCAGGTACCGACCACTCGTACGTGTACACAGTCCCGGGTCTGACCAGAGCAGCTGGGGGAGGGGTCACTACTCCTACAGTTATTATTCAGAGAAAGAAAGTTAATATTTGGAAACACATGCCAATCAGTTCTGTTCTACAGATCCAAACTCACTAGTTTGTTTCTTTAGCTCCCGTAGTTTCTTTGCTGTGTGTGTTTCTGGCAAAAAGAACATTTCAATTTTTAGATGAAGGAGGGAGACCAGGAGATGATCAGAATTGTCAAAGCCAGTATTTATGCATGTATTTACCTTCCAGTTCGTTGTAATAAAGTGTTCCATCTTGTTCTATACTGTACTGTACTCCATGTGGCTGTATCGTGTAGGGCCGGCTGGCTTTGTTCTTAAACACCACACTGATTGTGTCTTTCTCTTCCGCTCGAATTACAGGACCTGGACACATTTAAGACAAATAATGGCACAGAAATTTAAAAGGCAGTCAAGCTCTTCTGGTATCTTGCATACCTATTTACATTGAATAAACTTTGTTGGGGGTTCTTTTTCTGCAGCCAAATTAATTTTCTGTTTTATTAACCAATGTTAAGAGTTAAAAATGGGCAAAATTAAGTTCATACAGAGATCTGATTAGGTTTGAGGATTTGCAGAAGAGGGTTGCTGAAGATGAATTTTGGAAGTAACAGCAAAATCAGTGAGATAATTTCATCAATTGGTAGAATGTGGTGAAAGAGAACATGTAGGTGGTTGGTGTTTTTGTGGAAGATGGAAAAGGTGACCAAATATCTTAAACCCCAATTAAAAAAAAACAGAAAAGAAAAGTGCTTTCAACCTTTGTCTAGCTTAGATTACCCAGAATCCCGAGGTGCTGCTCCTCCTGGCTGCGTAGCATCTTCGTTGTGAAGGTGTTGTCGGTGTATTCAACATATCGAGCTTTCTTATAGCGGCTTCCAATGCGCTGTGGACCTCTGGTTACAAATTTTTCTGCCTCACTTCGTACACAAAGATGCATAATTCAGCATGAGCAGGTCTCACCGTATACATGAACAGCATTTCTGTGTGAATTTTTGTGTGTATATGGAGTTACCAACCCGTCACTGGGCACTGTGGGAGCATAGTCCCAGACCTCCTCTTCAGCAGCAATGAAGAACTGTCTGAGTTCACCATGAGGGCGGGGCTTATGAACGTTGGGGAAGCACTTCTTGATCTCAAACAAAGCCTGCATTCCAGCTACAAAAGAAAAACACATAAAGTCCTGAAAACAGGCAAGTGTGATCACAAGATTTCTTTCCTGGAACAGGTTACATTCTGTCAAGAGTTATTAGCCTCATTTTAAGCCGGGAGCACATTTTCTTACCCATCAGATGGTCATTGACGGTGCATGTTACCAGCCAGTGTCCGGGGTTGTCAGCCACCATTTCTGCTGTAGTGCTGGAGGCCGGGAAAAGGCTGATCATGTCTGTGTGGTGGTTCAGAGTGGTCAGGATCTGGCCATGGAAATGAACTGAATGCATGTCCACCTGTGAATAGAAAAGATTAGAATTTCAGGCTGAAAGCTAATGTAAATCCCTCAGGTGGCCAAATAAAATAGAATAATCCAACTCTGTTTTTTCCCAGAATATCAAAAATCATTGGTGTGAAAAATGTGCAAGAGGCTCAACTATAAAATGAGAACAACAAAAAAACATATAGACAAGCACATGAAAAGTTTAGTTTGCAAAATTAGCATGAGACCAACAACTACACATCATTTTAAAATCACAAAAACCTTTAATATTGTCCTTGAAAAAAGTGTTAATCAATATGTTAATAGCTTTAGACAAATTAGTATTATCTGATTATTGTAATAACAATTGTTACCTCATTGCCTAAGCCAATCATGTGCCAGTGGATTTTGTTGCCTTGGCACGCGCTCAGTCCAGGCAGATTACCATAAAGAAAACCATTTATTGCTGCAATACAAACACAATTTTAATACGCCTGTTTGTGTATTCCTAAGCACACGTGTGTTTTTGTGTAGTATGGAAGAAACGCTTCAACCCACCATGCATCTTATTGCTCTCAATGAAATTTTCATCCTCCTTCAGGTTTCTGTCAGGATTTGTGATGTGTGTCCGTATGTTCTCATCCAGGTACCAGCTATGGTTCTCATCTGACACCATGAACAGCAGAGCATATGTGTAGTCTGCTGACCTGTCACCATGTAAGTCCAGAGTTCCTGCAGAACAGAGGAGAGAACAGTTTGTGATACACGTAGATTAGTAATAAAGAGTAAAGGGATTTAAAAATAAGACTATAGTCTCTTTTTAACCAGAATAGATTTTCTTGTTGGCTTCTTTTGATTTGACGGTGTCACAGATTTTTAGTTGTTATTTTCTTTGTGTTGCTGGAGTAATTGATGTTTTTATTCAGTCATGCACACCGTAACATTATGTTGTAACAGACATGTTGCAGTGTCTTCTTGTTAACATTCATTAACGTCTGGGGTGCGCTTCAGTAACCATATCATCTTTTTTTATTTCAGTGGACTAGAAAACACATTATTTCTCTCTTAATGTAGGGTGAAAATAAAGCTGAACATAATGTGAATCAAGTAAAGAACATAAGACAAAAATAACTGAAGAAGAATATCTAAGCTAATTACACCTTCCAATGATTGTAGTAGAGTAGAAAGAGTACCTCTCTTACAGATGAGAAGGGGTCCGATCAGTCCTGAGTTGATATCTTTTGGTGGGCGGACATGAGAGTGGTAGAACCTGGTTAGGCAGTTACTGTCCGTCGATGCTGGGCTGTGGGATTCTGGGAGGGTCCACTCATATATCACAGTTGCACCAGGAGCCACGGAGTCGTCACGCTTCAGCAGGTGATCTGTGCCGTCTGGGTACAGAGCTCCTGCAGGAAAACACGCACAAACAGTCATGTATCTATTGGCCTTTTGTAATCTGTCCAAATTCTGATGCATCTTTAGTTTGTTTCTGTTTTTCACCTTCATTGCCTTTGGAGTAATTGAGTCCATGTGCGTGGATGTTGTAAGGTCTGGATGCTGTGTTCTTTAGGTGGAGGATCACTGTGTCTCCATCCTCGGCCATTATCATTGGTCCCAGGTAACCCAGCCATTCTGGCTTCATCACCTCTGTCCTGAAGGTGGCGTCGCTGAACTGTTTATACACTGCCTTCTTGTAGATTGGGCCAATCCGTTGGGGGCCTTTTTTTAAAAAGACTGAGGCTTCTCTACAAAAACATTGAAAAAATTAAAAAAAAAAAAATTGTGTCTGTATTTATAACATTTAAAACATTTTCTTCTAGCATGACGTTCCGTATAGATTGCTTTGGTTTTAGTTTATTTGTTTTGGAGTTATTATCCGTATAAGTTTCTTTGTTTTGTTGAATAAAATGAAACTAGATAGCATTCGGCAGCAAATTGGGCTTTAAGTGTCATTTTTATAAATGTAAAAAATGTTTAAATGTTAATATGTTAATTTTGTTAATAACAACAAAAAAGGCTTACACCATTTTTAAAATATGAATATTTTACATAACATATGTGCTTATGTTTCACCAATACTACACAAATGATTTACAGTTCATAGAGTTTCATGTCGGACCCTAAAACTGAGTCGGCTAACTACCATATCTCTTTCTTTGATAATAATTTGTTCACAAAAATACATAAATTATTTGGTTAATTTCCATGAAAGTTAATAACCAAGCAAAGTATGAACAAAGGAAGAACCATCTTTGCTTTTCACAAATCAGTTTGCCACTAATAGATTGTTGTCACAACTAATTAACATTAAAAGTTAAAATACACATTAAAAACACTTGAATTCAGTTTTTTAAAGATGACCAAATTCAAGAATGCAAAAGCTACCAAAAGCCAAACCAACATCCAACCAACAAAGCATTTGGTTTTCAGATCTTATCACAGAATGCATACAAATACACACAAATATTGTACATGTTTGTGGTTCCAATGAGTATAAATCGTTTTAATTCCAAAAGTATGTGACTTTTTCTTTATAGTGCAGATAACTTCTATTTGAGCTTGCATCAATGTGTCATGTAGTTTCAGAATTGATTTTAGCATCTAAAAATGTTACATTTCCAACAGTATGGACACCTATTTGAATGCATTAGAGTGTATAAACTGAAACCACAGTGAGAAGCATTTACAGAAGTGACGAAATTATAATGAAGAGTGTACATACTCATCATCCTGCAGTGAGCGATTGTGAATGTTGTTCATTCCACTTGGTGTATAGTTCCAAGATATCTCCTCTATCTTGAAGAAATACTCTCTTCTCATCCCAGTAACAGATATTACTGCACAACTTAAGAGCAGCACAACTCCTAACTCCAGCCTGTGCATGTTTGACAAGGTAGAGTTGGTGCTTCTTCAAATAAAAGTCTAGAGAAAAATTTACAAAAAGATTAGTAGTTTTTCGTTCTCTTGTTATTTTGCCCAGCAATCCTGCAGATGATTTTGTTCGAAACACAGACCGCTGACAGCCTTTAGTAAGTCTGTACTGAGTCTTTATACTGCAACAACAGGCAGACTGCTGAGATTGGCCAAAGGTGGGGGTCACTGACCATCAGTAATCAGTGCAACAAACTAAAAAGAAGTACGACAGCCAGATGTTTGATCAGCAGGCAGCTCTTACACAAGATCAAACTATTACTATGCAGCATAGAAACATTAACCAAACATCAGTTACTTTTTACAAGATATATAAACTTAATACATTAAACTTTGAACAACTTTCACAGACTTGATTCAGAACAGATAACTGACATCTAAAACTCAGCAGATACATTTATCTTTTGTAGCTCTTTGTCACAAAGGGGAACAGATAAAAAAGATTGATCAGCTCTAAGGATCTTTAAAATTATTAACTGGAAGTAGATTTTAATGAAGAAAATGCTCACTAACAATTTTTCTTGTATGCATGCAAACCTGCAGCCATAACAAAACAATGTTGTAATGTTTATTCAGAGATGAACACGCTCTGACTTTTGGTTCAGTAAATATTGTGCATACTGGTGAAAATAGCTGACAAGTGTTTTGCTTAAATGCATAAAGCTTTTCACCTAAAAGTTTTAGTAGTTCTATAATTTCCAAATAACTGATTAGTAACAAAATCATCTTACAATGGATTTATCATCATGTGAAGGATAACATCAGATTTATTCTCAATAAATCAAGGATATTACATTTTTATACCAAGTCACAGTATAATGACTTGCTTCGCTCTCAAGGTTAGAGATAATAGTTACTCAATTTGGGGTTGAAACAATCAATAGGAGGCAACTTTGGAAAGTCCAGCACACAAACCTGTACAGGATTTGATTACACACTTTCATAGACAAACACAGCTAGTATGTGCAACGTGCAAACCTGCATTTTGACCTCAACTCACCTTGATTTTTCTCCTGATCTGTTACCAGAAATGTTGACTAAAAGGCACCAATCAGTTATTGCTGGAAGAATATCATAGCATTTCTACACGTGTATATAATTGTATTTATCAATTTATGCATTTAAATAATTAATTCTTTTAGTGTTGGCATAAAAAACATAATGAGAAGTGAGGGAAAGAAATAAAAATATTCATTCTAAAAGACTAATTTGTAATAAATTGACTAAAAAATAAACTCAGAGAGCGCAAACCTCCTCCAAGGCCACAGCATATTTAAAAAATAGTGGGATCCAGATCATAATCTGCATTAGCACCAATATTTAATCCATTGTTTTTTGTGACAACCCCAATATTTCCTGAAAATTTCATCCAAATCTGTTCATTAGTTTTTACCTGATTTTACTAACGGACAATCAAACAAGCCAACGGACACAACCAAAACCAGAACTTCCTTGGCGGAGGAAACAAAAGGGTCACATGTTGGAGTAGAGACAAGTTTTTAACAAAGGGGTCATCTGTGACTTTGACCTTTGACCCCATGAATCTTGAAATCAACAGGCATCAACTTTGATCGCATATAGAGCACTAGGTCAGCCGTGATGTTGACCTTTGACCCTGTCACCTTGAAATCAACAGATGACCAGCTATGGAGTTTAACATTCCTGTTATACAGTTGCAGTGGTAGCGTTTGACCTTAAACTTTGACCGGATCACCACCAAAATCTAATCACTTGTTCCTTGTACCATGTTTGAATTTTCCTGAAAATGTCATGAAAATCCGTTTGTAACTTTTTGAGTAATCTTGTAGACAAACAGACGCTACCGAAAACATAATCTCCTTTGCAGAGGTAAAAACTTGTCAAATGTACAGTAAGTCAATATTGCTTCATTATCAGTGTATGTGTAGAATCAGTGTGCAAGGGTCAAACCTCCCACTGTCATGTTTCACTAACATGGAATATTCAATGAATTCAAGATTATCTGGTTCAAAACACATTATATTTAACTTCAAAGCCTCTGGATGGAGAGAAGATATTTTAATGATCATCAAACACAAGATATATGAATTGGAAAGGTTGTTTTTATAATTTATTTATTCAATGCAGCACAAATGAACCATACATTATAAAAAAAAACACTAAAAAATACAAATATAAGGTGTCCATTAATACTGAATTAGCATCCAAAAGACATCAAGGACACAATTTATAACAACACACACTTGAAGCTGAAACAACTGTACTTACAAACACACACTCAAATACTTAAAAACTTGACAAAACACTTCAGTGTACTTTGATGCCACATTCAAAATGTTAAACTGTGGGAATCTGTAAAGAATCTTGGAAAAACTTTGCTAAACTCAAAGAAATTCTCACAGGAAATAACTGATCTCATTTCCAAACCGCTAAACAACAACAGGTCGCTATTGTTAGGTGTACAAGGAACATGGCTGCTATACAAAAAATACAGTCATATGACAAGTCCACAATAACTCCAACAATTCACTTCCAACCATTTATTTATAAAATCCCCTAAATGCTTTGTTCTTTCTTGGAAGACAAGACATGTTGGACTTTTGAAGCTGGTGACTTAATATGGCTACAAGTTATCACATATGTTTATTTTGTGTGTGTGAGGTTTTTTAATATATATACACAGTATACACACTGCAGTATCCACCTACACATGTGTGCATCTCTAAGCATTGAGGCTATACTCCTGCTTGTAGCAGCAGGGCCGGCAGATGGCGTTGACGAGACCATTTCCCAGCTGTAAAAGACAGATGATGAACTCCAGCACAGCGAGGCCCAAGGAGACACACAGGAGAGTGACGTTCCACTCAACAATATTCAGAGGATGAAGGCACCGTGGCCAAAGTTCTGGCTCAAACAGATACCTGTGAACCAAACAGAAACAGAAAGGAATCACTAAAGAATAAAGCCCAAAGTAAAACAAAAACAAAGAGACAATTAAAGTAAAGACTTGTAATGAATGAATAACTTTAGCAGTTATGTTACTGTTATTTGGTCATGCATAGAAAGATCACAATAATAAACATCATAAAAAGAGTCACAGGCCCAACTACTTTAAAAAATAACATGAGAGTGAAGGACCTCTTTCAGCCTTTCTGGCGTTACTGAATTATATTTTATTTAAGCCCTTTTATGAGGAGAACAAGTAAACAGTGCCAGATGAGATGATACATTTTAACATTATTTCTGCTCAAATTCTACAGGAAAAACACTTTAGGTCAGGAAATCCTGTTAAAAAGCTCCAAAAACATCAACTATGTGTATATATGTTCAATTAAAGCTTTAAGAAGGTATAAAGCACTTTTTTTAAATATCTTCCAAATTTCTGATACTTGCTTATAAAGTTTAAATTGTGACTTGCCTGCAAAGACTGCTGGGGCAACAGGGTTTAACAGAAGTTATGGTTTTATCAACCTATGTTATGCTTTTTCTTTGTTGTGTAAGAAAAAACAATTTTAAACACATTTCATAAACAACAATTGACAAATTGCTAAAAGAATAGAAAGCAATTCCTTAAATGAATCACATGCTTTGTCTTAAAATCTGCAAACATTTGTTTAGAAAAAGAAAGTGTTCCTATTTGCTATGACTTCTGTTATATTCTTTGAATGCATGGGTTGATTTCCATGTGTAAGAGGTGTCTCTGAACACGAAGTAAGGCCAAAAAAAGGGTGCTGCATTATGAAATGCTCCATCAGATAATCTGACATAACCTTTTGATGATCTGAACAGCAATTATGATTTAAAGAAACAATAAAAATACATACTTCAGCACCACTCTGTGGAAAGGTGCCACACTGCCATTTAAACTTTTACGTGCACTAAAGCTTAGAGATTATCTAATCTTTAGATCACAGTGAAAACAAAGTCAAAAGCAGTCCAAAGTAATGAATTAACTTCCTGAAAAAGTCTCAGGGGACAAGATGTCTGGTGCTTTTTGTTATAATATTATTATTTGATGGTAGCTCAACAGAAAAAGGGAGATAACAGAAAACCATGCAGGAAAAGCCTCAAGCCAGGACCTGAATCTGGGTCAAAAATACTGTGAACTCAGAACCATCAGTTCAAATTGAGCTATGCAGTGAGTTTTGTTTTTATACACAAAACACACCTCATTTTTATTATTGTTTAGCTCATAATTCCCTCTTCATTCATAATCTGTTTAGCTGGGCTAAAGATGTGGTAGTACAGAAAGAAGCAAGATCTTCAGGCTGGTCTATTCCCTGTTTGGTGATTTAGTATAGTGTTCTTACCTGCCACCCTGGTCTGCGAAGGGATATGACCACCCTAATGAGGTGAAGCAGTAGGGGCCTTGCATTAAGGCAAGCCCTGAAATAACAAAACAGTAACCAGACCCGATGAGGCCGATGATGGCTGCCAGCGCTGACCCGCACATCTGTGAAGGAACACCGACACACAAAAAGACTTTTAGGAAGAACAAGCACATGCTAGGGTTTGTCTTTGAAAATTTCTGTGGCAGTGAATGAATGTGAGCTGTTTCACTTATCCAAGTCCGCAGCTGCTACACCAACACACACACAAGTGCAGCTGGGCATGTGGCTTGAATGGCATGGGTCCAGCTTACTTTGTTGTGTGTTATTTAACAATGGGACCCTTGATAAATAATCCTAGCTGGATTAGTATTAGCACTCTGTCTCAGAAGGACACGGTGTTGGTTTGCTTAATGACAGCTTTTGAGTATTTTTCTGCAAGTGGTAAGAAGAAATAAAAACACTCTCACAGTTGTAAAACATGGCCCCATGAGAAAATATTGACTGATTTGTTTAAACTCTTTTAAAAAAAGTAAAATGTCAACAACAACAGCACAAAATATACTTAGAAATTGGAGCCTGTGTGTTTGCACCAGAATCTTCTGGATGTTTATCAGATGTACAAACAATTTTTGATGCAGAATGTTTTTTTCTGCTTAGTTTGAGTATCGTTTAGGGTATAAAAGTCTCTCACCATCAAGCTCTCATTCCAGCAGCAGCTGCATTTCCCCAGAGTGATGAAGCTAATAGCTGGAATCAGCATCTGCAAAGACAGAAAACTACATGGTTTCACAATAGTTTTTAGACAACAGCAGAATACTTTTGTTTGTTTTGTTTTATATTTTAGGATTTTTTTCTGGAAATATGTATACTATGTAACATAAACTATACTGTATAAGACTTTACAGAGTTTAACAAAAATATCTCATTTTATGCTTATAGACCCCTAAGCCATGTTTACAATGATACATAATAGATATAACTTGAAACAATGAGGAACAGTATGTACCAATTTAATACAGTTACTGTAACATAAAAGATGCATTTTATTACAATAATCATATTCAAAAAGTGCAGCTGAGGCAGCAACTAATTTAAGGAGGAGAACCTGCCATTGGTGAAGCATGGCAAATTATGGGATCAAGTAAAGAAAATGTCCTCCTCGGACAATTTCTTCTGCTCTGCTTTTCTTTCTTCCTGTTACATCATCCCCAACCAGTTGAATTCAATGGATGTCCCCCCTGATTTTGATTAGGATTGCAGTATCTTCTTGATAAAAAAAGAGTATTTCCTTCCCTGTGTTTCTACATGAATTATGAATTTATTTATTTATTTTTGCTGCAGTCTATAAATACAGCTGAAATTACCTTAAAATTAAAGGTTTACACCAAATTTAATGGCAATAAAACTTACAGTGAAGCTTTTTTAAAATTGTAAACTGGTTCAAAGTGACTAAACTGCTTATTAACTATTTCTGTTTTGAAATCATTGCACATATCCACTGCAGCTGACCATAAAACAGCAACATGTAAAATTGACACTCCCTGCAAAGTTAAACAGCAAAAAAAATAAATTCCAGCAACCATGCACCTGATTCTTTCATAGATTTATGTTTCTTAATTTCTTCCTGTTTTCCCTTTTATCCATTTCCTGTGTTAGAGACAATAAATCACATCCTGACAGAAGAAAGGAAGTTCCCAAGGTTTTTACACAGTTGAAAAAACACGTTTCATCAGATCCACATCCTGGTTGTCCTCAGAAGCAGAGACTAAAAGAGAGCATGACAACATGGAGTAAAGAACAGCAAGAAGGGAAGAAAGACGGCAAAAGGAGGGAGGAAGCAGAAGGAGAGGATGGGAGGGAGCAGATTTGTCTCAGAGGGATTCAGTTTGCTCTTTGACTCTTTGGTATTCTGTCACTTCCTCAACAAAAAACGAAAAAGGCAAAAAAGAAAAAACACAAGGGAATAAGCATATTCAATTAATTTCAATAATATTCCTGGTAACTCTTTTCCAAAAGGTAGAGGAGAATATTCCAGGAAAGGAAAGAGGATATTTCTGCTATTAACAAATAAAAAAGACCCCATTTACTTCCTTAAAGGATCATTTCACTATTGAGAGTACATTATTTTAACCATATGGTGAAATGTTAGCAGCCAATGTTTTTGACAACAACTTAATAAATAGACTGATTAAGCACAGTCACATTAAGATGTCTTGCTGTATACAAAAGCCTAAAGTTTTAAGTTTATTGAACAATTGTTCTATTGGTTAATGGTTTTTTTTTTTTTTTTTTTTCTGAAAAATACAATCCTTCCTCTGTATTTCCATAATAAGCAAAGTAAAAGAATAACTCCTTTCTGCTAAGAGGGTAAACCCATCAGATCAGCAGTGTGCAGAACAGACAGATTAACTGTGGATTCACAAAACGCTCTTTTGTTTTTAATGAACTGTAGACTCACATAGACAGACTGGTGTCAAAGGACTAAAAGACTACTAAAAGTAATATTTGGATGTAAAGTCATGTTTGTTTTCAACCAGTAAAGGCAGTCACATTTCCCCCAGCTATACTGTGTGTTTAAAGCTTTAGACTCTGCTGACTATGGCAGGAAGGGAGGCGACACTTATGTTGTGGGCTGCTGAGGCCATTTAAAGGATTTCAGCTGCAGTTCTGGTTGAGTTGAGAGTTTACGAGTCACATGGCTCAAATCTTTTCAAAGAACTCGTTTATTTAATTTTTAATTTGGTTCCAGATGAGAAGTGAATCTCATTGCATTTTGTTCTGCTGAATTTCTGGCTTTATTGATTGTAGTGTTTTAATCTCCCCCACAATTTACCATTTAAAGAAAATATGTATTTATCACCCTGTCACACATTTACTTCTTCCACTTTGATGAATTTTTGTCAGGTTTTAAAGTTTCAAGGAAATATGTGAAGGTCCCACTATCCGTAGTAATATGAAAATCAGTTTTTAATAACAGGTTATTTTGTTATTATTCAAAACTGTAAGCACTTGAAACATTAGATGTGTAAAATAAAATCTCACAGTTGAGATGTTGCTGCTTTCAGAAAACTGAACAGAACTTGGTTTCATCAAGCCAACTCTACAAAGAAGTGTAAATCAGCTAATAACTGTTTATTTGTTACTCACCAACAGTCCTCCACCTCCTAGTCCACCAAAGTACCAGATGTAGCTCGCCAGGCGGCCCTGCTTGATGTAGGAGATTTCTCCCATCGGGAACAGAAGCAGCAGGTTGGCAAAGATACAGCAGAATGCCAGAGGCAGCAGAGCCAGGCCCAAAGAGCGGGCAAACCCCACCGAATAACACATTGTTCACAGAAAAACTAAATCACAACCACCAGGAACAGAGAGCAGAGCTGGAGTGGGCTGACGGAGGCTAAGGCAGAGAAGAGGGAAGGGTCAGAACAGCTGGGGAGACAGGAAACCAAAAAAAAAAAAATTACTGGAGCCTGCTCTATGTGTGCTGGTGTTTCTGAGTATGTAACAGATAGAGTCGGGGGGGTATGCTATGACACTCACAGGAAGTGAGGGGGGGGTGACACAAAGCTTTAGAGCTCAACCACAACTATAAAAAATTCCAAAGAGTGAAAGTGTGTGTTTGTGTGTTTCCCACTCTCCAGATTTTACACAGAGAATCCCTGCAGACTGTAAAAAATGAATTTCCCTCTGAGTGACTTGGCCCTAAAAACTGGGTAACATATGAAACAACATAAGTGTTTTTTTCTTTTTGCTTCTTTGTTTGTTTAACCTTCAGGCTTCATGGTGTATAAGAAGGTACCTTGTTATAAATATGTTCTGCATCTATAGAATGTGGTCTGGTCGTTTTTTTAAATAATTATTAGTATAGATCCGAAAAACAATAAGCAAAGGGTCAGAAAATACTTTAAAAACTCAACAAAACATTTGCAAATTAAAAGAATATATATATATATATATATATATATATATATATATATATATATAAAATACCTGCTCAAATAAATCAGGATTTTGGTTGCAGTTTAGAAGTGGTTATCCTTCAAGACTATTCGACTAATCTGCAGCTTCAATATCAAAGTCTTTTGAGGCAGTAAAGCCCACCTAGAGGATAAAAAGAATCCCAAATTTCCTCTTAATTTGTTTCTCTCGTATGTTATATTATATCAAATTAACTGATTTAGTGTTGGAACAACCCTGTACAAATATTGACAAGTATGCAAAATGTTTTCTTTGTCTGTAGCTTTTCTGTTTGTTGAGCAATGAGACACAACAAAACTTCTAAAACTGTTATATCAAAAAAGGAGAGGCAGAATGTGTGTTGTGTGTTTTAGAGCTGTTTCATAATCAAGCACATCCAAATAAACTGCAACCATCATAAATAATCACATCTAACAAGTTGTCCTGATCCAGGTAGATTATGTAAAGCAGGAAATGTGTTCGGGTGACAGGACACTTGGGCCTTTATGAGAGAAAATGGGTCGTACCAGGGTCAGCGTGGACTTGTAAGGAGATTAAAACTATAACAAAGTCCAACATCAAGAGATTTTGTGCTGAAGTGGAGAGTGTGAGCAGAGTTACAGGGTATGTAGGGTTGACAAGTTGTTTATGAACTAACCACACATCTATTTTTCACATTTAAACTACTGAATGTACTGTGATATATTTTATCTCTACTGTGCAAATATGTCTGTATGAGTTCTGTTTATAACTGGCAGCAGACAGTTTCTGACAGGCAAAAACTATAAAAAAAAACATCCCCCAACTTGCTTAAGACATGTAAAATAAATATTGTTTGTATCATATGTACCTATAGTTGAAGCTGAATGTGACCGAAACAAAGAATAACCACAGTGGTGTGCAGATTTTTGAAGGTGCTGCTTCTAAAACAATCACATATTCATTCACTGCTTTCTGTGTATGTTAATACATTTATATTTGTATTGAATCATATCTACAGTTTGTTCATAATTTTTGGACAAAGTGTACAGTTTTTAGGAACTCCCTCACCAGGAAGAGCCAAAATTATAGAGAAATGCAGCTCTGAATAGACCGACTCAATACATGCTTCATTATTATTTTATATCAAACTGCTATTGACAAAATAAAAACCCAGTTTGCAAAAGAAAATATCCCATTGTTTCCATTTGCAATTCCAGGGATTTAAGTTTCATGTAGTTTAGAAAAATCTAAAGATTAGAACAGAGCATTTAAACCATCAAGTTAGAATTTCATTTTTTGGACAATACAAACGTGTGTAAAAATATTGTAAACAGAAAAAGGAAACATTATATGAATGTGTTTTTCATTAACAAAACATTTATTTTAAAAGCAGAATTTTTTCATAAAGATAACACTGATTGGCATCATTATCTAAAATCACTTTTAGAAAAAGTGCTTTTAAAGTAAATAAAACCTTGGTAAAAACTAAATCAGTATTTTTAGTTTAAGCACATGTAAGAAAAGGCTGTTTTAGCAAGAAATCATTTGAACACAAATATATCCATTCTCCTAATTAGTTAGCAACAGTCTACAGTTTCAACTGGTCAATCATAAACTGTGAAATATTCTGTACAATCAAAATGATATTAAAAATGTAAAAATTGTAAAACAGTTGTACGATTGTTTTATCTGATAATAACGTTAGTATCCCTGAGCACATCCATCTGCTCTGGGGTCCGATCCCGCCCACAGGACCCGGGACGGAGAGCTGCTCTGAGTGACAGATAAATCCCACCAATCTCCCACTGTGATGATCTGTCCCCGTCCAAACTGAGACCGCCCATGTCCTGCATGCAAAAATAACAAAAGTGCATTAAAAAATGAGCCAGTCAAGCTATCACTTGATCCATTTAGAATTTTCTTTTAAACAAAATATTCCATTTCATTAGCAAGCTTACATTATGTCATGTGAACACATGCAAGCCACAAAAGGATATTCTCCAATAAACACACGGTCTTATAACAGCCTTATAATAAATAATAATAAAAAGGAACTGAACAGCTGACATCTGTAAAACACCCAATGTGTTACCACTTTTCAGAAAAGCAATCAACCTTTTGTGTCCTAAATATAAGGAACTAAAAGGTTTTATAGAATATAATATTACACAGTGTGATGTTTTAGCATTGATACTGTTTGTCAATGGGTGTTACTAGGCTGCACATCAATATAACAACTAATGTGACACATTAACTTTTTAGAGGGCTAGATGTGCTGCACAATTTACCAAATATAAACAATATAACTTTGACTGAGTGTCATTTTAAAAAACACTGCAAAGTGTTTTACTTGCATTTAGAAGTTTTCCTTTTTTATTAAAATAGGAATAAAACAGGTGTGTAGCCATGAAAAACAGCTAATTGAACAAATAGATAATCTACCTGTGACTGGCCAGGTGACTGAGTGGCCCCGTCTTCTCAGCTCCACAGCCACCTCCTGGTCAATGCCCTCCTCCAAATTAACCAACCAGTGATCAGCTGCAAAGAAATAACACCGATTCAAACTAAGATGAATGATCTTCAGTATTCTAAAGAAAGTACAAAACATGAAGACAATCTAATTACTGCACCATGCTGTAATAAATATATCCAGCTAATATTTATCACAAGTGTTACATGCCAACAATGTTTTCTTTACTTAACCTGATAACTGCAGTTTTAACAAGTAAACAGACTTTAAGCCAAACACTGCTTTGTGTTCATATTGACATTTTTTCCTCAATTGAAACGTATATGCTCCATTTCTGTATTGTAATAACATAAATGTAACAATAGCTTACCAGTATTGACTGAAAAAATATTAATAGTACTAATCAAGATATGCTCTAATATGAGTTTAACATTGAAACAATTTTAAAGATAGTTTGATGTGTGTGTATATTTGGATGTGTGTGATGAATGAACCTTTGGGGTCGTACTGCACAAAAACTCTTGGTGCATCCAGAGCCTGTTGGGGGTTCATCCCAAACTCTAACATGTTCAAAAGCACCTTAAAACAAAAGCAAGATAAGTTGCTAAACTTTCATAAAAGGTATCCACACAACAAAGAACCAGATCTACAAAAATATGTTAAAACAGATTTAGATACTTGTCTGTGACAGAAGACTGTTGATATAAATAAAATTATATATTAAATAAATCACCAGACCCTAAAATTCATGATAACAAATGATAAGTGATAAACTGACAAACTAGCAGTAAATGATAAAGGAACCCTATTTTCCCAGTACCCTGCTCTTTGTGATCTACTGTTTGCTCTGAATACCTGGATGTGTCCTTGCGGCTGCATAAAAGCCCCCATCACCCCCAATGCAGCCAGGAGCTTTGGCTTTTGGGATTTGGTAGCAGAGTCAGTGAGGAGTGCAGGTATTATAGTGTGATATGTCCTCTTCCCTCCAGCAACACAGTTAATGTGTTCACGACGCAAAGAAAAGTTGGCGCCGCGATTCTGCCAGAGGGAAAATTGTTAATAATTATTAATAACAGTCAGGCAGCAGAATTTGTTTTGACCTTACTGTTCACTCCCTTTCTTTGCTGTCTGAAAAAGTTCAATTCTATAAAAAATAATGTTCATTACGTACTATTAGTCAACTTCAGAGGTGTTTCATAATAGCCTCAAAAACAAGCAAGCTATTCATTTCTGCTACAAAGTGTTGTTACAATGCAAAACAGGATCATAAAATAATAAAATTTGCAACTTTTCTGTTCATGTTATGATTACAAAGTTTTTTGTTTGTTTGGACATAGCTGCTTCAAACTGTAGTCATTTCTTTGAACAGTTCACATTTATTTTAACTATTTTGGCTTTATTAATCAAAGCCAGCCTTCAGGAATCATAAACAGGAAATAAATAATAAAGTATACTTTTGTTTTGAAGCCCTCTTTGAAACAAAATTTAGAAATGTGTGCAATTTATTTATGTTTTTTTTTATTGTGCATCAATAATATTATTTAACTGAATGTGCACAAACAAAACCCTTTTCTTTCTGTGTGTCAGACCTGTAGTGAGAATCCACAGTCTTTAGGAACCAGGCCGGTTCCAAAGCCCATATAGGTGCTGTTCACAAACGAACAAGCATTTCCTTGGCTGTCAATCACACAGAAATAAACGGTGTCACTTCCTGTTGTCAAGCCAGGCTGCACACACTTCATGGTTCTGGAGAACGACACACACAAACATTATGATTATATTTATATATGAAAAAAATGTAAAGACAGGTTTTATGTGTAGAGCCAGCATGGAACAAAAACAGTGTTTTGTCAAAATAAAACAAACTAAAAATGATCCAAACTTCTGCTGCAGCTGTTGCCAGAAACATTCAAATAAGAAATGGGGGGGTTGGAGGTGGGGGTAGAAAAACACCTTCCCAGTCGGCCATTTATTTCATCTGCAGTAAGAAGAATATTGCAGTGCAGTAAATTTGATCAGTAATTTCCTGCTTTCTCGTTTTTTCTCGCTTGTCTTGTTTAATATGAAAATGTAAACATGGCAACTATTGTTTGACAAGGTTGTGACAACAATTGCTATGAAAATCAGGTGTTGTACCAACACAATAATAAGAGGGGTAGATTCAATGTATGCATTTGTTTAATGCACACTGAAATGGAATACATTTCAATTCAGCAATATAATGTAATTTTCACAAAATTAAAAATAACAATAATTCAAACAAGATTTAACACTTCAGATTACGTCTCAGTTTATTTGTCTTATAAGTAACTGACTTAAAGTTCAAAGTACACAGTGCTGACCAGTAAATACACATTGTTGCTAAAATAGACAAGGACACACCCTGTATATGTGAGAGGTGAGACCGAAAAAAGATGTGCGTTAGGGTCAGAGGAAGTAAAAGTCTACAGTCCTATCTAAAGTCAACAGAGAACAACTGGCACATAGTGGTACCAGCAGTCACACACAAACATGAACACACACCTGTTCATGCTGATGCGCTGCGCTTGTTGGCGACTGTAGCTCTTATCCAGTAAGCTCTCCAAAGGGACGGTTGCATGAGCTGGGTCACCCAGGTAACAAAAAGCATCTGTTTGTGCCAAACGCACAGCCTCCACAAATGCATGAATATAGTCAGAACTGTTATGGCCTCCAGCTACAAAAAAACACAAAGAAATAAAATAAGTTAAGCTACAATCTTTCCTCACTTCACTTTTATCAAAGTTTTTTTGTTTTCCTTTGAAAATAAAGTCAAAGAAAAGTCTAACTTTTCAGAGCTGTCCTAATTCTCTTTCCATAAGCTACTATAATTAGAGCAAAAGTAACTGTCCCGTTAGTATTAATATCAGTCAATCATTAATAAATAAATGGTTGAATACACTTTGAACTACAAATTAACTAAGCAAAGCAGCCAACTATGATTTCCTTTGTCATGTAAAGGGTCAGTTTTAAATAAGTAGAAGAAAATAGTGAGGTAAAATGTAATTAAAGTTGGTGGGATTCTGTTTGTCATGGTTTATATTTTTATAAAGGACAAATAAGGATACAGCCACTTGTACTTCTAGCAACAAATGTCACAGTACTGTCCCACTGCTCCTAAGAGAAGTCATTTAACTCAGTAAACACTGAAACCATGGGAACTGTAAGGTTATCAACTGCCACAGCCACATCTCTGCTGCGCAGCTTAGAAGCTATGCATCTATTGTTAGTCTTATCTTAACAGAGTCACAGAGATTTACCTTTGAGTTGAGGAAAGTTTTCCAGGATGTTGAGGAGGAGCAGAGCAACCAGCCCCTGACTGTTGGGAGGAAGCTCCCACAGACGCACACCCTGAAGACACAACAAAGTCACTCAATCTGGTCCCTACATTATTAAAGCAAAAATAAAATAAGCATTTCTGGTTGCTGACCTTGTATACTGAGCTTATAGGGGTGACGACCTCACTGTCATGGCTGCTGAGGTCCTCCAGAGTCATGACCCCCCCATTCTGATTAATGACATCGACGATGGCTTGGGCCACTCTGCCCTGGTAGAAAGCTGGTTTGCCACCTTCACCAAGCTCCTGTTGATTCATTCATTTATTTACAGAGCTGGCAGACTCAACAGATCAATTGTTTAACCAATAAACCTAAAGACTTTATGTCTGGGTAGTTTTAACAACATTAAAAATATAATAAGGATGATATAATGCTACAGGAATCTGTGTAAATTTTCTGTAATCAAATGAATCAATGGGTGTGTGAGTGTGGATAAGGAAATGACACACCGTAACCGCTGTGGAACGGTCCCCCGAAATCATTGTGGCTGACTTCATTGCCATTGTTTCAAATGTCTCAGAGAGATGACCTGTGTGTGCAAAGCTGTTCTGGGTATTCTTAGTGGTTTTCCTGGTTTACTGTATTGCAACCAACAGTGTTGGAACTACTAAGAATAAATCCATGCATATTTTAGAGGTGATACACAAGTGGAGAAACACACTCACATACACTCAAAGTGACCTCACTCATAGCTCTATTGAATTCTTACTGACAGGAAATTGCATAGAGAGGGCAGCTTTATAAATATTCCATTACACACACAAGTTCCAAATAGTTTTACATTCATATAATCAATGGGAATGTTGAGTTTTCAAGAACGTATCAAACAAATTCCTCATTTGAGAAAAGATTTAATGTCAGAAAGATAATTTAAATTGTGTTTTAAATTATATTTTTAGGATCAAATAAGTAATAATAATGTCACATTCAGTTTATACTCTGCTGGAGTCAGCTTTATTCAACATTTTGCTTACTGAAGCTGTCACTTGTTTAAAGACTAAAACAGAATGATGAAAGAACTTTTATCATAGTTATCTTTTTGAACATGTTGAAGTAAACAAAAGGAGAATCTTTTAAATACTGTCTAGATTAAATCTAGACAGCTGAAACACCTTTGATGACCCATCAGGTCAAGAACATATAAACTCTTTTCCCTGTCATCTTATTCAGTTTTTGACTTCCAAATATTTTTTTTCTCTCCATCCCATTTGTATTTCACTCACAATGACGCTTATTCTTGTCCCATCTACATTACTTCATTCCCATTCTTGTCTGCTTTGCTTGTCCAACCCACTGTTTTGTTTTTTTTTGTTTGTTTTTTGGCCTAGTATGATCACTAGTTCATCAAAGACCTTTTTATACAAAAGGCTGAATCAAGTTTAAAAGAAGCTGTCAGGTGTGGTTAGTGAGGCGAACCCAATACGCAGACTCAGCAATAGCTCTAGAAAAACTAATTTATTTTTAAAAAACCCAAAAAAGGAACAAAAACAAAAGGCTGACAAGGCAGCAATAAAAACAAAACAAAGCTACAAAAACGATGACCAGGTTTTAAAGACTGATGGTAATCTGGGGGAGTGGACACAGGTGAGTAATGACCAACTTGGGGCAGGTGTAGATGGGCAAGGTAGGCAAACAAGTGATTGGGTGAGGACAAGTGAATATGAACACAGGGGACATTAGGAGCAAAAATACAATTGACAAAACTAAACACAGGAACAACCAAAAGTAACAGAACAGAAAAAACAAACTTAATACAAAAAAACTAAAAAAAAAACTCAACGCAAACCCCAATCCTGACAAAAACAAAAAATGGTAGAAAACACAATGTAGCTTTCCAAGAACTATACTGTTTTGAATAATGGGTTTGAATAAAAAATAAAAGGTGTATGTTATACATATGGCATGTAAGCATGTTTCATTTTTGTTTGTTTTTTTTATTTACCTTTATGGTTTGAGCCAGTGAGGTGTTTTTGAAAACTTGTCCACATCTGGGTGCGTGACCGTCAATCAGTAAGTCCTCACCTAGGTCCTTCCCATCGGCCCTCAGAGCAGCTGCCCAGTTCTCCCAGTGGTGCGCTGTTACTTCGGCAACAGGAAACCCTTCCTCTGCCAGCTCCACTGCCCCATTCAGGACCTCCTGCAAGGACAGCTGGAAGAGCAGGAAGGGGAAACGTGTTTTTTAAGGAAACCTTGGTGAGCAGGACATTGTGTTGAGAGGAAATATGTGGAAAAAAAATTAAAAAATTAATAACATAATTTGAGTGTGGAAACACTTAAAGAAGCACCTTAAACCAGAGCCTTATTAATTTGCATAAATTATCTAGTTAGTTATGTATTTATTTTCCTTTCGTACAAGAAAAAAAATAAATCTTAACAAGTTGCATTTATGAATGTCCTTTAATGTTATTATTGTGGTGCAGTGACAATATTTTTATGAACATTAACATTTGTTATAACTCTGCAGATCTGCTTGAGACATATGTTGATTCTTTGTTAATTTGTGATACATAAATTGCGAGATTAAAAGCATTTTCTTGATTTAAAATAAGAACAGAGTTTAAACCCTGGGAGAATGGCCAAAAACAGATAATAAAGAGACCATTTGTCCTTTAACTTACAGTGGCTTAAAAATAAACATTTCTTACATAAAAAGTGAAAGATGAAGGACTTTTGATAGTATTTAGCTTTAGGGCAACAACACTACTTTTAGGACTTATAAGACATTTGATTCTTCATTTTTTTCATTATAATTCATCTTGTTCAGGTTGATAAAGGGCTAAAGGTGTCACTGGGTAAAAGGTGAGGTGTTGTAGTTTTAGTTTTTAGTTTGTTGGTCCCTTTTTAAATTTGAAATAGTCTTTCGGTTATGCAGTGAAGTTAGTTTTGCTTCCTGTGTTTGTAGGTTTAGGGAACTGTAACATTTTCTTGGTTCTACAAAGCGTGGAATAAATCCTCCTGACTTATAAAAGAGAAAGAATGTGATGGTTCGCTTCAAGGTAATCAAAGCTCAGAAATGTTTTCAAATTTGCCCATGATTTCAATGATGCGCTGACCCTTTACCATAGAAGGCAAAGTTATTGCAGCACTGATCCAAAAAAGAAATATCTAGAGAGGCCAATGTTATTCCTTTGCTTGTTTATATCTCCCTAACTCAGAGTGAGGAGCTCTACTTCAAGGTTCGTTCGTGCGTTTCTGTGTATGTCAGCATGGTGACTTTAACAGCGTTTACACTAGCATGTTATTTTTTGTAGCAGCACATGCCGGTCTAGACAGAAAATACAAACAAGCAAACCTTTTGGCTTCCAAACAACTGCACAGTATCACACCAGCACGCAGGGGCCCCAGGTACTGTAACATTCAAAGCATCGAACACTGAAGGAGGGGCCTCTGCTGTGTAACCACAGCCTTCTAAGAAGTCTAGGGTCAGAGCTTGAGGTGAATGACCACTGAGGGCAAAGGAAGAGGTTCAGATAAATACCAAGAATGAGAAGGTGAAAAACAAATGTAGGAGTGGAGTCTCAACCTGCCATTAATCCCTCTGATCTCTCCAGTGTTTCCGTTGTAGAACAAGCAGAAAGCATCACCACCAGGGCCTGTACTGCACGGCTCGGTGACTGCCAGAGCTGCTGCTATGGCAACTGCAGCATCTGCAGCATTGCCACCACGTTTCAGGACATCTGGACACAAAAGCAGGACCATGACGGTTAATGGTGTATTATAACACAGTAGCATTCCTACACCTTTTAAAGCAGATTTAGGCCCTTTTATGTTTGCACATTAACTGCCAGACTTGACAAAAATTTTATTTTTTATTTATGTTTAAATTATTATGTAATTAAGAGTTTTAAAAGTCTCTTTTTAATTTTATTTTATATTTAGTATTTATTTATTTAACTTTTTTATATGCTTTTTTAACAGTGACATTTTTATTGTAGTGCTCCAGAAATGTTTATTATTCATGAGTGTAAAAATGCTGATTTTATTCTCACACTTTGTGAGAAGGTTACCTCAAATATTTCATGCTTAGGTTGTAAGCTGCACAAACTAAATTTCACTCACCTATATTTATATCTTAAAGTTCACAGCCTAATGTTAAGAATAATATTAAAACAACAAAAAAGGATGAAAACTTTCAAGACTATAGTGTTTAGGTGTAATAATTCACAAAAAGCTTTAGCTCGACATATGTTATTTCTTCCTCTTCTTCTTCTACTACTACTTCTTCTTCTTCTTTTGCAAACGTCTCAACAAATTTAGCTGATTCTTGTGGAAGCAATGCTCTTCTTTTTTTTTTTTTTTTTGCTTTTAAAACTCAAAACAAGACCTAAAGTGCAGAAAGAAAAACAAGAAGAAAAACTCCAAACTTTACAAACATGTTTGTTTTTATATCTTCTCCGTGTTAGTCAGGGTCGCCATGGCAACTATCGCTGTCCACTTTATGGTCCACTCACCCAGCCCCACGGCGGAAGCCAACGGCTGGCTGGAGGCCACGCAGCCGTGTAAACACACCACGGGAGACCGGCGAGAGGAGAAAGTCAAGTCCGAGTCCATTCTGCTTTAACTACCAACAACGACAAGAAAAACGACGGAAAAGAGACTGAAAAATCCACAATCCTGCTGGACTTGAAACCTCTGATCGATTTCTCTGGTATCGATTGTATTTGGCTGAAAGGGACAGTTCAGAAGGCAGATTGCATCAATCATGTATCCATTTTTATCCCTTAGAAGAAGGCTGATTTTTAAAAAAGATCCTCTGCGACATGATTAGAAGATAATATTTTAACATTATGACTTAGCATCTCTTAATTATGAAATACTGTCTTATCTTATCTAATCAAAGTTGTGTAAATGTTATTTCATGTTTTAAAAGGTCAGCAGCATGTAACAAGAACAGGATCAATTTAGACACTTACACCTTTCATTTAATGTCAGAACTGTTTATAAATTACAGACAGTTAAATTTCTGATCAGAAATAAGTAACTTTTACACTGAGTCTACGTGTAAAGGTTTTTTTAAGAAACAGTTTTGTTGCTATGAAGGAAAATATGGAGAAGATGCAATGCCCAACATGCAAAAAAAAAATGGTTTAACCTTTTATTTTTTTCCCCCTGGGACAACCTAAGAACAAAATTATGTTAGAGCACTTCTTAAATTGTATGTTTTTAATCACAGAAGATACATTTCACATGCCACATGCATAAACGCACCTACCATCACTGATGCTGTCTTTTCAGCTGTCAACAAGTGATGATTTCTCTAGGCTGGACTTAATGTTCAATAGTTTTTTTAATTAAATTCAAATATTGATTTATCAAACCAAAACACAGTTTCACCTGGCATTTGTGGATGCAGCAACCAAAAACATTAATGTTTGTTTAACTGGTATCTCCAAATTGTCCCTGTCTGAGAATGAGAGCGTGAATGTCCTGTTTGTCTTTATGTGGCCCTGTGATGGACTTGCAACCTGGACAAGGTGTAAAAAGTGGGTAAAGAAACAGGATGGATGGAAGAAGAAATAAATCAAGATGCAAAATGTACAAAAGTAATGATTCATTACTGCTCAACCATACAAGTTACATCCACTTTCCATTGCTTTCAAGGCTAGGCACGGAACAAATAATACTGTAATCTTCCAAATGGTATTTTTAAACTTTTATAAATTAATCACATCAGCATGTGTATTGAACATTCCTGATTGACTGAGTCTTTCCTGTGACTCAAACTTTAGGTAGGTACAGATGAGCCATGAGGACCCCTCTCTATCGACTGTCTGTCACTTCCTCTTCTGTCCCTGTGTAAACATAAGACATGGTAGAATATTAACCACTGTGACTTCACTGGTGTGTCTGTGCGCACACACAACTATATATTCCTGCAATTATGAACCTCTGTGAGTTTTGCATGTGTTTGCACTTTGTAAATGTGTGTGTGTGTGTGTGTGTGTGTGTGTGTGTGTGTGTGTGTGTGTGTGATCATGCCATATCACAGCTGGCTGATGGAGAAGTGAAGCAATGAGCTCACTCAAACAGAGAGGCAGGGTTCTATAAAAGCTCAAATGAAGCATTGATAATCCTCAGAAACTGGACAGGTGAAGCAGGCGGCATCATTCAGTCAATTTAGAGATTTCTGAAGAAACAACACTTAAGAAATTTAAGGACAACTTTTCAAAAGCTGTTGTGGAGTTCAATTTTAGGTCCAACCCAACGAGTGGAAAGTTTTTTTCTATTTGCATCTCAAATTCTACTGCCTAGCCCACTTAGGTGGACTGAGACTGGACTCAATTTAGGTCTCATCTGTACAATATCTTTCAGATAATCTTAACTCAAAGACCAGTTTTCAGGGGAGACTTCTTTAACTGCAAGAGTTGTTGCTGTCAAAGGCTGTTGAAGCATCCGTTTCAAAATGTGTTCGGGAGGCTTCGCGAAATGTCTGGGCATCACCCTGTTGCCTCTGTCGATTGTGTGCGTTCTGTGCAACATCCTGCTCTTCTTCCCTGGTGGAGAAATTGTGAGCAATGGCCACATTACGAAGCAGGTTTGGTTCTTTGGGGGCATTCTGGGATCAGGAGTTCTGGTAAGTTTTGGTAAAATTACTGCATATCTTCTTAATAAGCATATTAACACAAAAACTATCTATAACCTAATTTTTTTTTTGTTTAAAAAGTAGTGAAAATGTTAAGTAATGTAAAGCTGGGTCAAAGATGATGCCTCTTTTCTTTAACAGCGCAACATCAAAATGCATAAAACTTTGTATTTGAGAGATGTACTTATAAAAACTAAAACAGCACTGGTTGAATTTCTATGTAAAATATGTAGGAAAAAGGCCTTTAACTTAGAGCTGGTTTAGTATTACATTGTTATGGTACTGAAGCACAGAAATGAACCAGTAGTTAACTGGTATGTGTGGCTTTTTAAAATCGTGTTTATAAAATATCATGCAGATAAAATTGACAGACCTGCTAAAAATGCTGCAGTTTTTAAACTTGAACAGCTTAATGATGCTGCATGTTTCTGTGTACATAGTGCAACATTCTGCACGCAGTAAGAAAACTAATATTTCCACCATTTGCTCTTTTTTTGTGTGTTTGTGAACTCGGGGTGTGTTTGGGTGGCAGATGATCTTCCCAGCTCTGGTCTTCCTGGGCTTGAAGAACAATGACTGCTGCGGCTGCTGTGGAAATGAAAGCTGTGGACGGAGATTTGCGGTGAGGAGATGTTAAACTTCTCAATGTCTAACTCTAAGAAAAATTATTATCTTTACAGAAGTTGCTTTTAAATTTTGGATATGAGTCAAAGTTAATCTTAGGTTCTAAAGGCAGCAGAAATTATCTTTTTGTTTAGTAATTTCAAATAGTCTGATCATTTTATGACTGGTTACTGAGGCTTAAACAGAATTTTTTAAGCTGTTTTTTTTTAGATTATAAATGATACAATTGTATAGACCTAGTTTATTTAATTGTCTTCTTAATGATGACAGTGGTAAATAATCTGCTCTCATTGTCTTTACTCATACCGACATCAAATCTCCTCACAGACCTGACTGTCTCAACATGTTGCATGCAACCAAGTGCAATAATGAAAAATAAGAAAGAAAAAATATGAAGCCAGTGTCAGGGTGCTAAAAACTGTTTCAGTCTTGAGCTATGAGATGTCTTCTGTCTCTCTTTGTATAAAATGTAGTTTTAGAACAATTTTCAATTGTTTTCCCAGCTCAAATCTACCAGAAGAATACATTAAATCATGTTTTTACTGCTACAAGAGTGGGTACAAATTTACAGATGACTGCAAGCACAAGATTTAACATACTGAAATGTTTAAATACAACATTTGAGTGTTAAGTGACAAACAATTTAAACATATTCTCCCTGGATTCTCCCTCACCCAACTCATGGAAATAAAAGTCCAAAATATCAACGGCCAAATAATGACTTTGCAGCTTCAAAAGGGCAGTCTTCAAACAAATGGGTGTCGTCACAGTTCACGTCCATCTCTGCAATCAATATTATGGGTCCTGTACCTTGCTCTTGCATACAGCTGCCCAAAAAAAGCCCAAGAGACAATTTTACTCCATAACTTCATTTGTTTTAACTCATATAAGATTGCTGTGGAAGTAAAAATAAAAATAAAAGATTTGAAAGCCTACTATGACTGGAAATCATGAAAGGAAATATTTGTTACATAAAAAATAGCTTTTATTTAAAAATTTTCAGTTATTGGTTTATTTTCTCTCCAGTTTTTTTATACCCAGAGTGATAAAAAGTATACACTTATAGTGACTTTTTAACTTTTTTTAGATCTCACAAAGCACTTTGAAATGCGTATTTCATTTAACCATTCAGAAAAACACTCAGATACTGTTTTTTTATGTGCTGCACTTTTTTCATGCATAAATGTAACTATCTGGAACAGTGTCTGCTGCCCAAGGACACTTTGACATGTGTTGGTCCAGGGATCATTAGTGCAATGCCTACTTGTCACTAAACCACACTCACCCCTTGATTCGCGTCTCATTTAACTGCTTCACAATTTTTTTTTGGTTGGTGATTTTTATTTTTTGCAAAAATAATACAACAATCTTTATTGCTTGCTCGTGCTCTATAAAATATGAAATAAAACAAAACTTCCTCCATCATCTGATGTTTTATTGCATGTCACCTGTTAACTGCAGCGCCACATAAGGTTGAGGATGTAATGGAAAACAAACACAACGGTGCTGTGTACACACCCTCCATCATTTACACAGCTATAAATGTAAAAGCACACACACACAAAGAACTGATGCAGACACATTAATGAAAATCCAATAAATGTCACACATTTGCCCTGATGGGAGTTTCACAGGAGTTTTGACACAAAGCTAGCATTGTGCTACCAGTCTGACACACACACACACACAAATCAATCAGGAATGCGTAAGTCTGAGGAATAATGAGTAAAAGTGTCTTTGAGATAACACACACACATTCAGTGCCTTGTAACTGCTCTGTGTTAGTCGCTTTTATTAACCTAAGCTTGGCATCTGCACAAAGAGAAAAACTGGTTTGGAGTTTAACGTGAATCAGTTAATTAGTTAGTTTGGTTTGTTGATTCAAACTAATTTAAACAGCTTTTGCAACTTGACAGGTTCAAGTAAAAACCAACTGTTTATTATGTTTATGATATGATACAAATGTAGATAAACAAAATACAATACTACACACTACAACAGACATTATATAAATGAGAAGCAATACTGTATATTTATTACTGGTCTTAAATTTATTTTAGCACCAGCTTCTTTGTAACATTTTATGTTTTTAGTTTGTTGGCTATATCCAACACTATTTTTTTTTCTTTTTGTCTTTTTTTATCTCCATCCAGATGTTGAGCTCTATACTGTTTGCAGCCATTGGTGTTTTAGGTGCAGGTTACTCAGTTGTTGTGTCTGGTGTGGCCATCAACCAAGGACCTCTCTGTCATTTTAACAACTCTGAGGTGGACGAATGGGTTCAGCCTTTTTCAAATGGGTAAGACAAATAAAACTGCAAAACTTTTACATGATAGATTTTCTGTGTATGGACACTAATATCAGGCTGTTTTTTTTTTGTATTCTACATATTAATTTTAATGTAACTTGTAACTTTGAATGAATTTTGGTGTTCTTATACAACAACCATTGTCCTGAACAAAGTTCTGAACAAATGTTTAAGATAATTTTTAACAAATAAGCCAAGAACTAATATTAATTTTGCTACCTTTGGTGTAGCTCTTTGATAAAAAATTATAGTCAAGTTTGCAATGTGTTTGATTACCTGGTATGTAAAAGATTAGTGTCTGTAGACTAAAAACAATCTCTTTTTCTTCTTTTCCCCTGCAGGAATTACCTTTCTAACAAAACTCTTTGGGATTACTGCATAGAGCCAAAGAATGTGGTATCCTGGCATCTGTCTCTGTTCTCCGTGCTGCTGGTGATGGGTTTGATCCAGATTGTACTGTGTGCTATACAGGTGGTGAACGGCCTGCTGGGAGCTCTATGTGGAGACTGCTGTGGCTGCTGCGGGGGGGTCAGTATTCAATCTGATGAGAGATGTTTTTTGCTTCATTTAGTCTGTTTAAAAGATTAACCTGAAATCTAATAATAATAATGTTTGTCTTTCAGAGTGATGGGGCTGTTTAAGGACCTCCTGTGGCTGAAGACAGTCTTTCCTCTATTTATTCTGTTTCCTCAGGATGACTTTTACCTTTGATCTCTTTGCTGTATAGTTATGTTTCTGGATACAAGCTCATTGATTACAATGTATAATTTTAAAACATTGTGGAAATGACAGAGCTTTTTAAGGGTTCACAATGTACTCTCTAGCAAACAATGATGACTTTGTCTGTGTATTATCATTCTTAAAAACACTTGTTAGTCTGTTGAATCAAAATCCTACTGCAACCCACTGCATTTAATGATTTCCTTCCTGCTATATGTTTTTATTTAGTTTCATGTTTTTTTTCTGTTTTTGTTTTTATCTATATGTAAATCTAATATGATTATAATTATATTGATTAGTGTTTTTTATTTGTATTCAAGCTTCATGACTGCCCCTAGTGGCCAACAAACATCGGACCAATGCAAGACAAATCCACCTCTGTCTTTACTAAAATCAAGTTGTTCATCTACCAAACTATAAATAAAAGACTGAGACATTTTTGTTTAATCTAAACATTTTGCAGTAATGCATTTTACAAGTCCCGGTTTCATTTGCATCATATTTTATGGGATTTTAATTGAATTGGTGGATTGGTGGGCTAATAAAGTTGGTCTTTCTGAAGTTCACTCAATAAAAGGTTGTTTGAATAATAATATTGCAGGAAAATTACAACTTTAAATGTGTTACAATTTTAGCCATGACATTTTCTGGTTCAATAAGTAATTTTCTTATGTTTCTGGGAGAGAAATATCTTGTCATGCTAAGTATTATTATTATTATTATTTTACTTTGTCCTAATATGACTTTTCATTTTAATGTTTGGAATTCAAAAAATATATCTTTTTTAGTAATAAAGTAATTTATTGCTTCTTACTTTTTTGTGCATTTCACACTAAATCCTGCATTCATTCGTCACTCCTCTGTTGGCATTAAAGAGTTTCCAATTCACGTTGGAGCGATTCAACGTGAATTGGTGGGTTGTTTTCGTAGCGGAACGAATATTCTGGCAATTGATGAGCACGGAAGGTTTAAACTGCGTACCAGTTAAGCTGTAGGTGAAACAGCACACTATTATTGACCCCGGAGGGGAAACAACAGATATAATATGATTATTTCGAGCTAATACGAAGGTAAATGCCCAGTGTAAATCTATAAAATGTGGTTTTATACGAAGAGACGAGCTTTAATGAAGTTACGATAGTTGCTTGTTGGCGATGCCTCATTTGCGAAACGACTTCCCCGAGTGGATTTTAGTGTGTTGTATTTATTTTACGGCCATTATTATTTTATTATATTTCACAAATCTTTAACATTATACACAATTTTTAATTAAAAAAGCGTAATTTGTTACAGCTTGTTTTACTTGAACCGTGATCCGCGCTTTTCTGTGTTTCTGCTCCTGTTTCCGTAGATGCTCTCTGCTGTATTAAGAACCACCTTTGCAACCCAGAGGGTAACAAACAAATTCTTATGACCCAACACTGAAGCTAATTTGCTCTTCTGTCAATACATAATATTTTTTTTAATTAAATCAGTTTTTAATGTTAATCATATACATTTTTTTAGGTTTTGCAATGGGCACATCCTCCTCAGAGATGCTGGACATCAGCTCTGACGGGAGCTTTTGGTGGATCTGCCTCCTGCTGCTCCTCAAAGAGGAACTCTGGACAAGTAAAACCTCCTTGTCTCAGTGGACTCTTCCAGAGGACACAAACTCGTAATGCTTTGTTTGTGGTGAGGAATCAGTGTTTCAGCTCTTCTGCAGTCAGGCTGAAGAAGCGAGCACCACCTGAACCTGTTTCCAGAGAGCTAGACCTGGTGCGCTATGACATGAAGCACTTGTGGGAAGGACCCAAACCTGCACTCCTCCTGGGGTTTGCTGGGCTGATACCTTTCGTTTCCCCAACTCTGCTCATGGCTGTAACTGAGTCCTACTACCCACAGCTGGCTTATGCCCAGCTAGCCTATGCTGCCTCCATCATTTCCTTCCTGGGTGGAGCTCGGTGGGGATTTGCACTTCCTGAGAGCAGCCCAGCCAAACCTGACTGGATGAACTTGGCCAACAGTGTAGTTCCCTCCCTCTTAGCCTGGATAACCATGCTGATGTGCGACAACATTGTTCCTGCAGCCACCATGGTCATCATGGGACTTGGAATCACACTGCATTACGATCTGTCTCTGCTGCCAACTTACCCCAGCTGGTTTAAGGCCCTGCGCACCGTCCTGACCTTTGTGGCATTCTTTTCTCTGCTTGGTACTCTCATAATTAATGGTGTATATCCAGAGAAAAACCTTTTCTGATTTGGACTAGAGAGTCCTGTAAGTTGCTCCACATTTTGAGAAATCCAGTCTGAAGGGTTTTAGGATCTTGTCTTACTTGGATGATTTAAGGAGTTGTGTGTGTTTTATGTAAACATGCCCCAAACTTACTTTTTCAGATACAAAAACAAAATAATTACATGTGTACCCATTGTAAGGAATAATCAGCTACAAATACGTTTTTTGTTGTTGTTGTTTTTTTGCTTTGAGCTGCAAATAAAGTGTTTCTTCTTATTTAGTCTAAATGTTTTCTACGTTGAGTTAAGTCAGTGTAGAAAATAACGTGTGCATCAATATTTAAACTTATATTTACAATAAGCAGGGCCTTTCTTATGGGTTTCATAAGTACTGCAATTGGGAATTATCAAAGTTAAGGATTTTCTTATCTATTACAGAAAACTGGATTTAATACTGGAGCCAACAGTCTGCTGTTTGTTAGTGAAGGTCCTTACAGCTGATAGAATCTAGCAACAACCAAGAGAAAACCAGTAAAACATACTGAACTTTTAACAACTTTAATAAACCCCAAAAAACCATCATGCACCTAAAAACTGCAGTTGTGTATCATATTAAACAAGTAGCTGTTTGCTCAAACAGCTATTTTAATCTTTGCTCAAGAAATGAGCTGATCAGACAGCTGAAGTCAGACTTAATCAGAGGAAAAGTTTATACAATAATATATAACATCCAAACTGGATGCCAAGCTAATAAACAATAAACTGACATTACAGGAAGATCAATGATCAATAAAATCTGGTCTCGGGCCACTTAACATATACAGTAAATAGCAAAGATGTTCAAATAAGAAAAATGCACTCACATATTGTTTTGTTTGTAATTAAATGGTTTATTAATATAAACACCAGCATCCATGAACCAAATTTTGGAAAGCAAGGCAAGAGAAAAGGGGGGGAAACAGATCCACAGATATCTGAGAAAAACACATAAGGCACATTTCTTATTTACCAGATGTGCAATAACATCCAACATAAAGAAACACTAGTGTAAGATTTGTATTTCTGTAAGAATATAACTGCTTCAGTATTGCACTTAATTTTTCCTCAAATTTCTGAGTGATACCACTTTATTCGTAGGTGACATCTTATGTAATATTTAGGGTGCTCGTTTCAAGTTGTGGAACGTTGCAACTTTTTACATTTTTGGTTCAGTTAGCTTTAAAAACAACAGCAGGTGATGGCTTTAACTTTCTATCAAGATACAATAAGGTGCTTTATGTGAAATATAACAACCTCGTGACACTTCTGTTACATAAGAATTTGATATAAAAATACAATTTCCATGCAAACCAAAAATTACCCTCTCTATGGGATTTAAAGCCTTTTCACCACAGATGTGTCAGTGCATTTAAAGCTGTGGGTCTTTTGTAAACAACCTGCATTTAAACCATGCATTTGGAACCCCCATGTTCCAAATGGTTTTACCAAGTGCTGCTGTCACTTTAGAACTACTGCAGTGGCTCCATCTGCATCCATTTAAGTTCAGACTTTGCTGATCTCTGGGTAAACAATTTTTAAAAGGTAGATGAAAGAAGGAAGAGTGTTTGAATTAAAAAAAAAAAAAGAAACTAGTAGAGATGGATGGCTCTGGTGTCTACTTCTGGATACCCAAGGTGGACCTTGAGTACTCGTACACCACGTAGCTGATGCTGACAGCTGGTATGACCTTCATGAAATTGGGCAGGATGCCACGGTAAAGTCCAAAGAAGCCTTCTTTCTGCAGGATCTTCTTTACCATGCGACCCATCGGCAACTGCTCCGAGCCCTCGACAGAAGCTAAGACGAGACAAATCATGTTGCATGATGAAAAGAAAACAGCTCTAAATATATAACTAACATGTTTGTCCTTGTTTAGACTCAGACATATATGAGCCCATACTAAAAACTAAGTTTAACATTTCTGAGGGTTTTCTGGCTCAAAAAAATCCAAATAAAAGCTCATATAATTTGGTGAGCTGATTGTGTTTTTTCTAACTGAATATCTGCGTATTTATGTAAAACAGCAAAAGTTGTGTTTATAATTCACATATTTCCTGTTTCCTTTTTGTTACTGTATCACAAAACCACGAGACCTGAAGCTGAATGCTGATATTTGACGATTAATTCATTCTTTAATGAAGATATTAGCTTCCATTTACCTTGTGCCTGCATTCGGGTCCGGATCAGTGCCAGCGGGTAGCTTGCCAGCTGGCCACAGGTGCTGGAGATGGTACCACAGCCCAGCAGCACCAGGACACCTGGGTTTGCTGTATCTTTGGCGTATTTGGACAACCAGAGGTTCTTTAAACTCTGATTTTTAAAAAAATATATTTTGCACAAAGAGCATTAGAATAGCAACATCATATTTGACCAAATAAATCTGGAACCATTTAAATTTATCCATCACCATGTACCTCGTACACTGCCAGATCTATCCCAGCGTAGGGGATAATGCCCAGAATATTGGGAATGTAGCCTTTATAAAATGCCTTTACGCCCTCCCGCTTAAGGATTTTCTTGGCACAGTCAAACATTCCTGAGTACTGTCCAGTTTTCCTCAACGTCAGACGGGTTTTCATCACCTAAAGAGACAAAACATGATAAATAAGACAAAGCAGTGCTTCTTAACAAACGCTCTGTTACAGCCAAAAAGTTCCAAGTGTAAAATAGGATGTCTGGTTCAGCTGTCTCAGGTTTTTAGAGATGACTTGATCAAATTGGTTTCATCCAACGCTGACCTGCAGCCTCCACTCAGGCTGTTTGCAGCTCAATGTGAAGCAAATGAGGAGGAGCACCTCTCAGATGGAAACATGTGGAATGTTAGTTCGGGATGATTTGTTGCCTCAAGTGGCATTTAGTTGTCTTGAAGAATTAAGTAAATGAAGCAAACCCATCCTTCATCTCTCCACATGTGCAAAGCTACATCTCTGCTCACCTCCATGGGGTAGATGGCGGTTTGCGCTGTGGCTCCAGCCAAGGATCCTGCCATGAACCTCTCGTGGATCTTGATTTTCCCTGGTTCACTGGACAGCAGCTTCTTATACTGATGAGACAAAATCAGAAGGTTTAACACAAAACAAGACAGCAGCGTAATTTGAACACTGAACATGAGCTGTATGCTAAAAATCCATCCAAAGGGTGTAAAATATTCACCTGTTCATAAGCCATGAATTTAATAGCCGTCTCAGGAGCAATCTTCAGGACATTAATACCATTTCCTCTCCACAACGATGACGGCCCTCCTTCCTTTAACATTTGCTTAAAACCGCCCACCAGGCTGATTTTGTTGCTCTTAGAAGAATGAACCTAAAAATAAAGACATTTGTACTGTTTAGTCACAACTTTTCCATGAGAATACATTTTAGACAGCAGGTCAAATACAGTTAATTTCATTTCAAAAACTAGAAACTCAAAAGTTGCACAGCGTAAAAGAGAACAGGTACAAACAAACAATGAGCAAACCTGGACTCCTTTAAATGTTATTACAAACAATTTATGGGGAAAAGCATAACTGGAGCAAAAAAGACACCTAAAAATAAAACTAAAGATAAAAGTTAAAATGTATCTTGCCCCACCTGCATGAAGACCTTCATCCTGTCCAGGGGGGCGGTTCCTGTGCGGGACACAGCACCCGCCATGGCCCCCGCTGTCAGCTGCTTCCACCACACACCAGTCGTCTTCTCCTCCTCTGTGAACTCATCTGGGATGGTGAGGCTGTCACCAATGTCCAGAACCTAGAAACCAAACATTCAGTCAGTCGTTTTTAAATTCTGCTTTGTTCTGTTCAAGGTTAGGAGGGCTGGATGTCAAAAAGATTCATGAAACATTCGGTAATTACTTAGATACTAAATATAAAAATAGTTACAGTAAAGAATAGTTATAGTTGTATAGTTTCAGCTAAATTAAAAACCTTTATAACTTCCAAGCCGTTAAATGCCAAACTAACAGCAAAACATGAGGTGTTTGTTCTGTTAGAGCTGCAAAACTATTAACTCGTATTTGAGGCTCTTCCCCTCATCTTTGCTACCATTCAAATGTGATTTTAAACCAATAGTTTTGTTTTTTTTCCTCAGGAAAGTTTCACCTTGAACCTAATTCCTAGCAGGGCAGAACCCATCTCCTCATCCAAAGCCTTGCATAACTCCAGGTCCACGATGTTGCATCCGTTACATCACCGAACGCTGCTGATGATCTGGATCACAATTACAAACTGAGAATTTCTTCAACTTTAAAAACTCTGAAGAGTCCAAAGAGCAAGTAGACAAATCAGCTTGTGAAATATTTCTGTTTATTTGAATCAATGTTTTATTTTATGCTGACTGAAAAGCATTAAATGTTGTGCTGAATAACTTCAGTCTTCACAGAAAAAGGACAACATTAACGGTTCTGTTTGATGTTTGTCTGATATATTTTGTTTGTGCTTTTAATGGGAAAATTCTAAATGTAAAAAAACTACACTCCCAAATCAAAACTAAATGAACATAAATTAAAAATAAATTAAAATAATCTAAGCCTAAACTTTTCAAAACTCTAACATTTGCTTATTTAAAAACAATCTTTCTCTATATATTGTTTTTTAACTCCAAAAAACATATTGCCTGCTTTAGAAAAACTAACAGTTAGAATTTACCCTAACCCTAAATTTACTCTCTCTAAGGCTCCCATTAGAATAAACAGAACGATGCCAACACTGTACCCAAGTTATCTCAACACATTCTGTCCACCGGTTCTGATCCAAGAACCTACCATATCCACCTCCACCTCATAGAGCCCCCCATCGTCTTCCAGTTCAAGGAAAAACCAGTTTGCATGTTGATGCTGCTGAGGCTGCAGCAGAGCCATGGCCGTCCAAAGCCTCTAATTAAGCTGCAGAACAATCCCGGCGTGATCTCCTTCCTGAACTGACAAGGTTCTGTCACACGCTTCTAACAAAGAGTCAGAACAAACAGATGCCCTGCAGAGACGAACGCTGTATCCAGATCGGCCAGCCACCTGCAGCTCGAACCCTGGAGATGGTGGAAAGTTCTGCCTGCCATAGATGTCACCAACAACTGTTTCAGTCTCACCTATTCCTCATCTCAGCTCCCTGCCTTTTGCACTGAACTTGCTTCCCTTTAACTCATCCCTCCCAAATCCCAGTGACGAGCTAATCCTCACAGAGATCAGCCTGAAATTAGCTCGTCTCTGCCGAGTTTAGAAACCACACGGTAATTTATCCACTGAGGCTGAGCCAGGGAACAGAGTTAGCAAACGTCAGAGATTAGCCATTGATAGCACAATTCCAGTTACTTTAAAAGCAGCTGAAATGTGTCATAGGTAATTATAATATTTATGAGTAAATGTCGAAAATTTGACAGACAGTATTTTACTTGGTTGTTGGAAAAAACTAATCACATGTTGTTTTGTTTTTTATGTCACTTAAATATTTACAGACAAGTTAAATAATGTATTAAAAAATAAACTTTTCAGTCTCCTCCTTTATCTCGTCTTTCCGCATTTCTATCAGGATATGAATGAATATAAACTTGTTGACACAGAGGAGCTGATTTTATGACAAAAGTCTCTCAAATCCTACATCAGTCATTTATACTTTCACTTAGTTATACAGCAAATAAGGAACTTTTTCACCTCCAAATCGTTTCCACTTTTATTAAAATATTGTTTAAAATTGTTGATTTATAGTTCTGTAAAAGGAGGATTCTCAACCAATCTCATTTTTTAATCTGGGCTTTAATTATTGCTGTAAATGCATGCTGTATGTAGAATTTGTATAACTGCTAAAAGAAAGATTACCTGATTAATGACATATACGAGTAGATGACTTTGGAGTAATAATCTCAGTTTTCTTCCAGCAAACACAGACTACATTACAGACAGAACATTTAATAAGACATGCCCTGTCCTTCCTTACCGAGGAGTGTTTCCAGTAGCGAATAATCTCCTGCAGGCTGGTGGCCGGGTTAAACAGGAAGTGATCCCTCCACTCATTCCAGTCCACAGTCATGGTGCCGTTCACATCAATGCTACAGAAAGACACATTTAAAGTTCAAATCTGAACATTTAATGAAGATCCAAGAAAGCTGGAGAACTTTGGCTTGAAGTAAGTTATAATTATCATTAAATTCTGCTAAAGTATGCAAGTCTTAAATATGTCTTGGCCATTTCTGCTTCTTTTTTGGTTCTATTTTTTATTGTTTTTAAATGAAGAAGAAAAGAAGAAGGATTAAAACTTTACATGATTATTATTATTATTATCCTCCAGCAGTCAAACCAACAAGCATGATTTTGTGAAATCAAAGGACGTAATTCTGCTGAGAAATAGATAAATCTATGATATTCTTCTGACATTTAACTCTCTTAAACAAAAGACTTGACACGAAAGCGCAAACAAACATAAAAATATGTGTTGTACCTCCAACGAATTTCTTATTAAATTTCTTATTTCATAAAATAGGATTGAATTGAGGAAAAAAAACTCTGGGATTAAACGCAAAAATGCAGATTAAATGCAGACGTTTTAACTCTGATCAGTTTCTGGAACCACTAAGACAACCTTAAAGTTTCAATTTCAAAAACAAAAGAGGTTCAACAAGCTTCAACAACCACAAATATCTAACTGTTAAATAAACTGAGAGAATTTAATTCAGTGCCCAAACATGAATCTGAAGCAAAACTGAACTTTTTCTAAATATTGTTCAGTTTCTAGACCTAAAAAAGTGGGGTTGAAACAAACTGTAGTTGAAACATGCAAACACAAATTAGGACAGATAAAAAAAACTAGAATTATACAAACATGATTTCCATAATACTAATAAAAATCTACTGTTGTATTTGTCCTTCCTTCCTGTGTCAGTTCAGCTGATCAGTCTTTGTGCGGTTTTCTGACACAAGCCTGTTTGTCTGACTCAGAGCCGTGCACATCCGGCTTTACGGCTTTTTCTCTCTGAATCTCTAACGTTGCACTGTGCATGTGCAGCTTCATGCTTTGCTTGTGTAAATACAGGCCAGACAGTGGAGCTCCCTGCAGAAAGCTGCAGAACAAACCAGCCAAATTTAAACTGCATCAACAAATAAACCTCTTAAAAGTGAGATCTGACTGTGTTTCTGTTCAGACACTTAATAATAAACAAAAACCAACCAATTACTGATAAACCAGCTTCTACAACCAGTTTCAACATATGGTGCTGTACTAAACAAGGTATTTAAGTCAGTGTAGTTTGATTTAAAAACGCAGAAAATGTGTTTTGCATGTAATAAGCAAAAAGCAGAAGAATTTCTGTTTTTTTATAATCATTCTGCAAAACCTACAGTCAGTCACAATTAAAGCACTTTATAACATCATTTAATATAACTTTACATCCTTTATAACAAGTACTCCTCATTCCACACAATATAAGGCTGCTTCACAGTAACATGCACATTATTATTATTATTATTATTATTATTATTATTATATGAGTGAAATACTGTTTTGTTTCAATTTACTGTTAGCATGACTGAAAGGGTTAATTAAGTACTTAAATGACACCCAGCAGCACTCGATTTCAGTTATAGTTTGTTTGTTTTTTGTCTTAAAACAAATCTTAAAATAAAATGTCTTAAAATAATCGGTACTAGAATGAGACGTATTTGATTTCGAATTATTACAATTTCAAGAGAAAACTTTTATACTTGTCTGTTTGGTTAAAAACTAAACAATCATATTTACTTTTTTAAAAGAGTCAGTCATGTGTGTCACCAGTTCTTTATCATGTGACACCCCCTCCCCCCCTCCTCCTCCCAGTTATCAGTCCCCCACACGGGTCTCCACCTTCAACTTCGACCGCTTTCCTTAAAGTTTCAGTTTGAATTCATGACGCACTTTGTTTGTTCCTTAAATAAAGTGTTTGCAGCAGAGCTACTTGACCAGCGGACACAGATCTTTGAGCTGAAATACCTTTGAAGAATTTTATTTGCGTCCTCCCTGCTGATGTCCAGACCCAGATCAGCGAATGACTGCTTTATCTCCATGTAGTCTATACAGCCTGGTCAAATAAAAACAAACTGGAGCTGAAGCAGAACACTAACAACACAGAACGTTACATTCTCAGCTTTTAACTTCTTAAATTTGATGACAGTTCATGATGTTAATCGGTACCATCCTTGTTTTTGTCCAAGCTCTTGAAGGTTAGAAGTAGCTTCTTCTCGTGGTCCCTCAGATACTTGGAGAACTCGTTGAAGTTGAGCCCATCGTCTTTGTTCTGGTCTCCAGAGGAGATGATTTTCTGAGGAAAAACACAAAATGTTAAGTGTCAGTCTCCTTGAAGTTGCTGTCTGCCTGTGTTTGCAGCTGGCTGTCTGACCATCTGAAGAGCTGAAGGGAGAGGTCGAGGTGACTCCACCATCTCTTCTTCAAGCAGCAGCTGCTTCGCTCTGCCACTTGGGGGCAGAATAACACGAAGATTTGCATCTGAACTCAGTCCCTGCACTCCTGAGTTTGGCCTCATTATCATTTCAGTACAGATTTCACATTTATTCCTTTAATTTTAAACGCTATGTTTCATTTTATTTTAACACTGTCAGCATTTTATAGTTTTCAAGTTTAACAGAAGTGCACATTATCCTAATGTCATTTATGATCTTCCTCTTCAAAGAAAAACAGAGTGCAAGATTTAAATAAATCAATAGATAGTATTAATGCCTTAATAGATTAATTATGAAGCAGCCAGTGTGCAGATTTATTGCAGCTTATCGTAGGCCTCTCCTTACATTTTCTCCTGAAAGGAGTGCCACATTATCTGATCAGTAAAGGTGGAATATTCCTCTTAGAGCCTCAGCCCACAAGAAGAGTTCACAACATGAACTTTGAAGAGAGTTTTTGTCATCATCATCATATCATAAATGCATGCTTAGTGGGATTTTTTAAAGGACTAAGGAAACAAAAGGAAAGGATATGAAACAAAGATGAAGGTACGATGTGACTTGTCAGGGTTTCTACAGAAAAAGGCTTATTGTAAAGCTTGTCCCATTTTTTTCTTTTTGTTTATTTTGCAGTTGTCTTTGTATAAAGTGTGTCTTTAAACATGCTGGCTGTAACTTAAAACAGAAACACTGCAAAACAAAAGCCTGTGACATATTCTGATCAGACATGTAGGAGCAGTTTAACAAAGCCTGCCTTGCTCCAGGGCATCTCTGCAGAGTCGTTAAAGCTTTCAGAGCAGCTTCAAAAGGAAAGCAGAGGAGAAACATGCTACTGGTTCCAGTTTAAAGACTGAGGAAACTTACAAACAAGTCTTTAGAGCAGAGAAAAAGCTTAAATCTGCTGTCACAACCTGCTGAAGGCAAAGTGTGACATGACTGGAGCATCAGTAACAAAATACCTCTGATTGTTCAGGTAACATTTCTGAAAAGGCTATAAGTTTCATATGAACACAGATTTAGTTCAGAACTGTTGAGCAAAATCACATTTAAAGTTCTCTGCTTTTCACTCCTGCAGATGTTCTGCTGAATAAAGGGATGTGCAGTGTGTAGATTCAGCTTCATAAGATTTGTATTTGGAGTAAATGGACTTCCTCTGAGACTTTTATATTAAATGCATTTCATGTTGAGGAAAATGCTGCACTTGAACATGTTTGTTAAGATTTTCTCCACATCCAAACTAGTTTTTTTTCACAAAGGTGACTTATTTTTTTTTTATTATTTTGTTTCCTTCTCTACCTGAGCTGCCCCCTTCCCGGTTTGGATGCCCATAGCAGCCAGGCCTGCCCTCAGCTCGGAAACATCCACCTTCCCATCCTTGTTGGTGTCCAGCTTGGCGAACAGCTCCTCGTACGTCTTCGTCGCATCTCCTGCGCACCGACAGTCCGTGAAAAGCAGCTTCCTCACGACTGGATACATTGTTTGAAACAGGAAATAAAACCCGAAGAGGCCTGCAGAGCTCCTCACACACTAATGGAAGAATCAGCTACACTGCTCGGGAAACGAATCGACTTCTGAGGCTGGCACTTCTGGTTTGAAGCAGCGGGCTGGTTGCGAAAAGATTTCCGGGATGCAGTTTGGAGACGAAGTCGCAGAAAATCCTCATGAATAAAACAGTAAACGAAGAAATTCCAGCAAAAAAGTTACAGAAAACTGCGCTCGGATGAGGTAGGCTGGCAGAAGGGTGGAGACATCAGCTCAGTTTGCCTGGGAAGACCTCCTTCTTTTACTGCACACACACACACACACACACACCACGGACACACCTATCTGTGAAGCAACAAACACTGCTTTTACTGCAGTTTTTAAGGCTCTTATTCCTTCACGTTTTACAGCTGGGCTTATATCATCTTTTGATCTCCTTTTTTTTCGTTTTAGATTTATCCATTAATTCTAAACTTTATGGGTCCCTTTTGATTTAACTTCCCCCAAACGACCGCACATACGTGTACACATTGTCATATGTGTAATATAACCCTGCCCTATAGTGGGCTCTGTGGTTCAAAGTCAGTGTGACTAATCTTTTTTAGATCTGTGAGTTATAACCAAGGAATGCGACAAATGTCCCCACAACCACCCCCTGCAAAATGTATCCCCGGAAATGCAGTGGATGAAAAATGTCACTTTTATGTTTGGTCTTACAGATACACTTAAAAACAAATTCATGAGCATAATATTTTAATCACCCTTAAAGTCAAACACTTTTTTGTTTTTGTTTGTTAATTTATTTACTATTTTGTAGGTCGACATGAGTATTGCAGTGTCTAATTTAAACCACAAGGTGGCGACAAATGCCCCAGAAAAGACGCCTGTTTCCACTTTGTTGTTATCTGAACAATCTGTGCCGCTGTTGTCTGTCCGACCGGCAGGGGGCGATGGAGACGGGAAGGCGGGCTTTCTTTGAAGCTTATCCAGTTTGAAGTTGTCACTACATCACATCCGGTAAGCCAGAAAATACTTCAAAGTAAAAGCGTATAGCTTTGTAGATTTGTAAAGCTTTTACAACAATTTTCAAGTTTAAGTTTACAATATTACTTGTTTCAAAAACAAAAAAGAGTTCATCTTCAACAATCACAAATGTCTAACTATTAAATAAACTCAGAAAATACCTGACAGGTCTGGATGACCTGTTCTGTAATGTGTGGGACTGTGGATTTTGTCCCCATATATTACAGAATGTAAAATGGTGTCTTCAGGAACATTTTTTATGATTATGATAAACATTTAAAGCTCACTAGAAACCCAATACTGACGTAGGAAAATATGGTGGGTTCAGATAACATCCTGAGTTAACTTGGTTGAACAAGCTGAATAATCTTCTGTCATAATACTTGCTTAAAATTCCACTTGTTTTTGTTTCTACTTGTGCTGAAGAATATGTGCTCAGGTTTATTTGAATTAAAGACTACGCAAATAAGTGGACAGACAGAAAAAAAAGAAGACTTTTGCGGGTGGTTCGTTGCTTTTTTTGAAACGGTGCAGTCCATTTCAGTGGATTAGACGTTGGCTTTTATTTTGAAATCTCCAACAGGACGCAGTTCCTTTTCCGCTTCGGTGAGTTTGAGTGACTGACGGTCTGTTGTTATCCGGAGCTTCACCATCCTCCCACAACACTACAGTGAACCAGAAACACACACAATGGTCCTGTAATGTCAGAGACACCTGAGGTCGGAGCATCCCCTTGACGGCGCTGAGACGGTGGATGGATCTAATGATGATGAAAAAGAAGAAATTTAAATTCAGGGTGGATTTCGAGCTGGACGAGCTGTCTTCGGTCCCCTTCGTCAACGGTGTCCTCTTCTGTAAAGTCAGGCTGCTGGACGGCGGCTTCTCCGAGGAGTCTTCGAGGTAAAAAAAAAAATAAATAAAATACTTAAATGAAGCCTCAAGACTTAAACTTGTGATCTTCAGGTTAGACTAGTTTTGCCGTCTTAACCTGTTTAAAAATGCTAATAGCTAACTAGCTGAAATGCTACACGAGCAGCGTTTAAAAATGCCTCATTGTTTTGTTTTGGTCAGATCTGTCAGTGATAATTACAAGTTTGCAGCTCTGCCAAACATGAGACAAAACAGATCAAGTGGCACAATAACATTTAATGTGGCAAAATAACCACAGTGCTGTAAGTTAGCCCCCACTAAATCCAACATCTGTTTGCATTTTTGTATGTAAATTATTTGGAAACAAAGTACCTTTGTTCTTCTCTGGGCCTCAGGAAGGTTTGGGTCCTTTTATCGTCCTGTCAAGATTATATCAAAATATTTTAACTGTGGTAAGTTTTACTAAAACAAACTTACACCTTTAATCACCTTTTATACACCTGAGCTCTGTTTATCATCTGCTTCATGGATCATTTGTTCACCAAAAAAAAATTAAATAGTTCAGTGATGATTTATTGGCAAATTTTAAGTTTAAATGCAACTTCAGTGAATTCTTTGTAATGAAGCATCATGAGCATGACAGCAAATAAATATTATAAGAGAAATGGTTGTGATTGTAAACTGGAAGTGGACTTTTTGTTTCCTATCAGAAACAAAATACAACATTTTTCTTGTCTGATATTGTTTATGTAAAATACATGTAATTTAGAAGCAAGTCTTAAAAACTACAATGTATATAAATGTATAGAATGCTACTAATCTTTAATTTAAATGCCAATTTACATCTTGATTTCTGCAAATTGTCCATAAGAATGATATTTGTCAGCTCCTTGCAATGAGTGCGCACAATTCCTGTCGTTCTCCCATTAATGGACGGATGAATGCACGGCTTTAATCACTACCTTATGATAGTAGTTATGAACAGATTCAAAATTAACCCCAAAAAAGTGATGACAATGAAGGGAATTTGAGTTTGCCTGAAAAGTCAGTGGGTCGAGATAGATGTAAAATGATTAGCAAGCAGCGCAGGAGGGAAACTGAAGCTGAAAAATGCTGTCTGTTTTAACGTACAGTGAGAGTGTTCGTTACAAAGAATGGCAGGATGATATTCCAGCAGCTGGCTGCGGGAGGAAATGACCTACACCCATCATCAGTGTGACCCTGGAGTAACTGAGTCATGTTGATGATGTTTTGCTGACACAGGGACACGACCAAAGTCCGTCCTCTGGTTGTAACCAGATTTATTCTGTCACTTTTAAATTGGATTGGTATTAACACTGAACAGAAAGAGAACAATTGTTGTGAAATGAGGCTGAATGGATGGCTGACATGGCTGATTATATAACAAATCTTCTGTTTGCTCCAAAGATAAAAAGAAGCAAATTAGGCCAAATCTGGGCTGAAAGTTTCGTATGAAGATGTTTACAGTGTCCTTAATAGTGAAGAGAAGTTTGCATCATTGCCTTTTATCTTTCATGCAGCTTGCATCAACTCTTCCTCCTCATATTCATTTATTCTTTAGAAGATAGTTTTTAAGCTTTTTTGTAAGCTCTGACATTTTTATGTAAAAAAGAAGAGGATTTTTTTCTGCTGTAGGCTTTTAAAATTAAATATTTGGCTGCAGCTGTCTTTAGATGGAGAGCAGCTGCCTAGTTTAACAAGATATCTGAACCATGCAGAGAGACAAGAGGGGACGGCCTCAGCTTGGGCTTTAAACTAGACTTACCCACACAGACTAACAGGATTTTGCTGCATAGTGAAGCGCCGAGAGCCATAATGCATGAAGTCAAGCCAGAGTTCCCGAAGCATACAGTGTCCAGCTGGATGGGAGTTTCCTCTCCGACTCTTGGAAATGTAACAACGTCCAGATGAAATCAGCATTTGTAAAACATTAGTCACACATCTGCTTCTTTTTACTTGTTGTGAGGCAACGACACAACGCAAAACACTAGCTTGTATGTTGAGTTAGTTTTAACCATCCTAACAAGGATCAGCTCACCCTCTCCTGCTTTTAAAATACCTTTAACTTCCTTTATTGCTTTCTTTTAGTTTTGTCAGTCACATTTTTAAATCCAAAGTTTTTCTACTTGCAGCATCATTTTTAATTTGTGACATACTCGAGCAGAAAATCTTGAGCATAAATGCAGTCCATGTGTAAAAGTAGCAAAATCTATGGCTGTACGAACAGACTGGAGTTGGTAAGGTGAGTGGGAGAGTAGAGGACGCCAGTAAATGTGAGGCCATCTGTGGCATCGTAATTCTGCCCACGCACACTCTTTCTCTTTCACTTTGTCTCATCATTTTGGCTGCGACTCGCGTGCAGTTTAACCTCAAGATGGAGGAGTACGTGTGTGTGTTTTAGCGCTCTCGTGCCGGTACGCAGCACTTCTGCCTTTGTAACCCAGAATGTAATCAGTCGCATGAATCAATAGACACAAGCAAGGCAGCAATTAATCAGCTGTTTCATTAACCACCCAGAAAAAATGAAGGATAATCACTTAAGCTTGTATTGGCAGCTGGAATCAGTGGGGATTTTTGTTCCAGTACTCATTCAGTTTATATGATGGGGATGGTGACAGTAAAATAAATAAATTAATAAAATCAAGTCCCCCAGCAGTAAATTGAATCAATCCAGGATGCAAAAACTAAAAGACGAGACAGGAAATCCATCCTTCTTGTGCAAACATCTTTGTAACAGTTTGTATTGTTGTTTGCATGTTTCATGCTAGTTATTACTTAAAAAGATAAAGATAATAGTAAACAATATAATAATTTTATTTTGCTATTAACCCTCACATTGCCTTCTCTTCCTCGCTTCAGTTACGAGGGCTTCAGGAGGGTTAAATTGTATAAAATATAATTTAATAACTAGTTTTTCATAATCTTAACATTAGTCTCTCTAATCATGTTTTCAGAGTTTTGCAAGTTTAAGTGAAAAGATTGGATTGTATTTGTATTTCCTGTCCTATCTGTAGAATTATGACATCTCAATATTTCTTGTGTAATACGCCAAACATTTAATCATCAGAGGTTTTAATATGAGTTGGAGGATGACATTAATAAATTGATTATGCTAGATAAGGAATGAAATACTGCACTGATCTCCCCGAGCGTTCTCCAAAGCTCTTACAACATTCAGTTATGATTTGGCCTTTAAGAATCCCACATGCAACCCATGCACAAACACAAATAATGTCTAGCCTTTCCTAATATGACCTTTAAGGTGGTCTAATTCTCGGTGACTTCCTGTTGCAGGCAGCCAGTTCAGGCCAACTGTGTCCGATGGAGGAAGCGGTTCTCCTTCCCTTGCAAGATGAGCGCCAATGCAGGGACCGGTGTTCTGGATCCCTGCGTGTGTCGCGTGTCTGTCAGAAAGGTACGAAGCTGAAACCTGACAGTTCCATGTGAAAGCCAAAATAACATTTAAATAAAGTTCAGTGATGACAGTGATTATTGTAGAGTCTGATATTCACCTGATACGACATTTCAGTAATAAAATTAACTATTACTAATTAAAAAGAATGGATAAGCCTTGTTTGAATTAGTATTACTGTATTTTTATGCTATTTTACTTAAAGTTCTATTTTTCCCGTCTTCTTCAGGAGCTTAAAGGTGGGAAGGCATATGCAAAGGTAAGTCTTGACATGTTATTAGACTCTGTTTTCATTTGACAATAATCAGACATATTGTTGATCGCCTGCAGCTAACAGATGGCGTTCAGTGCCGGAAGGTCGCCTCGTTATGTCATGTGTTTTTCTCAGACTGAAAAGAATTGTTTACTGAGCACACTGAACCTTTTGCACAAATTCTGGACTTGTTTTAAAAACAAATTTTAATGAAATTTCAGGAAGTTTTACACTTCTAATGAAGAAAAAACAGCTGCATGTTCTTGTTTTTCTGAAATCCTTCTCATGTCCCTGAGTGCTGTCATCGGCATCCAGAGATAATTCTGTTACAGAATTAAAAACAGGAAAAAAAGTCTTTAGAAGGGAAAAACAGCTCCACCCTGTGACTTTCTGTCTCCTTCAGCTTGGCTTTGCAGATCTGAATTTAGCAGAGTTTGCCGGCTCAGGAAATACAACTCGGAGGTGTCTGCTGGAAGGCTATGATACCAAAAATACTCGGCAAGATAATTCCATTCTCAAGGTAACATTCAAATACCCCCTGCGGTCCAAGTTACTTCACTGAGAGATGGTTTTTGGAGTTGTGAAAACATTATTTTTTTGTATTGCTCACAAAAACAATAACCAGGTATTCAGGTGGTTTACTGCATTGGGACAGAACCCTTTTCAATAAAAGGGCTGTGTTGCTTGTGGAAGTGGAAAAAGGAAAATGCAGATCTGGGCATTACCACAGCAACGAGCTGCTGTGTTTCATTAAAATATGTAGAACCAAACAACCTTTAAACAACCTTAACAAGAAGCATTTTACTTAGGCTGTGCATGATTACTGAAGCTGTGACCTTTCGTTCTTTATTTTATTACCATGAGTACAAGCTATTTGCAAGTAAAACATGTAACTTTTAAAACATTTTACAGGTCATTATCAGCACACAGTTGATGTCAGGGGATCCATGTTTTAAAACGTAAGTTTAAGAAACATGTTTCTACCTTTTTGTGCAACCAAAAGCTGCGTTAAGTTAGTCGTGGTTGGTGTTGTCTGAATTCTGTCATTTGATATTCTTGACTAGAGGTATGCCGCATTGAATAATTTATCATAGAATCTGTTAGGTGAGGTAATTTCAATAATGGCTGCACAGGTGTCATAATCCATTCAGTTCACCTTTTTAAAGAAATGTCACATTGCTGGTTTATTTTTCACCATTTGATGGAGTCGACAGACTGATATAATTGTTACACATGACAACATACTTGTCTCTTTGTTTATTAGCATTTTTGGTCTTTAGCAGCATGGCTTTGTCTTTGATTTGTTTTTTTCTTCCTTGAAAGAACAATTGACACACAGAAGAGAGGAAATAAAGCCATATTGTCTTTCTTCTGTAATCAGGCCTCCCTCCACAGCCACAGTCATCGGGATCCCAGGTGATGGAGAGAACCTGCTGGAGGAGAGGAAAGGAGGAGACTCACAGAAAGGCTACTCTGGTGAGAATAATCATCTCCATCACACTCCTCACCTTTTCTTCATCACTCCTGTTGCTTTTCTGTACGTCAGCAGGCATCTTACATATTATGGTTCAGTTGTGTCATCACATGGAAAGCCATTTTATTTTATTTATTTTAGTGGTTTAGATTCAGTTTTAAATGTGTATAGTTAATGGCTTTGCCTGTTAAAGCAGGTGTTCAGTCACTCAGACATGAATCACCTCAGCACGCAGTAATTATTAAAGACCTTAATTTAGCACATGATCTGCTTTTTTTGTACCAATACACAAGTAAATAACAGTGCTGTTCAAGCTGATAATCCAAGGATTTCCCCACAGTCATCAGCTGCAGAGCTAAAGCGTTTTATGACAGCAGCTGAGCCAAATGATTCTGTGTAACAAACCATCTGGCAAGTCAGGCTGGTCTGTAGCATGCTCTTTTTAGAAAGACTAAAAAGCTTAAATTTGTTTAACATTTTACAGAAAAAAGAAAAGTACAAATAAAAGAGAATTTTAGGAACTGGGTCACACCATCACTGGTCAAGTCATATTTCATATTGTTTTGTACCAGTGTTGATCTCTGTGTGTGCCAGCTTTTCATTTTCTTCCCTTCTTAGCCTTTCCTGCTAAAATAATCCACACTTGCTGCTGTACAATGCTATTGTTAGTTTTAATCGGTTTTGCATAAGTAAATATGCATTTAGCTTCATTAAATCAGTGTCTACACATCAAGAAAAGTACGGCTGCTGTAGTCTTCTGTCTTATAAAAAATGCATTGTGGTTTTGTTCTTTTTTTGTCCTCCTAAAACATTTATTTCTTAACATTTTTGGGTCATGTCTCCACTGTATTCTGGACTCATTCTCAGAGTAACTTTCTTATCCTCTTTTCTCATTTCCATAAAATCTCTCAACTGCGTCTTTCTTTAACCATCTCTTTTGCATCGCCCTCTCTTTCCTCTCTTGTTCAGTGTGTGTGCTGAAGTGTGAACACATTGCAATGTTGAATGCTTGATCGTAAAAGAGCTCATGTATAATTTAAACTCTCTCTCTTTTTAGATTAACTACAATCTGTTCTGACCTGCGGGCTTTCACGTGGTTAAAAATAGGACTGGTCTGTCTGTCTGCAGGGTTTGTGTGTTAGCATGCGTATAAAATGTGTTAGTTTGATGTTCTCTTCTAAAAGCACCATCGGCTCCTTCCATTAGGTGTTATTTATGTGCTGGTTCGATTAAGATGTTTATTATTTATCAAACTGGTAAACTTGGTGGTTTTATCATTTAGAAAATTATGAGTTCTGTGCAACAGTTGCAGCATTTTTAATATGGATTCATCATTTCAGACTCAGCTTAGATGTGTGATAAATAGTTGCATTCCAGAGAAGCTGTGTGTTTTCTGGCTGTGATCATTTTCCATTTGTGCGTCACTGGGTTGACCCTAAAGTAACACCACCAGTTTTCATGTTTCTCATTGGGTTTTAAAAGGCTGGAATTGCCACTTTTGAACTGACCCAACTTCCATGAACCTACCAGCTAAAGTCACCTGCTTTTAACTCTGAGAGGATGAACGGATGAACGGGTGAACTGGTGAAGTGGAAGCCATAGAGGGGTTGTGTGGATGTTTGTAGTTTTTGACAACTGAAGGAGAAAAAATCAGCATCCAGTTACAGTTCAGACTGAACAAATATAGCTGAAAATCCAAACCCTGGACATTACAGTTTTTGTTCATGCCACATTACAAACTATAAGCTGGGCTTTTGTGCCTCTAAGAGATTTAATTTCATTTAGGATTTCCAGTTCAGTGTTTTAATTCTTGTCAGAATCAATATTTTGGTGCATATTCTTAGCATTTTAGGGAGGAAAGCTGTTCTGAGTGGCACTGTATTGTTGTGTTTTAGCTGTTTTCACACTTGACCCCCTCACGTTGTGGATAACTTGTGGTTTGATGAATGGACTACAAGGTTTTCAAGGACTGCCGTGTAGAGCTTTAAGGTTTTAGTCATCCCTTGTGTGTCTCTGTCCTTTCTCATCCAGGAGAGAGTCGAGAAGGGAAATGTCCCGTTGTGTCAGATGATTTTGGGGGTTGCGGCCACTCCCGAACATCTAGCTACGCCAGCCAGCAGTCCAAACTCTCAGGTAGAGATATCCCACTTTCTTTTTCTTTATCTCCTGTTGTTTGCTGGTGCAGAGATGGGTATAAGACACAGAAAAGAAGTTAGTATTGAGTTGTAAAATTAGAAAAGAATTTAAAAAGAAATGCATACAATCAAATTTAAAATAAAACCTTTTTGTCTGAGAAGAATTGAAGTCATAACATGCATTTCCAGTAATCCTCCACCATGCAGTTTGGGTTTCAATCACAGCCAGATCAGATGACACTAATAAATGATTAGAGGAAGTGGAGCCGCACAGAGATCAGCTCTAATGGCTCTCTCATGAAGGGCTGAAAATGGTTTTCCTCCTACATGCAACTCTTTATAAGATTTATTCTAAACCTCACATTAGTTTGTGGGACGTTATCTCTTCTTGCAACACTAACCCAATGCCCTGAGATGTCTTTTTCTTTAACGTTCTTCCTGTGGACATGAACAAACCACGAGGTTGTAGCTGTTGTTGCAGAGCTGCTAAATCACATCACAAGTTGCAGATCGACAGGGCTGAACATCTAAATGTTTTTCAGCAAGAAAAAAAACATGGAAACAGTCTTACTGAATCAATACCATCTGTACTTGCCATTTCTTTGTAGCACAATTCTTAAATAGGTTAGGATTTGTGAAAGATTTAAAATTCATCCAAATTCTTTGCACTTTTGAATAAAAGCTGGTGTGGTATTTCAATATTTACAATAAAAATCACAGACAGACCCATTTTATAGAGGAACTGTTTGGTATGTTGAACCAGAAAAAGTAAAAGCGTCCCTTGGGTGGGATACTAGCAAACTGAACGCCTTCGCTCTCTTTCAGGCTACAGCACAGGTCACTCCCGCTCATCCAGCATGTCAGAGTTCAGCCATCGGAGAAATCACTCGGTGGGCAGCGCCTCGACAGGCATTGGAAGTATTCCAGAGCCCAGCGAGGAGCGAGAGTCCAGACCCCATCCAGCTCTGCCCGAACACCCAGCTCCAACAGGCACCACCAGCAACCCTTCAGGCACACCAGTGCGGAGCGCCTCATCCTGTGAACGACTGAACAGGTGAGCAGCACTTAGAACTGATAAAATTACAAAAAAAAATGCATTACGTTTGAGTTCATTTGAGATAAAATGACAAGCGGCGCAGGCAAGCTTCTGCAGATGAGCTGGAAGTTGTTTTGATAAAAGATCAATTTTCTGTGATGTTTCAGGAAGCAGCCTCTAAATCAGCGAGGCAAAGCAGCGGAAGTATATTTGTGGTTTCATTATGTGGTGTCGCTGGAGGCCTTTTAACTCACAGAATCCTGTCTTTGTGTTTGTCAGGTTTGAAAAGGACTAGATGTAAATCTAGTAATTAGGTTTGGCTGGGGTGGGTTTGAAATAAAGGAATTGATACTCTTTCTGTATATGTACATGTAAGCTGCAGCTTTTTAGCACCACTGGTTGCTGTGAAACCTCAATCACAACGAGATTTAACGAGAAACTGACAGGAAGTACTGCATCAGCCGAGACACTCAGGTTTCTAGCTCCGCGATCAAACTTGTCTCTCTAAAACTTTGGTTCTAAGGATGATTGCAGGAATGCATTTTATTGTGTTGCACAATTATTTTTGTGTCGGAATTAAAAAGAAACTCTGTGAGCAGTACAATCCAAGAAGCAATTTTGATGTAGCATTTTAGAAAAAAGTCCAAGTTGCAGTGTGTGTGTTTGCATAATAAGCATAACATACATATTAACTGAGAATTCCTTCAGACTGCCTGGTATGTGGCCAGAGTAACTGGTTTGTGCCTTCTTCCTCAAAGTTTCCAGCCACGACTTCTGTTTATTGCAATGCACTGCATCCTGCTGACGACACTACATTATCTTATTTGCAGGCCTGATTCATAGTTTCTATTAGGCAACATTTAAAAAGTTTGCTTTGAATTCACTTGGTCACTGAATGGAGACCTGCTATCGGTAGCCACATACTTATCCACTGACAATTAAATATTTACACTTTTACTCTGGGTCTTAACTAAAGCATAGTGCAGCGGCAGGAACTGCAGTGTTCTGCTGTTAAGGGAGTCAAATTAAAGAAGCAAGATTCGAAGTCTAATTGTGTGTTTTGGCTTGTATTTATTGTTATATGATATGACTAGTACTGTAAGAAAGGTCATGTAAGCAAATAAATTTTATATGGGAGCTGTTGTTGTTGTCTGAGTGGTTCCATTTGTTTTGTTTTTTCTGTGGTGATCAGTATTCCAGTGTGTCAAGCTGTTGAAAACAGCTTTTTGTGTGTACCAAGCTTATGCAGCAGCTGTGTGGATTCACCAAAACTATGTTTGATAAAAGCTGTCTAAGAACTGTTTTAGCTACTTGAATGAAAGCCTATAGCTCAGTATTGAACAAAACCCTTTTAAGCCCAGGAAAAATACAAGATGAAAGATTCAAACAGCATTTTTAGGTTGTGTTGTCTTCTCCTCAGACATCCCATGAAACAGGACTCCATGGAGTCGCAGCTAAAGAGAATGGATGACACGAGGGTGGATGCTGACGATGTTGTGGAAAAGATTTTACAGAGTCAAGACTTTACACCCAGCCTACTGGACTCCAGCGCTGAAGGTGAGAGACATCTGTTCTGAAATTAGTCCCTTATTTTAAATTAGTAAAAAGGGAGCCCTTACTGTCTGCGTTTGATGCACAGATAGTTTGGATGCATTATGATTCAGCCGATACTATTGTGTTACCCCATGAATCATTGTGTGAACTTTAAGGAACGTATTGTGTTTCTTTCTGAGCTTTCATTCAGCTCAAAGCTAAGAAAAGAGAGCTACTGTCAATACATGATTATTTTTAGATTGCCTAGCAACTGGCTGCTCCTCATGACAAGATTTATACAGCAGACTGTGGGTGCCTTGTGTACTGACTGACTGTTGCCACAACTGTGTCTGCTTCAGAGGAAGGCTTACGTCTGTTTGTGGGGCCAGGAGGAAGTACAGCCCTTGGAAGCCATCATCTTCCCACCAGGTGAGCATCATTAACTTCCACACTCCCACTCAGAACTCTGTATTGTCTTACCAGCTGTTGTGTGTTTAGAAAGTTTAAAGCAACCAAATGTTCCACCGTCAGCATTCAGGATGTTCTGACATCTAGCTAAAAAGCTATGAATTGCAACTAAATTGAAAAAAACTGTCTGCGCCTCCCATTATAAGTACATAAGAAAATTAGAAATTCTAATCTCTAAAGCAGAGAGGGGTGGCACAGTGGAGCAGTGGTTAGAGCTGCTGTTGCAGGATCTCATCCCGACCTGGGGCCTTTCTGGGTGGAGTTTGCATGTTCTCCCCGTGCATGTCGGATTAATTGGTGTGAATGGTTGTCTGTGTCCCTGTGATGGACTTGCGACCCGTCCAGGGTGTCCCCCGCCTCTCGCACAGTGACTGCTGGAGATCGGCACCAGCTCCCCGCGACCCGGAAAGGAGAAGCGGGTAAAGGAAATGGATGGATGGATGGAAATCTCTAAACCCAGTTTTCTCATAATTCCCTGCTGCTGTTAGAAACTTTATGGGGCAGCATGGTGGATTTGCAAAATACACCTTTTGCAGGCTAATTATTTATGTTTCATTTTGAAAAATAAATTTTCCTAAATTCTGCACACTGGTAGTTTGTAATATATCAGGTGCAATTAATGTCATTATACCTTTATATATAGTTTTTTCATAAATTATCATTTCTTTCTTCTGTTGTCAAGGATTTTACTCCTAAAAAACAGCTTTTAACTTCAGTAAATACAGAAATTAGTTAAGTTAGTTGCAGCTGTGTCTTTCAGTCATCACAAACATCAGACGCATCGTTTCTGTTTAGTAATATACTTTGATAAAAGTTCATTATTTTAATGTGGGTTATTTTGGTTGCTAACTGTGCAAGTATTTTATGAAAACTACATCCTCAGCCCAGTGTGGTAAATTTATGACAGTTTTTGCTATCTGGACTGTCAGTAAAATCATGTAAAATATAAAATTTTATTCTTTGACCTTCTTTAGGTCTGTGCAAGAATAACATCTCATATTTCCCAAGATATGCTCTGTAATATACAGCTGCTAATTTATTCTTGGCATGTCCTCTCAGGGTTGGTGCTGGAGCGTACGAACAGGTGGTGATGAAGCGTTAGGACTGGAGCCTGGCAATGATTCCACTTTAAAAGATGGAAACAAATGTTGTTTCCATTTCTATATTCATTCCTACAGCACACATGGTATTTTATCATCACTGTGCTGTAATCTGATTACTCAGATTTTGTATACATTACAATAGTGCCCTCTTGTGTTTATATCTGCCACACTCTAATGCTATTGGTTCACTATCTGTAGGAGCAAAAAGTGGTCAGATATAAATGATGTATAAATGCATAAAGATGTAAATCTGGAAGTTAGTTATTTAGAGATTATTGAAGGATTTTTATTGTGGCTTTCAGAGCTGAAAACCACTCAATCTGGGAGCAGGAAGTCCGTCCAGTTTTTAAGCATTTTAACAGGAACTGGAAGAATATGATTAATGTTTCATCTGTTGATGACAGGAGAGTGAAATCATCAAAAAGAACAAGAATCTACACTGAAAACAGTGTTCTCGATACATTCCTTTTGTCTCTGATTGTTTTGAACCTCCTTGAATTTAGGATGTTCTGTTTGAAATCTGCCTGTAAACATCCAAACATTGACAGCTGTGTTTTTAAGGTGGGAATATTTTACTACAGAAATAAGAAGAACTTTATTTATCCCACGCTGGGGAAATTCTCATGACTTAAGCTATTTTATGTGTAAACATGTGAGAAAGTCTGCTAATGCATTCACGATATACCAAAACCACTTTTATCGATAGCTACAATCCTCTTTATTTTGGATGAATGAAAGATAATGAGTTCTTGTAAACGTTGCGATGTTGGTACTGACAAAGAGAAACTAGGAAAGTTGATATGATGTAATCACAAAGTCCTTGTTCCTTTTTGTTTGTCACACTCCTGAGGTTACTTGGTTCGCTGTCAGAGTTTTAGAAAAGTGAAACCTGACTGTACAGCATCTTTAACCTCCTATCTCCTGTCAGAAGTTGTTGTAGAGTTTAAATAAATGCCTCATCTAGATAAACTTTAAACATATTACATCCATATCGTCACAAATAAGTCTGTTTTAAGTGTTTTATGTTTGTATCTTCAGCATGATTGTGATATCCATTTAAAAAACATCTTTAGCAAATTTTCCCATCACATTCGAAGACGCGTCTTTTTCTTTTTTTTATATTGTGCCATCTTTTATTCCATTTTCACATTGAAGGAACAATTTTGCCTCCCAGTTTATTTTGTAGGAATTCATTAAAAGCAGATAACCTGCACAGGTGTTGTTGTGTTAAGTAATTCTGTCGTTTTGTGTTTTTAATCATTTGGAAGTCAAATTTTAAGGACCATATTTAAATAATATCACTTTTGTTATTTTTTTGTTGTTGTGGCAAATTTTTGATATATGTTATTGTCTGAAAAATGTCTTTTCAAAGAACAATTTAGTATTAAGTGTATGAATTCTGGCTACAAATGTGAAGTCAGCGAAGGGTTTATTTTCGGGGGGCTTTTTCTTTGGAATAAAATTATTGTTTTACCTGTGTGATACAGGTGTGTTTATGTTGGTACCTAACATGTTACAAACATGGTTGCTTTTTCTCTTCTGTGAAGCTGTTGTGTGTATAAAAACTGTAAACTTATCTCTTGTAAAGTGATGTTCTGTGATGTACTGACACTCTCAAGTGTTCTCTGTTACAGACTTGTTCTTTTGACAAACATTTGCTTTCCTAATGACTGTACTGGATTCTTAAAATGTCCACCTGGCACTGTTAAATAAAACAGTTTAAAATGCTCAACATCTCTCTTGTTGTAGTCTGTACATGAGGTACATTGACAATTCAAACGTTTTCTCACAATCACAAGTTTATTTTTTATATGTGAGCTGTCTAATCATTTTTACTTTTTTTATTTTAGACAAAGATTTTCCTTCACAGCTTTGCATTTAGACACTCAAAAATAAACTAACAAATCCCAAATTTAAGGTTCTCAAGCAGCATAGGTTTTGGTAACACAAACCATCTGCTCTGTCCTAAATTCTCCTTGGTAGATTCAAACTATAGTTACAGACTTGTCCTGACAACAAAACAGCATCGAAATATCAAACATTTGCCTCCCAGTCTTCCTCTTGCTCAACACTGTAGGAACACTGGCTGTCCTCCGAATACTCGCTGTCCTCCAAATCACTGCTAACCTCTTCTTCATCTGAAAATACGATAAAGAACAAATGTCAGCAACAGACCACCATTTGTGTTAAGACTGGACAATGAAAGGCAGTTACATCAATCTGCTGCCATAATTTAGGCATAATGGTGACATCTGCTGGACAACTTTTAGTACTGCACTTAAATATCAGCTGTCAAAATACTTTGGGGTTTTGATGCAGTTGATGTCAAAGATTACAAGAAAAGTGAATCATTTTCAAAGAGTTGAAGCTTTTTTTGCTGCAGGCTGTAAGAAAAAAGTGGCTATAGCTACCAGAATCCTTCTTATTAAAAACATAAGTTTTCTAGATGTTTAATGGGTAAAAAGTCTGTTCCAGCCAGTGAAGAGAAAATACATGCACTCCTGAAACGTCCTTATTAAAATATTATAAGAAAAATAGTCTATTTTTAAAACACTTTTCCCAGACAGATGTTGAAAACTTCTGCTCACGTGCAACATATAAAAATATAAAATATGAGACAACTTAACAAGAGCAGTACAATGACACAATATAAAAAGTACATAAAATGAAAGAGAAGTATAAGAATCAATCCATTAAAATGTATTAAAAAATAAGGTGTCTCGAATAAAATCTTTTTGGGAATAGTCTAACCTGATTTTCTCAAGTAATAAGTAAGTTATCTGCTTAAAGACTTAAGTCTACGAAAAACTTCAAAAGGAACTAAAGAGTTTGATAGATAAATATATGAGGAACCACATGTCAATATTAAAAGTTTTACCTGAATTCTGCTGTGTTGGACATTACATTTAATAAAAACATTTGCCATCATGTTATTCAGCTTCACATATAATGAAATGCAATCATCTCTCACATTTATTAAAAGACTAAATGTAGTAATAAAAGTACCTTGTTCTTGATATTTTACAAGTACAGCAGATCCATCCTGACTCAGTTTAACCTGAGGTTCATCCATCAGCAGATGTCTGAGATTTCCAAGACTTTCACTCAGTTCCCTGACTTTGGGACACCAGGACCACATCACAGCCAGAGGCACAGAGACGTAACTAAAACCAGGAAAAATAACCAGTCAGCTCTACAAATACATTTATGAAAGGTGTGCCAGGGTCATTGTTTAAGAACTGGCCTCCGATGTACTGAGATGCTTTCAGATAATATGAATAGGAAGGGATCATCTTTGCTACAAATTACCTTCTGCCATCTTTATTTTTTAGGAGGAAACCCACCTGTTTAATGTGCCAGACTCCTGGTTTGGGTCATTTCTCCAGAAGAAATTGTCACATCTTCCACCGTAATTCACTGGACCGTCCATCTTTTCTTCGCAGGCTGACAGTAAAGTTTCACACAATTATATATTTTTTCTTTCGAGTTTAAATCAGACACATTTAAAGACTGAAAATGTGGAAAAACCTTTTCAGTTTTACATGCCTGCCTTCTTCCCCTCCATCGGTACACTGCCCACAGTCTGACAACGTGTAAAATCACCATTTCTCCCACCACTCTTCTCCTCGATCCATCTATTCTTTAACTGCTCTGCCCAGTACAGCACTTCACTCACTAGAACTCTGCGTAACGTGTTGTTGTCGTGCAGACTGGGGTAGTTTACAGAGTACAGCTGAAAGACAAAGATACAAATCAAGGTATCAGAGCTGGGAGTCACACACATGCACTGACATGGAAACCTTCAATAAGAATGATACATGCCAGTAAGAGTTATGCAATGCCAACCACAACTTTAGAAAACTTACAATAAGAAGTTCTGTCTGAACTTTACCTAAAAGTTCCTAAAACAATCTGTAAAAACAACAAGTAAGGTAACCAAAGGTGAACAACCTAGCATTATTAAAAGTTGCTTGATTATACTGCCTTTGCATCATAATGAACTAATGGCTAAAAAATGCTAAATATTATTGTACACTCACCAATGTGTAGGAAAAAACATTCTCTTCATCACTGCCAGCTAACACACTGCAGCGGTCTCTGTCCTTGAGGCGGTAAAACACACCGATCTGGGAGCAGAAACCGACACTGTCCTGCTGGCCCTGCGGAGCCTCACCGACGCCCGTGAACTCCACCTCATAGCCATAATCCGAACACACCTTCAGAGCCCTGAGGGACACAATATGAACAACGAAAGAGAGAGGCGCCAAGGTTCAAAGTGACGATTGGCAGCACTCTAAAAAAAGTGATGCAGATGAACCTAAAATCAAAGAGCCACTCTTGTTGTTTGCTGTTGGATGTCATACACACATTACTATTTTTAGAGCCTGTCTTAGCTAAGGTTAGCCTCGCTTGATCTTTGATAAACTAAAACATCAACTAAACAGGCTAAAAAATAGGATGTACATCTAAAAAATAAATTTAACATTCTGTTTGTGTCTGTTTCTTTAAAGAGGCATGCTGGCGACAGGAGCCAGCATGGATCAAGTGATGTCTTCTGGTGGAAAGTGTTACTGCCAGCAGTATATCATTCAAGACCAGCAGAAAACCGATGCAGAATCTGCCTTCTGCAAATTACAATAAATTTCTACATGTGCACTGTGTTCAGTAATAATATACAGTGTTAGTATAGGGTGATTTTTTTTTGTAAAATAGTAAAACTTTGTACTGTACCAGGATTGGAACTCCGCTCTGTTCCACTCAAACTTGTGATCGCTGTGCCTGAAACCTGACAGTCCAGGCAGAAGGACATTGAATTCAGAATTCGGGGTGCTGATGATAACACTCACTGGGGTCATGTAACCAAAAACCACTGCAGAGAAGTGCTCCAAATCAGTAAGCGTGAGGTGCTCGATGCTGCAGAATCACAGGAGAAATATGCATTATGACAAGTTGACATACCTGGATATCACATGTGAGGAGAACAACAGTGAGAAAACATTCAAAAACAGAAATACTGATAATGATACATAAAGTGAAAGAAGCTGAACTTCCCTGCACATTAAAGGTCAAAGAGCCACTCACAGCTCTATGCTGGTCACCAGATCAAACCCTCTCAGGCGAGCGTCCCGTTGTGTGACTGAGCCTTGGTACAGCTCTACACGCAGCTGATTGTACGTCGGCTGCAGATAATCAGTCGATAATGGAGCTAATCCATGCCTGAAGGAATGTACAAACACAGCTTACAGGTTCATGTTAAAAGCTCAATGAAGGTTATATAGAAAAAAATATTAAAGGGATGATTGACAGGTCAAATTGCAGGTGAGGAAAGTCAAATTCATGATTAATGGAAGCAGCCAGTGTCCAAATGTTGCTCAAATCCACTTTAAAATATCACAGAATTTGGTTCTCAAAATATTAAAACATGAGAGATGACTGAAGATTTTTGCAGAGTATTTTAAGTTTAAGTGCATGCAATAAAAAGGCTACACTGGCAATATTTATTAAGACAGAATATATCTTGTGGCATATATGACTGAGCAGCATTTTCACTACATACATATTTTTCTTGATTTTGGCACCATTGGTGTCCAATCCAACCAGCAGCTGGACCTCCCGGTGAAACCTGAGCTGTTTAAGGAGTCTGCACTCACTGCAGCCCAAATCAGCCACCTGGGGGAGAAAAACAAGGTAAACTGCAATCTTTACGGCTTAATATACAAATAACACGCCACAGAATCAACCAGAACCTCGCTCAGTAACAAAAACAACTGATTTATTTAGAAAACCCTGAAGTTGCAAAGTAAGGTCCAGGTTTGCGACACGTGATTAGGTTTTAAATCGTCATTAGCAAATATTCGCTCCTTTATCTGCAAGGCGTTTAAAGTGCATTTATTTCTGAGTTGATAAAGATTTATCTACCCTTCTGGGTTTGTTCTTCTTGACAAAATCGATGACAAACTGGTGTCTTTGTTTATGAAGCGCCGGGCTGAAAATGGAAATCATCTTCGGCTAAAGTCGAATTCAACTCTCTCCGCCGAGCGCCAGAGGGCGCTGTTTTTATCTTTTAGTGTGGGTTGAATACGTGATTAGTCCTATTTTCTCATCTGTTATTCTAACAGCGAGACAAGTTTTATTATAGCCTGCCTCAGTGTTTTTGTTTGTCTTTTTAATGCATTATTTTTCCTGTTATTTTCTTATCTGTGAGCCATGTGTGATGAAAGTGTCCTGGAATTTTGAGAACAGAAAAGTAATTTGTGAATGGGAATTTTTTTGTAGATTAATTAATAATTAGTCTCACTGAATTGCAAATGATCACTTGCTTTATTGTGTTGAATCAAAACTCGCATTTAATCACACTGCATCAAAACTCAGAGGTGAATCCTATCGTCTCAAATCTGTTTTTGCTCTTTTTGACATATAGGTGTTTTAACAGTTATAAAATAACCAATGGGTCATCAGGAGAAATACTGTAGATGTTGATGACAAGCTGCTTGATAAATGATGTTTCCTATGAATCAAACTGAGCTTATTAAAAAAATCATTAGTCATTTAAAAATATTCAGCTTTGTGATATTAATTTAAAGTGCCAAAGTTTAATTCAGAAAAAAGTGTATCTCTTGGTTGGTAAAAGCATGCATGTTATCCAACTTTCATGTTATATGCTTTTTTTGTCTTTGTGATCCACTTATTTAATGACTTAACTAAAAATAAACTGCATGAACCATGAGCACACAAACACATTTTTATGTTTCATAGAGCTTTGTTTATTTCATCATATATGAAACAGTTATACATATCTGTAGCTCACAAAAGAAAAGGCATATAGTACATCAGCAAGAAAATATACAGTGGCTTTAAAGATGGTAATTGATAAATTATCAGTTTATTAAATTTTCTCAGTTTGACAATCATTCAAAGAATCTAATGACCTATCTTAAAAATGTTACCATTTTTATAAAAATAATTTCAGCAATTTGTTTGTCAAACAGCTATAATTGGCTAGGCATTGTAACAGAGTAAGATGCATGCACCCCAAAAAGAAAAAAGTTGTGGTTTAATATTTGGAAATTACTGTTTGTATAATATTTCTTTTTATAAAAAGCAAGAAACACATCTGTGATAAATGCTATAAAGTGGAGAAGAAAAGTATGTAACCCAGGTGATTTTTTTTATCCAGTCTCTACACAAGCTAATTTAAGTATTTGTGGTTGTTTACAAGGCACCAGTGTTTTTGCACATTGGCCTGGAGTAGTTGCTTAGGTTGATGCCCTTCTTGGCAGCCACTTTGACGCAGTAGGTGGTCCAGGATTTGAGGTCAGTCTCTACATGAAAATCACCTTTCACGCTTCTCACTCTCGGTGGCAGGCTGCCCTGCTCAGTCTTCCTCTCCTCCTCAATGACAAGTGTGTACTCGGTCGCTCCCTTCACTTTCCTCCATTGCACACTCAAGGAACCTCCATGTAGTGTTACAGTCAGCCCTTCTGGGATTTTAAGATCTGAGAGACAGAAAGACAAGTGAGAAACAGCTGATGGATCGTGTTTCTAACAGTCATAAAATAACTTACTCTCCTCCTCATTGAGTTGAGCCCCCTGCACATCTCTTCGTCTGCGTGAACTCACTGGACCTGAAGAACATAAAAGACTTGCGATTGGGTATTTTTGTTTTTTTGATCCATTTCGTAATTGTAGTTACATGTTTCTTAGCCTCTCAGCAGAGAAAATATTGTTAGCTAAATACAAGATATAAATAAAAAATATTCCACTAACAGCTAAACATAAATAATTTTATGAATAAAGGATTTTCTCGTTTTGTTTGTTGGGTGGAGATCTTTGTGTTTTGTCTGACCTGTAATATTTTGACTGGGGATGCTTTCTCCCACTGCATTGTTAGCTGTCACTTCAGTGGTATAAGGATCAAAACTGTTCAAGTTGCAGGAGAGCCCGGTGGTGTTGCAGAGCATCACACGGTTTCCCCCTGATGTGCTGTAGACCATGTATCTCGTAGCTGACACTGAGGCATCCCAGGACAGCACAGCTGACTGAGTGTTGCCTGTGTATTTCACTCTCTGTGGAGTACAGGGCACTGCGAGAGAGAGAAACAGTGACAACGCTGTTACTGAATGCACTGGAGGAAATTCTATTTAAAACATGACAAGTTATTGAATTACAAACTGCTTATGAAGTGTTTAATGGCAAAAGTGTTAAACACAGACTCAGAAAAATACTTCTGTTGTAGAAATATATGAAAGTTGCTATAACAATAATTTCTATACATAAAGCTACCTGTGAGCCCAAAAAAGACACTGGATGGTTTGCTGACTCCAGCAGAGTTTCGGGTGAATAAAGTGATGTTATAAGTGGTGCTACAAGGCATTGGTAGCTCAAAGTATGGCCTCAACAACCAGTAGGAGGAGACATCCATCACAGTTTGTGGGTTGTTTCCAATTTGGCCTTTTATTTTGGCCATGTATTCGACAGCTGAACAGTTGACTTTGTTCCATGATATCATGACCCAGTGCCTTTGTTTTATTCTCTGTATGCGAACTTTCTGTAGTAATGGAGGGCATGGAGCTGAGAAGAAAGGAAGATCAATAAAAATAAGGCTGCAGTTCAGCAAAATTTGAAATTAACATTATTTTATTTATTAAAACTATTTACAGTCAAATAACTAATGAAAACTTTGTCTTTTAATGATCCTATACTGCTTTATTTGTTTCTAAAGAATAATTACCTGCTCCCGCCTGAAGAGGTGAACTAAAGGAGCTGTTGCAGACGCCGTCATATGCTTTAACAGTGAAGTTGTAAATGTTGCCACACTGCAGAGTTTTGAGCGTGCAGGAAGGATTACTGCTGTCACAACTGAAAGTTTCTCCTTTATCAGATTGTGCATGGCCAAAATACTCCACAGCACCCTTAGCGTTATTCCAAGACAAGAGGGCAAAGTTTGTCTGACAGTTAATATCCACAAAGAGATCAAACGGCGCACAAGGCACTGAAAAGACAGAAAGATGAGGACACTTAATTCAGTTATTAAGACTGTTTTTAGTGCTTTTGTATTGAGCAGTTTGAGAATGAGGGGTAGAAAAAAAACGTTCAATGGCTTTATAGAACCTTGTAACAATTGACAGTCAATTTAGTGATAAATATTGTGTATAAAATGTTAGTTCAAACATACTTTACACATTTTTCAAAAAAAATAAGGCTACAATTGTTACAGATTAAGTTATCATTCAATCTATGACTCTTTCATCTGATTTAGAAACCGTTGTATTTCCACACATTAGATTCTACAGAAACAGAAAGTCACAATATACCCGTCTTGAAGGCTGAGTTGCTGGGGAAGCTGAAGCAGTTGTCTCCTCTGGCTATGATGCTTAAGCTGTACGTCTGCCCACAGTGAAGATCAGCGAGGGAGCAGTTGTTTGTGGAGGTGCTGCAGGCTGCCCTGTGTCCATCCTGTCCTGTGGCTGTCAGGTCGTACGATGAGGCCACAAGTGATGCAGCCCATGACACTACAGCTGCGTTCTTCTCACATAATGGCACCACTGTCACATTGCTTGGTACACATGGTGCTGGAGAAAAGGAAAATTACCTCAAAGATCTCAAAAGATGAATGTACTGAAAAACTTCAATAAATGCTTAAATGAATTTATACTGCACAGCCAGATTGAAGAATACCAGTTTTAATCTTAGCCGGAGGACTTCTGAGGCTGCCGCACTTGTCAGAAGAAGCTGACACTATGACACTATAGTGCATGCCACAGCGGGCACCCTGGAGGACGCATAAATTGGATGAGCTGTTACAGAAAATTAGGCTTTTATCGTCAGCTTCGGCTGTAACCAGGTAGAGTGTCGTGTCTGATGTTTTCTTCCATTCAACCAAGATGGTATCACTGTTGCATTCAGCTGTTGCATTGATGGCCTCTAGCACACAAGGGCCTAAAAGAAAACAAACAAATACCGTGATAATTGGGGTCAGAAAATGTCAACAGTATGACATGATATGAAATAAATTCAAGACAAATGCAGTCTATATTCTTTTCCAGTTATTAAACAAATAGGCTTAATAGCATAACTGAGTACCTGTCTCAATCTCAAAGGTTTTGCTGTGATTACTGCTGCAGTGTTCATTGATGGCTGTAACATGGAAGGTGTAAAGTGTCCCACATTTCAGATCTGGGATTTCACAGGGTGAGGAGGAGGCGGTGCAGTTGGAGCTGTGACCGTTGGTCGCCTGCGCCAACCCGAAGTAATTTGTTGCCCCTGCTGCGGGGTCCCAGATCACCCAGGCGTTGTTTGAAAGGCAGTCCAGATTGCCTTTAGTGTGTTGGGGCACACATGGAGCTGTTGCAAGTGAAAGACAGAAGAATGTAATCTAATCTATCTAAGATGGATTTGTGATTTTTTTTTTTCATTCTGAATAGCAGGAAAAACGTTGGATGAATTGCTCAAGAACTGTTATAATAAATGTCACTCAATAGACAAAAAGAGAAACAAAATTAATCTACCCTTTAAAAACAGTTCCAAACAGTAAAAGTAACTTATGTATGGTGAATTTAGCTTTTGTTGACTGAAGTTTACCTGAACAAGTTTTCACCACAGCACTTGTTTTGCTTTCGCAACCATCTCTGACAGAAAGCACAGTGATGTTGTAGTGCTGTCCACAGGGCAGATTGTTAATAGTGCATTTGTTGTCACTTGAGTTGCAGTAGAGTCTGGCCTCAGTGTTGCTGACTGCTGCTACATGGAAATACTGAGCATCAGGGTTGGGAGACCAGGAGACAACCATGGCACCTTCAGCACATTGTGAAACAACAGCCACATTCTGGGGCTGACAGGGGGCTAAGAGACAAAACAAAAGAGACAAATTTACTTACAGTTGCTACCCTATAAGATCACACAGCTAGGTGCAGTGCGTTCAGCTTTGACCCTGACATGCTCACAATACCTGTCCGCACATAAGCCTTGTCACTCTCCACGCTTTGACAGGTCTCATCATGGCCAAACACGCTTACAGTGTAAGTCTGTCCACATTGCAGGTTGCTCAGATCACAGTATGTCATGGTGTTATTACACTCAACCCTGTGACTTCCATCTGCTGTTACACCTTCTACAACATAAGAGAGAGCTCCACTGGGTGGCTCCCATGTCACTGCAGCAGAGTTTGAGTGGCAGCGTAGAGATGCTTTGACATTGGTCGGCTTACAAGGAACTGGCAAAGAGAAAAAAGTGAGAAGTTTGTTGCTTAATAATGCACATATTGGATATTAAAACAATGATAAAACAAATAACTACTTATTCTTAAATTTTATTTATTTTTTTATTGTAGCTACTCAAAAAGCAAACAGTTTTAGTTATGATTAAGGCTAATTTCATCAATAAGTGGGGAGGCTGTGGCTCAGGAGGTAGGGATTTATCCTGTAACCAGAGGGTTGCTGGTTCAGATCCCAACTCTGTCCGTCTCAGCCATTGTGCCCTTGGTGTTCATATTTACCGGACTGCAGGGTGAGGTAAGTCTTGCTGTTGTCACAGCGTTCATCCTGAGCTGTGACTGTCAGGTTGTAGAGCTGGCCACAGTGCAGACCAGGCAGCTCGCAGCTGGTTTTTGTGCTGTAACAGTCAGTTTTGTGACCATTAGGGCCAAAAGCCTGCACCTTATAGGAGAACACATCCTCCTTGCCTTCCCATGAAACCACCCCTGTGTTATTCTCACACATCATCTCTGCTGTTACTTTCTGTGGTACACATGGCACTACAAGCAGAAAGGATAGAAATTTGTTAGGAGAGTTTAGATTTAGTGACCAAAATACAAATGTTTAAAGCCATCTACTGATAAGTTAAATCTGTTCTTGATGGTACCTGTGTCAATGTCCACAGCAGAACTTCCAGCACTGCTACACTTGTCATCTGAGGCAATAACAGTGATTGAGTAGTTGAGGCCACACAGCAAGTCATTTAACAGGCAACTTGTCTCACTGCTGTTGCATGATGAACCATAGCCACTGCTGCCCTGAGCAACTGTAGTGTAAGACAAAGCCCCTTTACTTGGCTCCCAGGAGACCACCACCCCGCCAGACTCACAATCCACCCGGGTCTTCACCTGATCCGGTACACAGGGTACTAGAAGAACACAGAGAAAGAAATATCAGCTTTGCATAAAGTTTCACCTCCAATAATCATTCATCTATCGACAAAAGCAACAATGTTGTAATTCTGGATTACTGCAATATATGATATAATTTTTTACTACTAAAACAATGCTTCCAAATTATAACTATTTAAATTTCCATCAAACTTTAGTCCAAGTTTAGTCTTCAACATGTTTTTGATTCTTACCTGCTTGCAGCTGTTCAACATCACTCTGCGACACATTGCACACACTGTTGACAGCAATCACACTGATGTTGTAGGTGAAGCCACACATGAGGTCTGGCAGAATGCAGGACTGGGAGTCTGTCTCACAGCTAGTTTCATGTTCTTCCACACCAAAGCCTTGGACAATGTAGTACTCAGCTCCCATGCTGGGCTGCCATTCCACCTGTGCTGTGTTACTGTCACAGTCCAGCACAAGCACAATATCCTCAGGGGGACAAGGCACTGGAGAAAGTAAAAGAATGTGAAGGATGATTACTCAAGAGGAAATTAAATTAACCAAGTATGTTAATAACCAGGTACACTTCTGACTTAATAAAAAACCTAGAGGTTAGCCAGGTTTAAGAGAGTAACTGATGCTGATGTTGTGAGGCAAAACAAAGATGTTACCAGGTCCATTTAGAGGGGTACATTTTAGCAAATCATTGTCATAAAGTTTTCAATTTGTTGTTTGCTTTTGAGTGGTTACCTGATTCCACCTGCAGCTCAGTGCTTGGTGGACTGCTGCACTGTTCATCTGAGGCCACAGTGGTCACATTATAAGTCTGGCTGCACTGCAGCTTCTCCAACTCGCAATTGGTGCCATTGGAGGTGCAGGTGGAAACATGACCGCTGGAGGACTGTGCTGTTGCAGTGTAGTTCAAGGCCCCTTCAGCATACGACCAGTCCAAAAAGGCCGAGTTGGTATAGCAGGCCAAAACCACCGAGCCAATGTTGGGTGTGCAGGGAACTAAGAGACATCATTAAGAATCACTTGTTGGTGCTTATTGCCTAAATATGCTAAAAGCAACAAGTCAGTGACACATAAACAAACACACACACACACACATATCATACGAATCCAATATTCTTTACCTGATTTGAACTCAACAGGTGGGCTTGGCAAACTTGAACAGATATTGTCCTCTGCTATCACCTTGACAGAATATTTGAATCCACAGTTCAGGTTGGTCAAAGTACAACTTGTGTCTTCAGTCTCACAGGTGGAACTAGTTCCTTGTAGGCTATGTGCTTCTACTTTGTAAGACAGAGCCCCTCTGCTGTCACTCCAGGACACAACTGCCTGATTGCTAGAGCAGTCCATGTTTACTTCCACATCAGTAGGAATACAAGGAACTAGATTTAAAAAAATAAAAAAGTGGGAAGTTACAGATAGTTTAGTTGTTCAAATGGGAATTTTCAACAAACTATTTTATTGTTGTGAAAGTAAACTTTAAAGGTGTTATTAGTTTTTATGCAAATGAATTGCATATTTTTTATCATAGTAAATATTTTTGTATTTAAAAATGTCATTTTTCAAAATGACATTTTAAATCTAATAATTCACCTGACTGCAGTATGTCACTCTCACTGGGGTCAGATTCACAAATATTGTTAGAAGCGATGACGGTCACTGTGTGGTTCTGTCCACAGGGGACATTGGGCATGGAGCACTGGTCGCTGTCAGAGGAGCAGCTGTTTGATTGGCCATCTTCTGTTGTTACTGTGGCGGTGTAGAACAGGGCCCCAGCTGAGCCAGCCCATGACACCCTAGCAATACTGGGGATGCAGTTCATGGCGCTTGAGACAGCAGTGGGCCTACATGGCTCTGAGGGAAGTAAAGAGAAAGATGATAAATAAACACTAACAGCTAAATCCTAATGAAGGAAACTGCATTTAAATTACATAGAGCTACTTTAAAATTTAGAATTTGAACCCTGAAAACAAGTATTGTTGGATATGCAGTTGGAATGTACCTGATAAAAGGGTTAAAGCCTGACTGGGTCGACTTGCACATACTGAGTCCACTGCCTGAACAGACAGGAAGTACTCCTGACCACACTGGAACTCAGAAATAAAAGTCCAGGTATCATTGGTGCTTAGCTGCACTTTGTGGCCACTGTTGGTTTCTGCAGTCACACTGTAAAACTCAGCAGTTTCACTCGCATTCCAGCTCAACGATGCCACCTTTAAAAAAACGACAAGAATGTAATTCAGTTACTTATTATGTTCATTTCACAAAACACTTAAAAACATTTGATAAATGTTTATGAGCAAAAAAAACTATTGTCACCTTTGTAGTGCAGTTAAAAGATGATTTCAAATGTTGCGGTATACAAGGTGCTAAAAGAAGAATGCAGATGTTAAACATTTATGCCAATAAATCTGGTAAATATTTCATATTTAAATCCTGATTAAAACAAGTACAAAATATCTGTTAAATGCTGGAGATTCTAGCCGATTAAATAGTGGGCATATGTCCTCTATATAGCCTCTAAAAAGCCAAGCAGGTTTCCAGCTTGATTTTCTTTTTCTTTTTTTATCTATACAATTTAAAAGTTGTTTACCCATCTGAATTGTTGTGCTGTTGCTCTTCAAGCTGTTGCACGCGTATCCATATGCTACGACGTTAACGGTGTACACTTCACCACAGTGTAGGTCATTCCAGGTGCAGGTGGTAGTGTTTGTTATGCACCCATGGGCGTGGCCATCCTTCCCAAGTGCAATGGCCATGTACCCCTCTGCTTCAGCCTCCATGGCCCAGCTTACTGAGCCCAGACTGTCTTCACAATGTGTGAAGCTCTCCACATGGATCGGGATACAGGGACCTAAGAAGATTGGAAACTGTTGAATCACCGTTACATATAAAATGACATTAAAAAATAAAAAAAAGGGAAATGCACCTGTTTTGTATTGTTCAGGTAGTCTCACAGTGCTGTCACATCTATCATCTTTAGCTTTTACAGTGAAATTGAACAGTTGTCCACATGGCAGATCAGTTTCTATTGTTGTATCATTGGTTTGGAAAGATGCGCTGTATCCCAGGTGTCCACTGATAGTCACTTCGTAAAGTGATGCTCCTTTAGCCTCAGACCAGTCCAATGTAACGTTATCATTGTTGCACGATCCACTGACCGTCAGACCAGTTGGCTGGCACGGTTCTGGAAAATAAATAACCATCTTGAGTTTCTTTTTTTTTTTTTTGGTATTGAAATTGCTTTGAGATCACGCTGCTTATTTGTGAGAGAGCCAAATGATCATAACGCATAATTGTAGTTTGTATTTTGCCACAGTAATCAGCTGTTTTGTGGCACTGTGTAATTTTTGTACAGCATTTGAGATGCACAGTAGGTGAATCTCACTCAATCTCAATTTCTCCAAAATGAAAAACTAGAACCTGAACTATAAAAAAAACATAAAATACCATCATTAAAATACCCCTACCTGTCTGAATCTCCACAGTGTTGCTGATGTCACTGTCACACATGTTATTGTATGCAGCTACGAAGAACTTATACGTTTCCCCACATTCCAAGTCAGGGAACAGGCAGGTGGTGTTGGTGGAGTTGCACTGCAGAGTCATTCCCATGCTGGAGGTGGCAGTAGCAATATAGAGCTCCACACCTTCTTTTCCTTCCCAGTACAAGTTGGCAGTTCTTGTCCCACACTGTAGGTCCACTTCAACATCCACCAGTTGACAAGGACCTGGAAAACAAGTTCAGTTATTAAAAATATTAATAACATGGGGCAACTCTGAGAGGTTTTCACATCGTTGTCCATCTAACAGCTCAGATGAAATCTGTCTTGACTTACGTGAGTTGAAGGTAACATTAGCGTGTGTCTCCATCTGACAGTGGTCGCTGATGCTTGTGAGGGTGACGCTGTACATCTGACCACACTGCAGCTTTGTCAAGTCACACTGGTTCCCATCAGTCTCGCATGAAGACTGGAAGCCATCTTCTGACACAGCAGTCACCTTGTAGGAGTTGGCTCCAGTGGCTGAGGTCCAGGAGACTTCGGCTGTGTTGTTGTGGCAGTCCAGGTTAACTGCCAAGCTCTCAGCTACACAGGGAGCTAAAGACAGAAAAGGAAATATTACAAAACTGAACTAATCTTCAAACAAATGTGGATTCAAATTTGAATTTTCTATATTTTACAGTACCTGAAACCAGCAGCACAGTTGTGGAAGGGTTGCTGTTCAGTGTTTCTCCTATAGCAATGACAGTGGTGTTGTAGGTGACCCCGCAGTGGAGGTCTTCTACGCTGCAGAAGGTGTTGTTACTAGAGCAGGCCAGAGAGTGGCCATCATGTCCTATCAGCTGAACCTCATAGCCCTCAGCACCCCAGCTGGCCTCCCACGATATGGTTCCCTGACTCTCCTCACAGTTCACATTTGTTTCCACGTGTTTGGGTGGACAAGGTTCTGATTGCAGAAACAGAATTAAAAGACTGAATGATGCAAAGCAGACACATTTGTAAGGCTTCATGCACAGGCACATGTGAAGCATAACAATTACAAATAATTAAAAATGCACAACATCATCTGCATTTATCTATCTGCACATTGCCTACCTTCTGAAAAGAAGCAAAAATGTGTTTTTTTATTAAATTTATGATTTTACTCTCACATTTAGAATAAATCTCTCAGTATATCTTTTACATTCCTAAAAAAGTAATTAACTAGCTTTTTATTAAAAACAAGTTTAAAAAATTATTTTTTCTCACCTGTCATAATTATTGCAGATTCAGTAGAGACAGACATGTATTCACACACGTGGTTTTGTGCTGTGACTGTGATGTTGTACACCTGTCCACAGTTCATGTTGTGTAAAGTACAGGAGGTATCAGTGGTGTTGCAGGAGACTGTGAGGCCCTGTTCTGTTTCTCCATTAACAGTGTAGTAGTCAGCACCAGTGGTCACGTCCCACTCCACCTGGCCGATCGTCATGAAGTAGTGAGTAGTGATGTCTTTTGGGATACAAGGCTCTATAAGAAGATGGAGACAGACGTAAATAAAACAGTTGCAGTTTTAAAAATAAGCAAATACAACGAAACTCTGTTCTGCAATGCATAATTCAATTTCCTTGTCTAAACAACCACAAATATCTCCATGACACTTCACCGCAGAAAGGAAACCTAGCATGTGGTGAAATAATGCAACCAAAAAGTCAATCCCTGTATTTTTGTGGTGGGTAAATATTTATGCCTTTATTATTTTAAAAGTTTTTAAACCAAATCATTCTTCCTTTTGCAATATTTGTTCCTAAAAAGATTTAAATAAACATAAAACTGAAAACTAAAATAATAATAATGGTCAATATAAGAAAATACTAACCTGGCCTAAAGGAAACAGTCTTACTGCACCAACAGATATTTTAATAAACTTTCTTTTTCAAAGAGGAGGACTTTTTGTTTAAGAAGTAATGTTTGTAATTAAACATGCAGCTCACCTGTGATCAGTTCTCCGTTCATGTTAGCGATGCTGTTGCAGGTCTCTCCCATAGATTTCACAGACACAGAGTAGCTCTGACCACAGAGCAGCTCCTCCAGATCACAGGAGGTCATGTTGGTCTCGCAGGAGACGTTGTGGCCTGATGCTGTGGTGGCCAAGACCGCGTACTTCAAACCTCCATCACTCGGGTACCACGACACCTGGGCTATCCTTGTGTAGCAGTCCATCTTTGCCTCGATTTGTCTTGCTTTACATGGGACTGAGAGATGACCAGAAAATACAAAAAATCTTTTTATGACATGGCATTAGATATTTTGCTGTTTTTTATTACTAATGTCTCTTTTATCTCTTGACCATTGCATTGATTTATCTTCATACTTATCTACAGTACACCTACCTGAAGGTGTGTCAAGCACAGGTGTGGGTGGGCTTTCACAGTATCCATCAGAGGAGACAACAGAGACATGGTAGACCTGACCACAACCGAGTCCTGTCACATTGCACGAGCCCTCAGTTGTGCCCTGACAGGTGGTTCTTTGGCCATTGCTGTCCCGAAACGTGGCAATGTAGGAGTCAGCTCCAGCGCTCTTAGACCAGGAAACAGTCAGAGAATTGGCCTCACAGCTAATCTTGGAGGAGGTATTTGTTGGAGTGCATGGTACTGTTCAGAAAAGACATTTAAAATGGGTATGATCTGTTTAATTTCTTGAATAAGTATTAAAGACCTTTTAGAGTTTAAAACTGCTTCTAATCTTTCAAACGGAAGTTTGAGAATCATTTGGCAATTGTTACTATAAGCGTTTAAAAGTATTTCTGACTTTTTGAGGTTACTCTTCACTCAGCTGTCAAACACATACCTGTCTTAATTTTCACACTGTTACTTGGTTTGCTCTTGCATCGTATGTCCTCTGCAGTCACAGTGGCTGTGTAGTACTGTCCACACTGCAGATTGGACAGATCACACTTGTTGTCAAGCGAACTGCACGTGTCCACCAGGCCATTGCTGCCCACTGCTGTCACGCTGTAACGCTGTCCTCCCTGGCTGAGGTTCCATGACATGGAAGCCACATTGTTGCTGCAGCTCACATTGGCTTTAAGGTTCCCAGGAACACATGCCACTGAGACAAATAAAAAATATCAACTGTGCTTTCTTTTTTTTTTGTTTTACATAAAAAACTACATTTATCTATGATTTTCTAAACATTAGGGATATTTTTATTTGTTAAATAAATAAAAACAGCGGTGTCTTGTACATGTCTTGGTGACGTGCCCTTCACTCTCTGAGCTGTTGCAGGTTCGTCCCTCAGCTCTGACGTACAGGTTGTACATTTCTCCACACGGCAAGTTGTTTACATTGCAGCTAGTTCCAGATGTGCTGCAGCAGTTGGATATGTCACCAGTCAGGCGTTCCAGCATTGCTGAGTATGTTATCGCCCCAGGAACAGCTGACCAAGTGAATGTCATGGTTCCATTGTTGCAGTTCATTGTGTCTGTTATATTCTGAGGAGCACAAGGAGCTGTGGGAGAAAAAAAACAAAACAAAAACACTTTAGGGTAAAGTTTCAAATGCTCATCATCTTCATTCACAATAAGCGTGTTGTTTGTTACCTACACAGGCACAATTGTTCATTCATGCACTGGTAAAGCTAAAGTGGATTAATTAGAAAGTTAAAATGTGTTTTTAAAATGTATAAATACTTTTTAAAATTACAGTATCAACCATAAAATAGAAAAGACTATAATTCACCCAAAGACTCCGCTCAGGTTCTAAATAACTGAAATCGCCCAGACTTTCAGGAAAAAAAAACCATTTTCAGTACCGTTACTGCTGCCTAAGTCATTTTTCTGCAATAAAGTCAATATATAAACTGTATTTACACCCACTGACATGCTCTTATGTCAGACATTGAACCTTAAATTGCTTCTGATGACCATTACATGCGCAGTTAGCTTAGTGTGAGAGAATGTGTACAAAAAGATCTATTTTCAGTCAAATGTAAAATTGTTTAATAAAACCCCTTTAATTTACATTTCCAAATATTTGAAAGAAAAGATATTTAAAATAAATGGTGCAGGACATTTTGTATAGGACAAGTATATCCTTTGCCATGTAACTTGTTTAGGAAAAAGAAATTCTATTTAAGTATATCATTCAGATGAAATAAATGCAAATAAATAGATAAACAACCCAAATTGTAGACGAAGTAATTATAACTGGACTGAAGACTAAACATCGATCATACGCACGAGTCACTTCAGGAGGTATAACAACAGAAGAAGCTCCACAAGGCGAACTACAAACTCTTGAACAACAGGTACTGACCTTTTTACACAGTAAAGACATTCATATTCAAAAAGAGACAATATCCATCTGTCATACCCTGCCTAGCAAGGCAGACGAACCAAAAATTGTAATCAAATTTATCAGTAGAAAAATAAAAAATGACCTCTTAGTGCAAGGCAAAAAGTTGAAGGGAACAAAAGTGTACATCAATGAACATTTAACAAAAAAAAAATGGCAACATTGCGAGAGAGGCAAGGTTCTTAAAAAAACAGAAACACATCACAGCAACCTGGACACGAAACGGGCATGTCTGGATTAGAGTGGAAGAGGGGTCACAAGCAAAAATGATAAATGAGTTAAAGGAGTTAAAGGAGTTCAGGAGTGGACAAACATCATAATGAGATATCAGTTTGAATCAAAATGATCTAAAGCAAGTTACTGAAAATGGGCATAGTACACATTTAAAATATGGACATTCACAAAGATTCAGAGACTAAAATATATAATGTAGATGGTATGATAGATATAAATCTCTTTCCAGAAAATAATCACTGTGAATATTATAATGAAGAACAATTTAAGGGTAATAAAATGTTAAATGGAGGTCTATCAATAATTCATTTCAATAGCAGAAGTTTGAATGCAAATTTATCAAAAATAACAGACTATTTAAAACAGTTAAATAGACGTTTCAGTGCAATAGCAGTTTCAGAAACATGGTTCAACAATGAAAATATGAATAGTGTACAAATAGAAGGATATGAATTATATCACAGGAATAGAAACAATAAAAGAGGTGGGGGAGTTGCATTGTTTATCAATTCGGAAATAAAATGTAAGGTCAAGGATAGTATGTCAATAGCCATTGATGGTGTGATGGAAATGATTACAATTGAGATATTAAATGAGAATTCTAAGAATATAATAATCAGCTGTGTGTATCGTTCACCAGACGCAAATATAGAGCTATTTTCCGATAAAATCATTGAGCTCTTCGTAATGAGTTATAGTAAAACTGTTTTTTTGTGTGGTGATTTTAACATCGATTTAGGAAATCAAACTGATTCAAATATTATGTTTCTAAATACAATGTTTAGTTTGGGCCTCTATCCTTTAATATCGAAACCAACAAGAATTACAACATTAACTGCAACAGTGATTGATAATATTTTTACGAATGATAGAAACGGAGAGGTTTTAAGTGGACTTTTGACAACAGATATAAGTGATCATTTACCTGTCTTTACTTTTTATAAACATTATCAATGTACCAAACCGGCAGTTAAAACAAATAAGATAATGATAAACACAACAAAAAAAGCTTTGGATAAATTGAGAGAGGACTTAAAAAAACAAAGCTGGCAAAAAGTGTATGTTGGTGATGCAAACAGAGCATATAATGTATTTATGAATATTCTGGGAACTCTGTACGAAAAAAATTGTGTGCAAAAAAAATCTGTAAGGAGAGATGTTGTTGACAAACCATGGGTGACTAAAGGGTTGAAAAATGCTTGTAAAAAAAAGAATCATTTGTATTCATGCTTCTTGAAATTAAGAACAAAAGAAGCAGAAAACAGATACAAGACATACAAAAATAAGTTGGTATGGATTATAAGAAAACATAAGAAGGAATATTACAGTGATTTATTAAATAAGAGTAACGGTGATACGAAAGAAACATGGCGAATAATGAATAGTGTTTTAAATAATCATAAAATGAAATCAGGTATTTCACAATATTTTATAAAGGATAACAAGGAAATTCATGATCAAAGTGAAATAACAAATGAATTTAATCATTATTATGTAAATGTTGGTCCAAATCTTGCAGCAAAAATACCAAAGGTTGACAGTGACGTGAGTCATACAGTCAGGGGTTGTGTCAACAGCATCTTTCTTGGAGAAATTGATGAAGAAGAAATATTGAGTATCGTAAAAGAATTTGCAGATAAAAGGTCAAAAGATTGGAGTAATATGGATATGATGGTAGTGAAGGAGATAATTGGTTGTGTTATTGAGCCATTTACATATATATGCAATTTGTCATTTTTAACAGGAATTTTTCCAGATCATATGAAAATAGCTAAGGTAATTCCTATATATAAAAATGGAGAAAAATGTGTGTTTAGCAATTACAGACCAATATCATTGCTGCCACAGTTTTCAAAGATTTTAGAGAAATTATTTGTGACAAGATTGGATCAATTCATCAGCAAACATAATATTTTAAGTAGTAGTCAATACGGATTCAGAGCAAAAAACTCCACAGCAATGGCTCTTATGGATTTAATTGAACAAACAACAACCGCTGTTGACCAAAAGCAGTATGGTGCAAGCATTTTTGTCGATTTAAAAAAAGCATTTGACACTATTGACCATAGTATTCTCCTCGAAAAGCTGAATAAATATGGCATTAGAGGACCGGCATTACAGTGGATATCGAGCTATTTGAAAGATAGGAAACAGTTTGTAGAAATAAATGGAGTAAGATCTGAACTTTGTAATGTAACATGTGGAGTTCCTCAGGGTTCTGTGCTTGGACCAAAGTTGTTTATACTGTATGTGAATGATCTGGTAAATGTGTCAGACCTTTTCAAATGTGTTTTATTTGCAGATGATACTACATTCTTTTGTTCAGGTAAAGATATGAAACAAATGTTGGAAACGATGAAAACGGAATTTGTTAAAATACAAACTTGGTTTAGCCTTAATAAACTATCAGTGAATTTGGAGAAAACTAATTACATGGTATTTAATAATAAAAAGAAAACTATTGATGTTCCATTTAGGGTAAATGGGGTTGAGATTTGTAGAGTCAGTGAGGTGAAGTTTTTGGGTGTAGTGATTGACGAGGGGCTGACATGGAGACCTCACATAAAATATTTAAGAACAAAGTTGGCTAAATCTATTGGTGTTCTGTACAAAGTAAGGGAGTTGTTTAATGATAAAGCAATGTATATGTTGTATAATGCAATAATAGTTCCACACTTGGTTTATTGTATTGAAGTCTGGGGGAAGGCATGTAAGACAATTACAAATCCTGTTTTTTTATTACAAAAAAGAGCTGTAAGAATTATTACTGGAAAACATTGTCGTCACCCTTCAAATTTATTATTTCATAAATTGAAAATATTGAAGTTCTTAGATTTGGTTGATTATAATATTCTGTTGATTATGTATAAGGCACATAAAAACATATTACCATTAAACATCCAAGTAAATTTTGTAAAGAGAAAGTGCTGTTATAATCTTAAAGGGACAGATATATTTGTAAAACCTAAATTCAGAACTAGTCTGAAGGAACGGTGTACTTTAGTTCAAGGAATAAAGCTGTGGAATGTTTTGGGAAGTGATGAAAAGAATGCAGGATCACTGTGTACGTTTAAAAAAAGGATAAAAGTTGGACTTTTAAAGAAATACGAAACTGAATAATGTGTATCTTCATAAATTTTTGTTCTGGTGGGATTAGATAATATTGTCTGTTGTTTGTTAATGACATAGATTTTCTGTTTTGTGAACTTGTTTTTGGTAAAAAGGAGCAGATATTATAAGATTTTTTTCTTCCTTCTGCTGCCTTTCATTTCATATTATTTGAGTTTTTTAAGATACATATATGGATTTTTATTTTTATTTTTATTTTTTCTTTTCTTGTTTTTTCTTTTGTGTTTTTTTTTTCCATGTATATAAAATTTGTTGTTTTTTAATGAAATGAATAAACTAAACTAAACTAAACTAAATTGTAACTTAAACTAGGTTCTGTAAAAAATACTAGGTTATAATGACATTATTATTAATGGCATTATATAAAATGCAGAAACAGTTGAAATAAGATCAGATAAAATCCACAATATAGCTGGGCTGGGTTATACTGCGTTTATACTGAGAACATAATTCCTCAATATAAAGTAAACATTTGAAATGACTTTTTGCCTTCTTGTTTTTAGTATCTAGACTTTTTCTTTTTCATGAAATGTTTTGTTGTATTTTTTTTTATTTACCTGTTTCAGTTCTGACAGCATTGCTCTTCCCACTGGTGCACTGTTGGTCCTGGGCCTGCATGGTGAAGGTAAGATTCTGGCTGCACATCAGTTGTGGAAGAGAACACGTCCCATCTATTGTGAGGTTACAGCCAAATGTCTGGATGGTACCCTGACTGTTTGTTGCTGTGATGACGTATTCTTCAGCCCCAGAAGATTGATTAAATATGGCCCACGCTGAGTTTGACAGGCAGTCCATCTCCACATTCAAGAGATGAGGTACACAGGGAACTGAGGGAAGACATATTATAAAATTAATTATAACATCCTTTTGAACCTGATTGCCATGTTCTAATACAAATGCAATATCAGTATTTTTCTGCTTACCTGTTGTAATTACTTTTGGAGAGCTGTTTCTGCCGACACATCCATTCCTGGATGGTGTGATGGTGATGCTGTACTTCGACCCACAGCTGAGTGCCCTAAGATTACAGCTGTTTGTGCCACTGCAGTTAGACATGTGGCCTAAAGCATCACCTGCATACACTGTGTGAACAACCCCCGCCACATTGTTGGTCCAGGTAACCGTTACAACTCCAGTGCCACAGTTCATAACAGGAAGGAAAGACGACAGTGGGCAGGGAGCTGAGTGGAAAGGTAAAAAAGAATTTGAGTTAAAGGTTAAAAAGATGATTGACTCGGAAAAGTGAGTCTTATTTTCTTACGTATGAAAACCTCAGTCACACACAAAAATGTAAAAGGTTTTAAAAGATGAGTGTATTCATTTGTTGTTGACAATAGGACCAAGTTGCTTCCAGATGTTACTTTTTTGGCTTGTATTCTTAAATTTAAAGTTCTTGAGCTTTTAGATTTAATCACATGAACTCAAGGAGAAACTTTTTTTTTCAAAATTTCCAAGAAAAAGAGATGCATACTCTTCATATTTCTGTTTATTAAAAATTATTACCTGTAGTAACTTGTTTCGCGGGGCTGAGGGAGCTGTTGCAGACCTCATTTTGGGCCATCACTGCCACACTGTATGTCATCTCACACTGCAAGCTGCTGACTACGCAGGAAAAGCTATTGGTCAGGCAGGAGCTGACTTGACCGTTGCTGTTCACCACAGACGCGTAGAACTGTCTGAAGTAACCTGTCACCTGCCAGGTGATGTTGAGGACACCAGACAGACAATCAAGATCAGTCTGTATGTTCTCTGGCACACATGGAACTAAGGAGAGAGCAAAAAGCCAAGTCTGGTCACTATATTGTAGTATATCGGATATATATCTATATATATTATAATATTGGAGTCGCTGAAATAAACAACAAATTAGCTCTAAGTAATTTTAGAAGCTTGCCTGATAACAGGAGGGACAAAAGAAATGTTAAACAATAAATGAGAATAAAGATTATAAAGTAAAATCTGCTTACAACAGTAAAACAGTACAACAGCTTAAAACAATAGCAAAGTAATATATTACTTAGATTCATAGTCTCACCTGTGTGAATTGTTTTTATTTCACTCTTGGCTCCTATGCAGTTCCAGTTAATTCCAGCAACGTAGACCTTAACCTCCTGTCCACACATCAGATTAGATATCTGGCAGGTGGTGCTGGAGGTGTTGCAGGACCACTGGCGGCCTTGTGCATTTTCAGCCACGGCCATGTAGGAGGCCGAGCCCTTCGAGGCCAGCCATGACACTGTGATGCCGTTCGATGCACAGGAAGAGTTTACTTTCAGCTGGGTGGGAGGACATGCAGCTGGGGGAGCGAAACAGAATCAGTGAGTCCGATATTTTACATTACCACAGGCATTATCACAGGAAAACACATTTTAAGGTTTTGTGTAATTCATAATCCAATTTAGCATAAGTGAAATAAATAAGTTAAAGAACACGTGATTTTTGTCTTAGTGTTAAGCTTTTTCTATCAACAAAAAGTCACATAATAATGTAAAGAAACTTACATGCGATTATTGTGTTTATGCTTTGGACAGGACTGGGACACTTCTTTCCCTGTCCACTGATGCTGACTCTGTACATTTCCCCGCAGCGCAGGGAGCTGATGTTACAAGAGGAGCTGTTTGTTGAGCAGGTCTGATGGTCTGCGATGTTAACAGCGTCAGCCGTGACAATGTAGTAGATGTTGCCGCTGCCAGGAGTCCAAGAAGCTGAGAATGTGTTGGTGCTGCAGTCCAGAGATGTGTTCAGACCAGTGTAAGGACAAGGAGCTACATAGAGAGAAATGGAAAGAAGGAGCAGCACACATGTGGTTAGAGGAATTATGTGTGTTTATTGTGTTGACTAAAGACTTCAGTGTTCTTTCCCAGGGTAGACACTTCCCAGGGTGGCACTAATTATGATAAAAGCATGACAGGTTTATGGGTAGCAATCATAATTTGATTTGATCATTTTATACTTTTCAATGTAATAATGACGGCTTATCTGGTTGTAATTTTTTACCTGTGGACACAATGATTTCCTTGCTGACCAAACTGGCACAGGTGGGATGGCGAGCCACCACAGTAATGGTGTAGTCCTGTCCACAGACCAGGCTAGGGAAGTTACAGTACGTGTTTGTGTTGGTACATTCAGCGTTGTGGCCGAGGCTGCCCTTGGCATAGACAGTATATGATGTGGTACCAAGGGATGCAGCCCATGTGACCCCTGTCATACCAGTATTACAGTCTACTTGTCCTGTGACGTTGGTAGGGACACATGGAGCTTTGAGGGGATAAAAAGAGGTTAGTATAACTCACTTTTAGGCATATCATCTTTTATTTTACATGTAGTAGATTTGCTGAATTGATGGTTGATGTAAAACACTGTAACTTCCTGTTATAGTTAAGCTTATTAGAAGCCAGGTTGATTGCCCCAACAAGCTAATTAAAATTCAGCTTGTTGCTGGTACAACCATTTAAAATTATGAACAAATGTGAAGATACTGTATAAATAATATGGCTTTTGACAATGCATCAATATTCATGTCTTCGTATCAGACTATGAATAAATTATTGTACTTTAATAATCAGTTTATAAAGATGTACCTCATATTGCACCCAGATTAACCTGGAACCAGTTCATCTATCAATGCTTCAATAGATGTTGGATGCATGAATGATTTTATTAATGCTCTGTTGTTGAGCAGTTTTTCTGTTTTTAAATACTTTGGAAACTCACAGCAAAATCAGTGAAATCATCATTGATAAGTAGTTCTGTAACTGCACACTCTTTTCTGCAGTATGAATACCTGTGGTGAGCTCCCTGGCAACAGTTGGTTCACTTCTGCATGAGTTGGTGTAGCTGACAACACTGATGAGGTATTTCTTCCCACAGCTCAGCTGGTCAAAGATGCAGTTGGAGCTGCTGGAGTTGCAGGTGGTGACCAGTCCATTGCTGTCCACAGCTGTTACCACCTGATTTTGATCTGGGCCTGAGTTTCCCCAGGTGACTAATGCCTTGTTATTGCTGCATTGCAAATCCACAGACACGTTGTTCGGCATACAGGGAGCTGATGATGAAAAAGATGAGTTATTAAAATACAGTGAGTTTGTCAAAAAAAAAAACAGATTCAAACAGGTGTTACATGAGTACGATGAGTAAAGTAGTAGGAGAATATGTCAAAGGTAATTGTCTCAAGGAAAACTGGGATTCCAAGAGCAGCAGAATTTTGAGCAGACTGATAGCATGGCAGTCTTGAATTTTCAAGCCAAAAAAAGCATTGATTTTATTTTTAGTCATAGAATCCTTAAGGAAGTGTGTTACCCTGAGGGCCTAATGTGTAAGATACAAGCCATGTTACTGCAGCATCCAAATATCCTTTGCTACATGTATGTTTGCTTGTGTCTCCATTATTTTTATTAATCATCTACACTGACACTAAAAACGTTACAAAGCTGAAATGCCTATGTAACAGCAATACTTTTCCACATTATCCATTTCTTAAGACTACGTGCATCAGTGCCAGTCATGTATGCATGTACAGCAATAACATTATTATGTTAGTAACTATTTAGTGAAACCTTCTTCAGTTCATTAAAAATCATTACATTTAACAGTCACTACCTGAGTACATGTGGTAGTCGGAGCCCCCAATGGTCTCACAGTTGACAGATGATGTAGTGACAACTATGCCGTACAAGAGGCCACATTTTAGGTTTTGGATGGTGCATTTGGAGGTCAGGGTGTCACACGTTTCAGTTGAGTTGTCACTGCCAATAGCAAGCGCAGTGTACATTTCGATCTGTGCAGTATTTGCTTTCCACTGCACTGCAAAGGAATTGGAGCTGCAACTCAGGTTTGCCTGGACCTCTTCAGGCAAACAGGGAGCTGTTGGAGGGAAACAGATTATTGATGAAGTCATTTGTCGAATGGCTTTTAGGTGAAAAACTAAAAATATTATTTGGAATGGGAGTCATTCACCTGAAGCAAAAGTTAAATTAGCTGACTGGCCGCTGTTGCATGTTGCTGTAAAAGCAACCACAACTGCTGAATACTGGCGTCCACAGTCCACCTTTGCTGAGCAGGTTGTTGTGTTAGCAGAGCAGTAGACCACATGTCCGTGGGTGCCAATTAGTGTAGCTGTGTATGAGATGGCGTATGCACTTGGAGCCCAGGCCAGAGTTGCTGTACTGGTGCCACATTCAGCTTTTACAGTCAGGTTGGTTGGAGGGCAGGGGGCTGAGAGAGACAAAAATAAAATATGAGCTGTAAAAATGATCTAAAATAATAAAGAAAACAGGATGAAACATTCTGAAATACTGAAACAGAAATAACATCTGTTAATGGTGAGCTGAAACATAATTTGTTGTAATTAGATTGCCTGAATAAATATTTAAAACCATAAATCTAAAAGACTAAAAAGAAAAACAAATAAATTAAGCCTGAAAAGGACCAACTGATCTATCTTATATATGCTAATAAATACTTGTTAAATAAGGACACCTTCATACAGAAACCTTTAAAACTGTACTTTAAATAATTAAAAATTAGTTTAAATTTATAAAAAACCTAACTTGAAATTATTAGTTTATCACATGAATGAGGTAAAACATGTACACATGTAAAATTAACCAGTCTCTTACCTTAAATACATTTGAACAGGAATATTAGAATAATATTTATGTAAATGTCAACTAAAATACAAATTACCAGCATGTATTGTTGTATAAAGATATGTTAAAAGAGGTAAAACAGTTTAATATATCAATTAGATGTTTGTGGGAAAAGAGGACAGAATTTTTCAAGATTACTGATTTCACTGATTAATTAATTAATTTAAAATTACAAACACAACTGTTCTACCTTTATACATGTGAACTTTTACTGCTTTTTCTTCTTTTGTGATTTAGGTTATATTTAGAACACGAACTGCTAGTTAGATTACAGAAATAATAGTGCAATAAACATTGTTATGGTTATTTCTCTAACTTTCTTTTACCCCTATATAATTGACCTCAATTCAGCAAAACATATTTTGGTTTTTGATCCTTATTTCATGCAGATACAAACCTGTTTCGGCTTGTATCGGCTTGCTGAAGACACTGGTGCACTGAAAGTCCCTGGTGGCCACCTCAAACGTATACTGCATGCCACACTTTAGCCCAGTGAGCGCGTGAAATGTCTGCGATGTGGTGGAGTTGGCAGCAACCCCACCTGATTCCTGGGAGCGGATGAAATACCCAGGTACAAATTCTGGATACTGGTTCCATCTTACTGTGATGTCATTGTTGTTGCAAGTGGTCTCCCCAATCACACCAGAGGGTGGGCAGATGGCTGAGAAGAAACAAGACAGTTTGCATGTGTTGATTTAATTCTATAAATGTGGAAATAATTACTTTTTTTTTTTTTTATCTTTGTTTCCAAGAAAATGTATGAGTTAACTGGTAGCTGCAAATGAACCTCTGGATGGACAGCTTAGCATCAAAGGTAAAGTCAAGTGCTTTGTTTTTTTATGTTTTTTATTAGTAGGATGAACTAATAGTAAAATACTCATAAATGTGAAAGTCTGAATGAGTCAGCGTCAAGACTGGGTTTTATTTTAATGTAACACTCTGCAGTGGTGGGTTTGCAGGAGCTTTAAGAGTTATTCTATAAGGCAGAATTTTAAGACCACCTGGGCAGTGTATTGTGAAGTAGTTTCAGCTCTTATCCCAGTATTGGAAAGGAAGCAAAATAATCACACCGATTTCAAATTAATGCTATGGCATTCTGACCTGTCTTGAACATTAATGGGCTGCTGGGTTGGCTCTGGCAGCCTCTTTCTATGGTGACCACAGTGATGGCGACCGTCCCTCCACAGTTCAGGTCTGTGAGGGAGCAACTTGTTCCACTGGAAGAGCAGTTGTGGACATGTCCATTTGCGACAGAAGACAAAGCTTTTACCATGTACAGATCTGCCCTCAAGGCAGCATTCCAGGTCACATAACCAATGTTACCGGCACACTGCAGCGACGCCAGGATGTTTGTGGGAGGACAGGGGCCTGCAAGAGAGTTGTCATAAAGAAACAATCAGGAAAGATTATGCTATTGGTCTGTAAGTGAATGATAATATAATTTTAACCTCTCCTCTGTTTGTAGTAATTTTTTTGTAGAGAAATAACAAAAATTCTGTTTTTATGCTGATAAATTAGTCTATGTATAATTTGTTAATACATTTCTTTCTAGTTTAGGAAATCAGTGCAGTCAGATAGAAATAGTAATCACAGAACAGAAAGTTAAATTCAACAAAATTATACATGTTTGAAAAAACATGTCAAAAGTAAAAGAGAAATTAGAAATTCAAGTGGTAAAATGAACTGTAAACCAATCATTAAAAACAAAAAGGCACATTTTAGTCATGTTTAAAGGTATAACTTCTGCTTGTTTCCATTTTTTCGTACCTGAAACAAAGTTGAATGTCTGGCTGTCTTGGCCCTTGCATTGTTTAGAGTAGGGGCTGACAGTAATGATGAAGGTCTGACCACAGTTCATGTTTGGTATCAGACAAGTTGAGGTGTTTGTGGTGCATTGTTTCACTTCCCCATTTCCTCCAGTTGCATTCACACTGTACGACACCACCCCGGGACTGGGCTGCCAGCTCACCTTGGCTGTGTTGTTCTCACACAACAGTGAAGCACTGATATTTGTTGGAGCACAAGGGGCTGATAGAAAGACACATGACAGAGTCTTTATAAGCTGGCACAAACAGTATTTTTTGAAGAACATATGGACTTATATGCAATTATATACTTAATTTTTTCTTTACCAGATGTGTTGTTACTTTATCCCAATCCATTATGTAAAATTATAACAATTCTTTTTAAACTATGCTTTTTGTTATGTCCACTTGCTTCTATTTACATCATACAAAAATTTATTAACAGATTAATAACCATAACAGATTAATAGTGCTTACTTCTCAAGTCAATGAAAACATTAAAAATAAAGACACACTTTACAGAAATTCTCAAATTTAGATGCACAGACAGATTGGACGACCCACACATCACCTCTAAAACAACCCCTGTTGAGCTTTCAACTCTTACCGGTCTGTATCTGCGCCACAGCAGGCACAGTGCTGCTGCAGTTGTCAGCCGTCACTGTGACTTCGATGTTGTATGTGCGACTGCACAGCAGTGCAGGCAGTGAGCAGCTAGTGTCCTGGCTGGTGCTGCAGGAGACTGAATGGTTCCCAGATTGAGCTCGAACGTAGACGCTGTTCTGACCCAAAGTCATGTTCCAGCTTACCGAGGCAGTCCCAGTTCCACAGGAGTACTGGTACTTCACATTTGCAAGGGTGCAGGGTGCTGGGTGAGAGAAAACTGTTTCTTAACACCTCAAGATGTCCATATTAACTAAAAAAAAATCTAAGTTTGTTCTATTTAAAAGTAAAACCTTTCATTCTTTTTTGATTTAAAAAAATTATATTACATTTTAAGATTAATTTAAAATGGAACTGATTTCAAACTTGTTAAAGTGACCTTACAATAGGTTGATCCACTGCACAAAAAAAAAATCACACTGTCTTTTTGACTATGAGAGTGCACCAGCGTCTGTATATTATCACTTAAAGTGTTTACAATATTCTCACCATACAAAACAAAAAATGTTAATAAAATAAAATACATTCTTTCTAACAGTCACTGAAATTATTTTAGTAAACAAAAACTGTATTTAGTGAGCAGCTTTTTTTTAACACAAAATACATATTATTTATTATATGGCATACCGGCAGCAATCTGAATTGCAGAGCTGGGTTTGCTTGAGCACTGGACTCCTTTTGCAACAGCCTGAACGGTGTAGAAGTGTCCACAAAGCAGATTGTCCAGGACACAACTGTTGTTGGTGGAAGAGCTGCAAGACAGTGAGTGTCCCTGGCTGGAGGTGGCATTTATCATCACGCTTAATGTATACTTATCCTTAGTCCACGTGACCAAGGTGTTGCTACTGTTGCAGCTGCGAGAGTAGTCCTGAATCACTGGAGCGCAGGGGGCTGGAAACAAGTCACACACAAAAACTGTATTATTTAAAGAAAGGTTTGGTTCAGACAGAAGAAACAAAATAAAACCCTCTTTTCTCTCTACAAACAGCAGTCCTGAAGAATCTCAAAACACTTGAATATTTTTAAAAGTTATAATTCTTCAATCTTTACTGAGAAAAGAATAAGAATATGTATCATTTAAGCTAAGTCTCTAAACAATCTTTAACAAGCTCCATAATGAAGCCATTAGAATTACATTTTGAGTCGTTTTTCCAGTGCAAACCATTAATGCACGTTATTGACAAACATGCAAACTTTTATTATTAAAGAGTATAAAATATTTCATCATTGCTCTGTAGGATTTCATATCTGGCAATAAATGTAGGTTTTTGATGTACAATTAAAACTAACTGTTGGAGGAATTTACATTATTCACAGTCATGATAAATATTTAATTACATAAATTAAATACTAAATACTAAATATATGTCTGCACGCACTGCTGAATGTCAATGTCAGTGTTTAGCTCAATGTGTTTTACTTCATCTTTGAAATGTGAATGTGCTTCAAGGTACAGTGGAAAGTTGTCACTTTACCTGTAGTTATGTTGGTTTTAGCAAGTATGGAGCTGTTGCACTTTCCATCCCCTGCCATTACAGTCACCGTGTAACCCTTCCCACACTGCAGCTTTGTCAGCTCACAGGAAGTACCGGTGGAGTTACAAAAGTCAGCATATCCATTAGTCTCAGCGAGGACTGAGTAATGACTGGCTCCAGTGCTGGCAGTCCACGTCACCGTCGCCACACCAGTCAGGCAGTTTAGAGAAGCAACAACATTTGTAGGATCACAAGGAGCTGAAGATCAATAAAGAAAAACAAGGATTGTGAATAATTATTTGATTACTTTGAATTATTTTCTTCTTGGACAATTTTTGTCAGATTTTATAATTGTGGGCTTTGAGTTGATTTCTAATCGGTTTAACCTTTCTCTCCAACATTGTTCAGTCGTTTTTTAAAAGAAAGTTTCAACAATTTTGCAAAAATATCAAATACCACCAACACAAATCCTTATATGTAGACATTCATGTAAATGTGCTGCAGTTACCTGTTTTTGCTGTGGCTATGGCACTCTTTGAGCTGTTACACCTGTCATTGACAGCCACCACACTAAGCGAATAAGACTGAGCGCATTGCAGCTGAGAAAAAAGGCAGCTTTGGGAAGCTGTTGAACAGGAGGTAGAGAAAGTTCCTGCTCCCTTCAGAGTGGAGGTATAGGACACAGCTCCAGCTGCTTTACCCCAGGATGCTTGCAGCATGTTAGTGGAACAGTCCACAGTCCCTTGGACATTCATGGGAACACAAGGAGCTAGAAAAAAATGACGATTAAAAAAGTGAGTAAAGAAAGGAAAAAGTGATTTTTTTTTTTGCGACTGATGGCTAAACTGAAAAACACACCTGAATTTACAATCTCTGGGGCACTGGCCTGGCCTTCACATGTGCCACTGATGGGTTTCACTCTCACTGTGTATTGCTGACCACACTGTAAGCCTGTGATTGTGCAGCTGGAATCCTGTGTGATGCATTGGAGTGCAGTGCCGTTTGCAGTCACAGCGGTGGCGCTGTAGTTCATTGGGATGGATCCAGGCCCCCAGCTGAAGCTCAGTGCGTTGGTTTCACAGTTGAGGGTAGTCAGCACATTCTGAACAGCACATGGGGCTGGAACAAGATGCAAAGAGGTCAGATCAGCTGTTTGATTATACTTTAGGTTGTTACCTTGTTTTAGAGGAGCTTCACAACACACACATACACAACATACACAAAAATGTCTTTTAAAACTACTTGTACTAAAGATGAATGTAATACTGTTAGATCTTTCAACTTCCACAACTTTCATTAGCAAATTAACTTTGTCATATAATTATAAATGGGGTTTTTTTGTGCAACTTGTGATTAAATCCAATTTTGTATGTTTAATTAGAAAGTTAATTTTTCACAAAAGTCAGTAGTGCAAGAAGCACTCTGATTTGTTACTCTTGTTTATTATTAATAATTAATTAATTATTTAATTTTTATTTATGTTTGCAACACTAAAGCAAACATCATTGGTGTTTGGGTAAGTAAGTTGTCTGGCAAACATCTATGTTACCTATCTGCCCATTTCTGGTTAGAAGAAAAACAAGACAATTAGAAAAATAATAGTTTTTAAATCTTAAATAATCTAATAAAACCTCAAACCCATGAATGTCCTAAAAGTAGCATTAGGATGTCACAACAGCCAGTATTTCTAATAATAAAAACAAGATTTTGATAGCAGGCTACCTGTTCCTCACAGGATTTGTAAGAAAGGAGTAAAAGTATAAATTAAAGACAACAAAAACAGAGTTGCTTTTGGCTCTCACCAGTTTTCCGGATGACTGGTTCACTGTCTATAGTTTTACAGTTACCATCTGATGCTGAAACAGTGAAGGAATACTCCTTGCCACAGAGCAGGCCTTCCAACTCACACCCCTGTATCAGTCCTGCCTCACAGGTTACAATATGGCCGTCTGAGCTCATTCCCTTTCCAGTGTAAGACACTGCATTTGGGCTGCTGTTCCAGTTTAACTTGGCAGAGTTGTTAGTACAGTTCATTGAGGCAGTTAGATGAGAGGGAGGACAGGGTTCTGCAAAGGAGGGTTTCAATTAAACAGTAAGAGCCAATTAAAATACATATATTTAAATTTTGTACTTTATTTAACCAATTCGTACCTATTGTTAGTTTCACTGGAAGGCTCTTCATGCTGCTGCACAAATCATCCACAGCAGCCACACTGATATTGTAAACATGGTCGCATGTTAGGCCCTCCAACCTGCATGATGTCTGATTGGATACACATTTTAAACGATTGCCATTTTCATCCAGGGCAGCTACAGTGTAGTTTGTGGCTCCACGGCTCGCTTGCCACGTCACATCCACAAACTTCTGCCCACAGTTTCTGTTTGCCACCACATTAGTGGGCACACAAGGGGCTGGGGGGATAAAACAGCTTCAGATGAGCTCAGTACTGTTACGCCAGAAAGAAACTGAATTTTGAACATAGCGTTGCAGTGCACAATAAATGTAGACATGCCAGCAGATATGACACAACTTTGACATCTACCAGATTAGTGTCAGAAGTGGAAAAAAACATCTCCTACCTTCTCTGAATTTCCTTTCTGTTGGAAAACTGACACAGCTCTTAGTGAAAGACTTCACTTTCACTGTGTATTCCTGCCCACATTCCTGAGCGTGAACAATCACTTTGGGCTCTGTGGTGTTGTAGTAGGATATCTGATTGTTGCTGTCTGAGATCACAGCCATGTAGGCCTCTGCGTTTTTTTGTGCGCTCCAGCTGATGTTCATACCACCAGATGCACAGTCCAGATCAACAAGCACGCTGTCTGGACCACAAGGAACTGATTTCGAAAGGAGAAGATTTGGTTAAGGATAGTGTGCATGAAATGAGTATCTTATTCAGACATTAATTTTTTTTGGATTAGAGATAACATACATAGCAAAAGAAGAGAAACATGAAACATCCTGTTTGATTTCATTGAGATTTTAAGTGTTTTTTCAGACTTAATTGTTGTCATTAGCTTCTGTTGTACCTGTGTAAAGCTGTGGTTTGATTTACAGTATGTGTACTAGTTTTATACCACTTAATGTATTTAAAGAGAAATGAAGAGATGATGTACAGATGAAAATATCTTCCAGTCTCATGTTTTGAACAGAGGTTGTCCCTACCAGACTGCATGTAGATGGACTCAGAGGGCATACTGGAGCAGTTGCCATCAAAGTAAGTGGCAGAGACACTGTAGCGATGACCACATTTCAGGTTGGACACTTTGCAGCTAGTTGTAAGGGAGGTGCAGGTGAGAATTTCAGAATCTTCATCTTTCATGGTAGCAGTGAAGGATTTCATTGATGGATCTGCAGTCCAAGAGATCAGAGCCTCATTGGAAGCACAGTCCAACGAGGCAGTGAGGTTGCCTGGTGGGCAGTTGGCTGGAATAAAAAAAGATTAGAAACGTCAGATTTAGAGATTTGCTTTTCAAACATTTGCAAAACATTTATGGCGATTTTTTTTTAAATGCTACAATTATCCCTATTATCATTTTCAAAACCATATGCAGCTTTTAGGTAAAACAACTAAAAATAAAAAGGTGAGGGAAAACTCCACACAGTACCTGTCTCTAAGGTGATCTTATCGCTCTCTGAGCTGTTGCAGTAGAAGTTGGAGGCAATGACATAAACCTCATAGTTGGTGGCACACTTCAGGTTTTTAATCTTACATGACAAATCCATGGAGTTGCAGCTGTGAATCATGTTGTTACTATCTTTTACAATAGCAACATAGAAAAGTGCACCACTGTTCATGACCCACGACACCGTGATGGAGTTGGATCCACAGTCCTTTATAGCTGACACATTCTGAGGGGTACATGGAACTGGACGAGGCGGACAAAAATCACATTCAAGCATTATTAATATTTGTGTAATCATGTGTCATTATAACTCTGCTCACTTTTTTTAGGTGACACATTACACTGCATAATCTTCGCTATTTAGCTTCAGTGATATCTGTTTAGGACAGATGAGCTGGATGAGTTACCTGTCTCAGCAGGATATCCCAGCAGCATCGGACTGGCACACTCATTGTCAAAAGCTTTGATGGTGATGGTCAGGCTCTCTCCGCAGCGGACACCCTCCATAGCGCAGCTGTTGGTCTGAGAGCTGCAGCTGTAATTGCTGTTTTTAAAGTTGCCTTCAGCATTAACGGTGTACCGCAATGCCCCTTCAGCAAGATCCCACGTACTGACTATAACATCACTGCTGCAGCTGGCTGAGGTTTGTAGATTTTGGGGCATACAGGGGGCTAAAAAGTTGGAAAGAACATAAAAATATGTGGACAAATAACCCAAACAGATGTTTTCATACATCAAACTAGTCAAGTTTACTTGACTGCTGGTCAGACATTAAGAAATGATTAAAATATAACTCTTAAAAGACAGAAAAGTTCCCCAAATCAAGAGACTAATTTGTCATTTAGGTTCAGCAATTCAGTCAAATCTACAAACTTTAAATGTTGCTTCTGGCTAAAAGTCTAAAATATTATCATGACTTTCTTTAATAAGGCCACAAAAGGTTGTTGTAATTTAGATTAGTTACTCTTGTCTGTTAACTGTTTAGCAACATAAACAAGTACATTAGGACAACAACTCCTTTTTACTTTGATGGTATTTTAATATTTTTGCCAATGTTAATACAATATAAACTAGTTGAATTATCATATGGGAATTGTCAGTCATACTAGAGCAATAAACAAGGCTTTAAATTGTGCTGTGTGTAAAAACTGTGGTCATTAAAGTGGTTTTACTTGTTGCAATTGCAGTATTTTTTTCTTCTACCTGTTTGAATGGAAACCGTTGAGCTACTTTCACTTGTGCAGCCACTTGTGGTCGTCTGAACTGTGAAGGAGTAGAGTCGTCCGCACAGTGTACGTGTGAAATCACAAAAGTTGTCTCCAGTCAGGCAGTTGTAAACCACTCCCTGCATACAGAGAAATCATGAGGACAAAAGAAATGATCACAGCTTTGTTTTAAATATTTATATGTGTAATGCTGTCTTAAAAAAAAACTACAACAATAAAACCAATCAAAAGCCTAACATTCCTTAATGAGATGCTATTTTATCATCATATCATATCTATTTTGGTCAAATTTTTAAAATAACGTTATGAACGATCTGAATGATCTGTTAACGCTTGGAGTATGTGTTGTGAATGACACACAGCTACTACCAAACTAAATTAAGCTCAATATCTGTAAAATTCACTGAGGCATAGCCCTTTTTGTGTAGGTCAGTTAACTTTGGCAGCCATTTTGAAATGGGTTGACTCCAAATGTTACTCAGTTGTAGATGTTTATTCATGACTATAAAATAGTAAATTGAAATATGTTTGATTAAGAAAGTAGTGTGATAAAATGAGAAATTTATTTGAATTATACCAAGATTTTATTTGCATTACCCATGTTTGATGTTACTTTTTAAATACTTTTTAAACTAAAATGACTTTAAACCTTTCTTATCCAATCACATTTTACTTAATTACTGTGCCGCATCTCTTGATAGTGATAACAGCAGCATAAAATATAAATTAAATCTAGAATATAATACCTTGGAGTCGACTGCCTTGGCCAGGTAGTACTCAGCATTGCTTGTGTGATTCCATGAAAACTTGATGACATCACTGTGGCATTCTCTAAACAACATCAAGTTGCTTGGAGGGCAGGAAGCTTAAAGAGAAGTGATATTCATGCAGTTATTTAAACCATATTAGAATTATATACTATAATATATCATACAATTCGTGTACAGAAAGATGGATAAATGAAAAAAGAAGTAATTGAGGGTAAATGTCAACATCAAAGACAAACGTCTCAAATCTCTTTTCAGGTCAAAACGCCCTGATATTAAAGATAGCAGTTTTGTTTTCCATTGCAGTCAGGTTTCATGAAAGCACAGGTCTATTATTGAGAAAATGAATACAACACAATATGATATAGTCAGCAAAGTTCAATGGGAGACCCAGTTTTAAAAGGAGACACCTAGAGATGATTTAAACACAGACGTGAACTTGGACAGCAAACAAAACCTGAAAAATTACACTTTTTAACAAGTATTCCCTAATGACTCTAGGCTAACATTATTGTAGCAACCCTTAGAGATATCTTATAAAGAATTGTTTTAATGATAAAGGTGTTTTTACTGTGACATATTATCATAAAATGTATGAATATTTATCTTCAACATATTTTTAAAGCCAGATGTGGACACATTTACAGAATACTTTAATTAAAAGATTCTAAAAAGCCTCAGGAAAATTGCTCTGTGCTACAGTTCCATAAGTCTACAGAAGATTATTAAGAGTTGTTGTTTCAGGTATGAAATATTTTAATTTATTTGCTGGTAACAAAATCATATTGAGGATAATTCAGGTCACAAAAGCTTATCAGTTTCCTGGTGACCCATGTGGGTGGGGCAGGACACCAAGTACCGACCGGGCCTCTCAAACAGAATAAAGTGGTACGTGTGATGAAAAGATTAACAACCTACACAAAAAAGATGCCTGGGTGGAGTGGATAAAATGTTTGTCATTTAATAGAACATTAGCCATTGATATGACTGTGATTGAGAGGTAGAATTACTTATTTTGATTTTTTTTAAAAAGTTATTCTTATTGGGTTGCAGCTTTTTTAAATCTTCTATGAATCTACAGAGTGAGGGTTCTGTTCATTTTTACATAAATATGTCTAAAACTTGAACTTGAAGTGCCCAGTTTACTCTGAATACTGAAATAACTGGTTTAAAAAGTGGCAGATAGTCAGAGTTTGGGGGTATGTGCAACTTTCCAAAACAGGCAAACATTATGACACTGTGTTTCATGGTGATGTCGTTAAATAAAGGAGGAAAAAGTTGGACAACAAATAAGGTGTTTTTAGGAAGTTGAAGAAATGTAATTTTCTGTTGAAGAAAATAACTTCCTGTGGATACATAAAAGATACGTAAGAAACATAAAACAATGAAAAAAGTAAAACCAATTATAATAATAATTTTAAAAATGATGGATATTGTTTATTAACTTAAGATGGAGATGGATTAAACTGTCATCATATGATAGTGAGTCACTGTAAGAAACAAGCTGTCTGTGCAAACAGTGACTCAACTCATTAGCTGTGATTATGTCACTAAGAAGAAGCTTCTTTTTGTGAGAATTGTTTTTGTGTGTGTCTTACCAGTTTGAAAAGTAGCTGTGGTGGCGTTGACCAAGTTCCTGCAGCTGTCTGACACAGGTGTTACGTTCACCACGTAGTGCTGACTACATTTCAACCCGGTGATTTCACAACCCGTGCCCTGGCTTGTACACGTCATCTGTGTTCTGTTTTCATCCATTGCTGTGGCCATGTAAGTCTTGGCCCCAAAAACAGATGACCAGGATATCCTGACAGAGTTATTGTTGCAGGTATAGTCCACCCAGACAGATGAAACTGGAGTCAGCTCTGCAAGTAACAATATGAAGAAAAATGTATTTGTTTTAAGTTTCTGTATGTAGGAAAAAGGTTGCTATAGATAGACAATAAGAGACAATATTGACTGGGATATTACTTAGTCAAAGTTGACCTTAATTGACAAATTAACAGCTCAGTGTGGGTTTTATACCAAAATCAGAATTTTCTTTGTTTGAATTAATTTAGCTCAGGTTTCTGTTTATGTGATGCTGTTGACAAGAGAATTCAGTTTTCAGAAAATCTGAATCCTTTTTAGTCTGAGGATCATTTTCCTCATATCTGAAAGAGAAACCCTGAGAGAGAATAGCTGACCTAGATCCTTATCCAGAGTTTTGGCTTTGACAACTCACTGTTGGTGGTGTAAGTGTAGTTTGTGGGCTCGCTCGGGACCAGGAACTTGCTGTATGAAGACACTGATATCAAAAAGTTGGAACATGGTTCGATGCCAGGAACGTCCACCTTGGTGTCGGTGACATTGCGCACAAAAGGCTGCCTTGTGGGGTCATCAAGGTTCTGAACGATGACCAGGTAAGACAGGACGTTCTCCACAGGTATCCATGTGACTCTTGCTGTTACTTCACCAGTTTGTGTTGCTGTAATTCCAACTGGAGGCTGCACCACTAAAACACACATATAATTCAATTTGAGAACACACAACTCTGAGATTTTTTATTTAACTATTGTATTTATTCACTCAGAGTTTTTATTTTTTTATTTTTTTATACTGAGGTTTTAAAATGTCTCCTTCTGAATCTTTGAATTGAGTTTGTTCAACCAAAACATTAAGAATGACGAAGTCCAAAAACTAAAACAGTACTATGTTTTTCCAGTTACATGGTACATTTTACTGATAAACCTTTAACCAGGGCCAGGATCCAATTTGTTTTCCTAATGAGCTTTTTTTTGACTAAGTAAAATGGATCAAAGCATAAGACAATAAATTGATGTAACATTTGGAGTCATTTCTGAAACTTCCAGTAAAATCAGTCACTTTGTTTCTGGCAGTGCAACCTTATAAACAAGGTTTAGACCTACTGTAGACATTAACATAGACAGCAACCTCTATTGTCAGCTGGTTAGAAAATAGTATAGACGTTGTTTATTTCTTTTAAAGATTATTTTGTCATTTTAATTTAATGTATTTCAAGTTTTTTGTTTGTTTTTGAGGATAGCAAAGGTCAGATTGACATAATCCATTGGCTGCTTCTGACCCATGGGCTGTATTTATCTCATGATCTATACTGATCTCCAGTAAGAAGTAGCATAATTATTTTTTAAAAATCCATTTCAGCCTCACAGAAATTGTTTCTGAAATGGTTACAAATCAAGACACACAAATTCATGAAGATCTTTAATTCTTGAATATGTTTTTGTATTTTAATGCTGGAGAGATAACAAAACTGGAAAATAATAATAATAATAATTTTAAAATCATTTAAAACATTCATTGCACTGGGCTCAATTTTTGTATTTGAATTGGGAAGATTGAAAACACAAGGAAGACTTGCAAATCCCTTTGTCTTAACTAAAATTTCAGACTTGATCATGACTCACAGGTTGTGATGGTCCTGACTTTGCTTCTGCTTCCCATGCCTGCCTGGTTGACTGTAAGGACGTAGCAGTCGTAGTTGGTAGATGGCTGCAGGTTTCCCACCACAGCCATGGTGTTGGTAAAGGTGAAGTTCATCAGTTTCCTTGTGGTCTGAGAGTACACCTCCAGGATGTAGGACTGTGCAGATGGTACCATACTCCATTTTACTGTGACAGAAGTGCTTGTCTGTGACGAACCCTCTAGAATCTGTGATGTGTCAGGGACTGTAAGGAAAAAGGATGAATGAATCTCATTTAATGCTTGCATTATTCTCTTTTCTAAGATTATTTTATGTGTATTCTTTTAGTAAACTTTTATCTGTCTGAGAAGTTATGAAAATAAAAATATTAAATACATACCTGTGGTCACCAACACTGAAGTCACACACTGTACAGTAAAAAAATTCATGACTTTGAGCGTCACATTATACTCAGTTCCAGGTTTCAGACCCTGGACAGTCTTGTCAGTCACTTGGCCTGACACAGCAAGGATAATTGGTGCTGAATCTGTGGAGTTTTTCTTTCGGGTGTCCAAAAGATAGCCTGTTGCTAAAGAATGTTGTTGCCATTTCACTTGAATGGAAGAGGCACTTGTGGGAACTGCCGACAAGATTTTACACTCTGAAAAGAAAAGGTAATGAATGACATTGAGCTGAGTTTGATGTACTTTGTTATTCAAACTTAATGAGACAATGAAATAAACAGAAACAATACAATTAATTTTAATGCCTTTGTGCCATTGTTGTATCTTTCTAAATGATACACATAGATTTTCATCATGTGTGGATATAATGCTTATTTTTCCTAATTCATACAGTACTAGGATACATGAAGTCTAAACATTTATTAGATATTTTTTTCCATTCTCTTACCATCTGCACTGCACTGTTGTATCTGTAAACAACAAAATAATGTACAAAATATGCTTTAAATATAGCAATAAATTGCATCAAATATTTGATCAGTATCTCAAAACTTTAACATGATAAATTAAAGCTTTACCTGAGTGAAAGATGCCAAAATTAGGGAAAAGCCTATGGCTCCCAACAATCCCATCTTTGACTCTTTGACAGTGGGATTAAAATTAGTTTGGTATTCGAGGGAGTCAAATACAAAAGGTGTACTGGATTCTTTTGAGCTTCAGCTTAACATTCATGGGAACCAATCAGTGTTCTCCAAATGAGGACAGGCGGTCCAACCAGCAGCCCAGGGCAGTCAGAGCTGAAAGCACAGCAGGTGGGAGGGATGGATGGATGGATGGATGAGAGTTTGATGAGTTTACCTAATATGTATGTATCAGTTTGCATAACATCTATTATGTGTTTTTTAACAACTGACCATTTAAACAATTACAAATGAGAAATAAATGTTGGATTTTTACACCTATTTCAGCCCTTTAGTATAACAGAATGTAATAAATTCAGTTCAGACTTAGTTACCAAATCCAAAGAAGTGAAGCCAATGTTAATACAAATTTTAAAATTAATCAAGTTTAGTCCACTGTATGTTTTACCCATGAATGCAGTTCGCTTCAAAATCAACTTTAAAAAATTTGGCACAGGAGAACAGTGGTTCGAGCAGTTGCCACAGAAAAAAAATTAAAATAAATTTTGAATTTGGTCCTACAGTGCATCCTTCCTTCTATCTTCTATATCCATATTGTTCTTGCATTATTGTGCATCCATCCATCCCTTTTCTTTACCTGCTTTTCCATCCAGGGTTATGGGATGCAGCTACCTTTCTCCGAAAGAGGAACACATGTGATAACTTTAGTTCATGAACTGGACTGATTCATTATTCTTTGTATGATTTTATAGTTTATTCCTTCTAATTCTAGAGTCCTGGTATTGTTTTTTTTACTAATATTATTATTAATAATAATATTTTTCAGCCCGTCCCCATCCAAGTTACTGTAAGTGGAAGACCTCTAAAGGAAAAGTGCAACAAAAAAAAGTTTTTTTTGTTGTTAACCATGTAACAATACATGGGAACACAGTGAATGACCTGATCCCCAGGGATAATGGCTTGGGAGGGTCTGTCTAAGAAAAGGGCACAAGTCTCACTGAAACTCTAGTCAGGAATGCAATCTTGGGAATTGGGATTTCAACAAAATGAGGTACTAACAAACACACCCTACTGGAACTGTTACAAACTCGTCTCTTTCCTTGTCTTTCCTTTGGTTTTTATTCTTGTTTGATTATCTATTTGGATGAGAAATGAAGTTAACTTCAAATCCCGGTGGTGGCTCTAAGTAGGCTACGTGCTTGGGTAAAAGAGATCTTTTATCACACGTGAATAGAGTTATCACCTCCTTGTTTCTTATTAGGAAAAAAGGAAGTCAACATGAAAGTGGATATGGGTCATAAACTTTGGAGGAAACTTTAGCTGCCCTGAATAAACAAAAGAACAATTTTGAAATACTCTGAATAAGGACATGTGAAGTGAACACCTTGATATTTCTTTGTATTTTCAAGCAACTATTATGTTGTTCTGAAGTAGACACTGTTACAGGTCACGGGTATTAACATCTTGTAATGCAACTTACCACTAAAATTACAAATCATTTCAGTCATTTAGGAAGGTTTTGTTGCATGTTCCTGGCAACAACAAACACAATTTGTTAGTAGTTTTGCTGTCGTTTCATTAGAATTTAAATATATGTATGTTTTCCCATGTTTTGAAATAATGAAATAACCAGCCACGTGTTGAATAAGTCACATGACTAAGTCTGAAGAATATGAGGTTTCTGCTTTAGAAAAGTTGTGAAAGTCTCATCAGCAAATAAATAATAGTAATAGGTATTGAATGCCTGATTCTGGTTCACTTTTATGATGTTAATGTAACTGACATGGCAATGAAAAGATAACTAATAAATACATATTATAATTTTTGGGGGGGTCATTTTATATCCAAATGTTCCTTAAAGGATTACTTCAGGTAACCCAAAAAATTTGCTTTCACTTTAAATCTGCTTTCAGTCTCAGTGCCAATAAATCTGTTGACTTAAAACAAGTTGAGTCTCCAAATTTACTTTATATTAAATTTATACTTAACTTGTCACTGAAGAAAAATCACAAATGTTATTGACGGCTATGTTCATTTTAGAGATGTGCTGCTTTTCTACAAGTTATTAAAGTTATTAATTGTACTCCTTACTGTGTTATATATAATGACAACTTGTCTTTGATTATTCTCATTTTAGAGATTAGATGAAGCAGAGTGATACTCTGACAGGGGAAGTTTGATGTGACTGTTTTATTGGAAAGACAGTCCTTTTAAATTTGTTAGCATTGGAAAAGATGGGGGAAAGTAAAAAAAAATCAGGTTTTGGCATTAAGCCATCCCTGTCTTGTTTTTTACCTACAACACATATTAAGTCGCTTTATAAGTAACAATTATCACAGATATAGTGTTACAGTAATGAACTGAGTATACTGACTTTCAGGCAGCAGTAAGGTTAACCCCCCTGATTTACACCAGAATAAGTAGTGACTAAAGTGTCTATTATCACAAGATATGATGTAAAACAATTCTCAGTTGTTAATTTTAATGATTTCTGATTTTCTTTTTGTCTACAAGATCTCTCAAAAATTATCTTGCTTTTTGAGGTGAATGAATCTGAGTGGAGAGATTGAGGGTGTGCAAAGAACTCCAAAAGATTTTAATGCTCTCAATTGTTTTGTTAAAGTCTGTAGACATTAAAGATGGATTTGGCTGTAAATTCATATAAGCTAGTAAAACTTGGTGGGAGTCTGACCACACCAACACTTTACGAGTCTTTCCTGTTACTTCAGCTCTCCAAGAGTTGCGTGTCTGAAAGAAATCTTATCTCCTCGGCTTAGTCCCATGTATTAAATATGAATGGCAACCATTCCCAACAGAATGTCACACGACCCACAACGTTTACAGCACACTGGGAATAATATCAAAAACCTTTCTTTCAGAGTTTTAGGGACTTAGGCCAATCAAACTTGGGCTGCAAAAAAGGCCATGCAGCTCATCACGAAAGCCATGTCTGTGCGTGATTAAACTGAACCACAAAGTGGCATTTTATGTTCTTTTCACTGTGATCTTTATTTATATATTTGGAGTAACTCTGGTTATAAATGTCTGTCCTGAAATGTATAACTAGAGGGACTTTGTACTGATATCTTTCCTAATAGCTGTGTAAATGAAAAGAAATGTTAATTGAAGGCTACATTAGATCGGTTGATAAACTAGTTTAAATGCTTTGGAGCTGCCATAAGTTCAGAACTTTAGGATATGTAAAAATAATGCTGATCATTATAAAAACATTGAATCCAAATAAGCTGTCAGTGGAGGATTTTAGGACTAAGAATGCTATTTATAAAATGTTTAAAAACCATCAGAAATGTGAAAATGACTCTGGTTAGCGGATACATTGAACAGTTTGGATTCCTTAATTGCTATTGTGTGAAGAACACATATGAATGCAAAAAAAAAACACAAAACACAAAATTGATGCTTGGATTTTTTTAATAATATGAAATACGTGCCAGGTTTACCATATTTCACACACTTGAATACATCCTGAGGGTGGAAAACAGCAAAACGAGGAGGTGCACCGATCAGTTTCTGCTGCTTCATCATCAGGAGGCCTGCTACTTTGGACTGGAGCAACTAAAAATGTTTTATTAGATAAAATATGAACATCTTTAAAGATCTGATTCAATGTTTTATGTTAGGAAACTTTTTCCAAATACAAATCCATGACATGATTGACATGTAGATTTATTCATTTTTCCCTTTAATAAATAACAAATCATAATGATTGGGTGATGTTTGTGCTTGGCCATAAAATGTGTACACCATTTATTTATTTTTATTTATTTATTTGTGTATCGGGGCCGCAGAAAGCTTGTTTTAGCTTAATTATAAACATTGACATCCATGTGAGGAAGGGTTGTGCTAGAAGAAGATGAGTTGAGTCTGAGAAGAAGAGGCTGTCAAGAAACACAAAAACACATCAAAACTGCTACAATTTGTAAGGATTGTCATATTTACTTGAACATTTAATAAAATCTCATGAAATTATATTAAAAAACATTACACATATACAGTCTTTTAAATAAATGTATATCTTTCTCCACAATCTCAGTGCTACATCTACAAAAAAAAAATAAAGGATTATGTACTTTCTCTCTGCTCAAAGCGTCACCATTACTGCTGTTAGTGCATACATCAAGCCACAGAATATATATATATATATATATATATATATATATATATATATATTTCTGGGCTGGACTGAATAACCATAAACTATTTTAATGCAGGTAAAGCAAAACACAAAATAATGCTGTCATGATTTTGTAATCTCTATGATTCACAAAGCATTTTTGTTTTTAGGTAACTTCTTTAGAATTTGAAACAATGAGAAAGTGTCTATGAGTAACTTTTGTGACCATTAAGAGTATAAACATTTCTTAATTGGCTGCATGCCTCCATGGTTTTTGAGTTTGAATAAAGGTTGAACTTACCACATGCTAGTCAACACTTCTCTTTCCTCTGTAAATCACTGGACAACATAAGATTGAAGTGATATTAGAAAAAAAAAGGCATTTATAGTATTTCTCTGATCTAGCACGTGTTTTTTAAAAAGACCTGCAAACTCACACTCACCTGTGCCCACGTCACTCCCTGAACAAGTGACTGTAGGAGGAGAAACAGAAAGAGTGAGTAAAAATGTTTTCAACTTTAGTTAAAATGTTTTTAGATGATGATGTTTCCATTCATCAGTGCACAGATTTTTATATGTGTATTAGATCTGGTATAAAAAAAGGGTTCCATTGTAACTGATACCTGAGTACAGTCTTTGGGGGCAGAACGGGACTTTGCTGCCCTCTGGTGTGAGTGGAGCCACAACTACTGAGTAGACATCCCCACACTGGATGTTGTCAACATCACAGGTGTTCTCGCCAGGAGATGCAGTGCAGGTGTAGTTGTTTTTGCTGCCCACCATCTCTGCAATGGAGCTGTGATTGGTGCCTGTGCTGCGCCAGTAAACTCGCATGGAGTTACTGGCCATCCTGTACAGGCGGACACCTGATGGGCAGCAGATACCTGCAGACGACCCACATCAATTAAGGAAAACACTTTTACCTTTTATTATTATATCATGCACAAGAGAGGCATAAAATGAGAAGAGATGAGTTGTAGCAGATTCACCTATTGGCTATTTTTCTGTAATCCCAGTGCAGGAAAATGCATAGGAAATACAAGCTAACTGTCTAACAAGAGAACAAGTATAAGAGATGTTTCAGAGGTCATGTTTTAAACAAAGACCAGTGATCTGTTAGCATTCAGGATGTGATGGGGATGATTATTAACTACTACCACACCAAATTTTAGCTCAGTAACTGTAAAACTAACTTATCTATTGTCATTTTTGTGTTTGCTAAGGTGGCCATCTTGAATTATATTGCTTCCAAACGTTAATTACATATACACATATATACCACTGGTTATTATTTTCTTAAATTAAATACATAGTTTAATGTTACAGAATCTGGTCCTACTCATTTTGGAAGAAGACATGTTCTAAGCATAACATTATTGATTTGGAAACATAATATGTGTTAAAAAAAAATTATCAATTTTTTTTATGTAATGTGCAATAAGTTCAGGATTTCTACCAAATATTTATCATTACTGGCCCATTGGTTTATGGGTATCTATCTCATCACTTACTGGATGAGAAGCCCTGATAGGTGCAGTTGGACATGCGCCCACTGACGCTGAACGCCTCCATTGTGACGGTGTAGTTTGTGCCACAGGTGATGCATCCCATGAGGCAGTGGGAGTCCTGGGTGTGACAGCTGGCGTGACCACGTGGTGATGTCAGAGAGGTGATGAATAAGTGTGCCCCTTTGGCCTGAGACCACGAGACGTTAGTCATCGCCTGAGTCACCTGTTCGACCATTAGATTCACAGGGCAACATGGCTCTGGAGGAAAGCATGGCACAATTTTAAAAGTTACTCATCTGAAACATTGTTTCCCCTTTGATTTATTCAACTTATCTATTGTTATGGTTTTTATATTGCTTTTAAACTTTGACATATAGGGACATGTTTAATTAAGTTTATTTACCCAGGGTTTGAAGAATTTATTGCTTTGTTACAAGCTACATGTGTTGTTGCTTTGATTTTGACATAAATGTATTCCTCACAAATCACCCAACAAGCCAAACTCTAATTTAAGATTACTGAAAAAACACTTTTCAATCTGACATCCAATAAATATCAGAATTAGACAAAACCATTGACATCAAAACACAAACTGAGAACATCTTTTGAAAGACTGAAGTAACACAAGGTGGTGAAATCCATGACAGTCATCTTGTTGAGTATTTGTCACCCAGTTTTTGACTTCTCACCTGTTTCTAGTGAGACCAAGAAGCTGGGTAAACTCTGGCCGGCGCTGCTGGACGCTGAAACGCTGAACTTGTAGGTTGAGCCACAGGGGAGGTCAGTGACATCACAGCTGTTTCCACTGGTGGTGCAGGTATATCTGGCAGATTCTCCATCTGCGCTCACTGTGTAAGTGGCGTTCCTGTTGTTGGCTGTCCAGCTGACACTGACGGAGGAGGAGTTTTTCAGACTCAAATTCAGATTTGTTGGCATGCAGGGAGCTGATGGGAACAAAGAAAGTGGTGGAAGGGGAGTTACTTAGTATTAAATATACCATTTTAGTCCCTTGCAAAGTATTTTTTAGAGCTAATAACATATTCTTTTTAAATTCAATGGCAATTGAAGATTTTTTTTATCAAAACTAATATAAGTAAACACGTCATTTTTGATCATTTATTAAGAGCCTAAGCAATATTTTTAAATATTTAGAAAAAATAATTTTACTAAAAATGCTGTGCTTACCAAAATGTACTATAAATATAAATAAAGCGTTTGAACTGCACCTAATATCAAATCTAAACATTGGCTGCAAATAACCTCTGAAAGGGACACAAGTATAACTTTAGTGTGAAATACAGTAAGGTATTTGTGAGGAACAAACACCTGTGTCTCTGGAGTGAGGTTTGCAAGCGCGGTTGCATCCACTGATTTCATTGCAAGGCGTTACCACCACGCTGTAGGACCTATCACAGCTGAGGTCAGAGAGGGCGCACATCGGCGATGTGTCATTACACAGGATGACCTCTGAACTGTCCGCAGCCCGGGTCTCATACAGCTCCGCCCCCTGCGAGGCCATCCACATGATCTCCAGAGTGTCGGTGCTCACAGCAGAGACAGAAACACTTTCAGGACAGCAGGGTACTGAAACACACAGATTAACACACATTAAGAGAAGTGTCAAATCTCACTGAGATCCTGCTGTTACTCACCGGTGGTATAGTTGAGAACTTTTCCTTCCTGACTCCTGCCAGCTTGGTTGTATGCAAACACAGACATCAGGTAGGTGTGGCCACACTGACAGTGGTAGGTGCAGTTGTTCCCAGTGGTGGTGCAGGGCTCTTCACTGCCGTCAGCTTTCTTGATGAATGCCTCATAACCGTCAGCATAAGGCACCATGTTCCACATCAGTGTGCAGTTCTCTTCTGATGACTTCACAAGGGTCAGAGACTCTGGAGGACAGGGGACTGATGGCACGAGACAGGACAGTTTAGTCACACTCACACACTGACAGTGTGATAATATGGGCTTTGTTTTAATGTGTCAAGCAAGCTTTATCTGTAATATGATAGTAATTCTAAAACATATTATTGAAACACATGGTTATGTTCCAGAGGGAGAAATAATCAACAATGTTCCTGTCTGCTTGTGAAATATTTTGAATTTGGTCTTTAAGTTCTATGTTATGATGTTACAGTCAGTTCATATCTTCAGCTCTGACTTCTGTTTGGGTATATTTTGTTCACGTCTATTATGTGTAATATTTTGTGTAACTTCCTGCCTTGTTTTGTGAAGCCTTTTCCTTTGTTGGTTGAGTCAGTTTAGCCTTCTACTTCCCCTATATACACACCAGACATCTTTTACCAATCAGCACAAATGTTGTTTGTTTATTCAGTCACCTTCCTCAGTTTACATGTTCCTGGCTTCCTTTGTTTTAAGCAAGATCCTTACTTTTGTTAGAAGTCTGTTCTCCATGATTGTTCTTTTGTCTGCTATTTGCCTCACTAAATTTTGTGTTAACAATTTAGTTTTGAAATTTCATGCAGATGCAGCACTTTCAATTCCCTGGAAGTAAAGATTTTTAGCATCTGCCTCTTGTTCTGCATTTGGGCTCTCAAATACTACAGACTTTAACATTTTAATTATGTTTTTTCAGGTATGAAAACTATGGGTCAATTAAATGCATTTATTTAGTGCATTTTTGTCTTGTTTTTTAATTCTTAACAAAACCAAATAACTGATGCAGAAAAAGTTTGGGGTTCAGTGTTGGGACTTAAAAACTTCAGCATGTGGAGTGAGGAAGCCAAAATCAAACTACCAACATGTTGTTGTTTTTTTCGCAGATAACTAAACTTAATTCTTAGCTACAGCTGTTCAAAGCATGTTAACAAAAGAAAATGTTATATTTTCATATCATTATGAACATGGTCTTTAAAGCAGATTGATGAAAATGCAGCTCCATGTTTTAACATACATTAAAAAACTTAACAGCTTGTAGTTGGCAGCGGAAGAATGTGTTTATTTTATTATTTATTGTGGTAATAATTATTTTTAATTTCAAGATTTAGTATAGATATTCACTTGAAGAATAAAATAGTTTTATTTTAACATTAATTGTTAAAGTATGTCACAATGAAAGTAAATCTATTAACCAAATGAGAGAATCTCTTCCTGATCATGTTTAATTGTTATTTTCTAACTTTTTGACATAGAATGAGTCACTGATGTAGATGTAAAACCACAGGAAATGTGTTGCTTGTAATGCTATTATCAAGGGAAACCTACTGGCAGTGATTTATCTGAAACTGTCAGCAGGTTGTCACATTGATATAATTGTTACTCACAGGTGATAAAGACCACCGGGATGGATGGGTGGCTGGGTCCGGCCTCGTTGAATGCCGTGACCTCGATGGTGTGAACTTCTCCACAACCCACTGGAGACAGGGTGCAGGAGCTGGAAGTGCTGTTACAGCGTAGGCTCTGGTCACTCGTTACATGATACTCAATGGTTCCATAAACCTCCTGGTCAAGTTCCCAGGACACAGAGAGTCCAGCCATGTTGCTACTCATCACCACAGAGATGTTGACAGAAGATGGCGTTGGAGGTCCTGATGAAAGATAACATTATAAAGAGAAACAGAAAAGAACAGAAGTGGAGAACAATCATTTATTACTATACATATACACACTACAACATACTATTAAGTTTAAGTTGTTTTTTTTTTGTTGTTGTTGTTTTTTTTATTTGACTACATTCATTTTAAACTTTAGTGGAACATTTTGCTGTTTTATATGGCCATGTCTATTAATGTCCTCAGAAAAGATATTAGGTCAAGAATTGTTTAAATTTGGTTTATCGTGCAGCACAAAATCCTTTTGATTGCTGAATTAATTTCTGCAATAGTTTGAAAGATTATTCATATATATAATTATTACTTTAATTTCATAAACTCAAGCTTATGTTAAGTAGATGGATTATTTGCTGATGCACAGTTTCCACCTGTATATGAGGCTAGGATGCTTAGTTTGTCTTAAATCTTAAGGTTCTTTTTTTGACAATTATAAAATGAAATTTACATTACAGTCTAAAAATACAAGTTTATTTTTGGTGTTGTTAATGTTTTATGGTATTTGGTTAATGCAAGTCATGGCCGAATGTTTTTGATAGGTAAACTTCTTGTGACAACACTGGGTAGATCTATAACCGTATTTACTTTTCACTTGGCACAATTAGGACTCCCAAAAGCATACTAATGCAAATATTTCTGCAAAGATGCAACAATAAGGGTCATAATGTAAGACAATAAGCACTGAGTGTAAAATCACAAACATAGAGGTATGCCAGTGTCTCCTTACGTGTTGTTTGGTTGACATACAAACTGCCTTCTCCGTTTCGGCCCTCAGGGTCCCAAGCTGAACCTTTGATGCCATAGAGTGATCCGGCATCAAGCCCGGGGAAGGTCAGACTGGTGTTGGATGTGTTGTACCTCATCTCGGTGCCGATGGCAAAACTGTATATAGACACGGTGTATTGTACAGCCTGAGCAACAGGAGTCCAGGAAACAACGATGCTGTCATTGCTGGGAGAAGAAGTAGAAATCTGAGGAGGTGGCAAAACTGTGGAGGAGATAAAAGTTTTATAAGTTTTACATGTGTGAGATCAACTCTTAACTGGATAAAATTTGTATGAACTCCAACTAGTGTTGGTCGCTGTGTGGACTTTAGACCAGTTGGAAGCAAAGAACAGCATAGGATAATGTTAGGAAGTTACAGCTCAGACAAATCTGTGCTGCTTTGGAAGGCTCATGAGTTAAATGTAATATTGAGTGAAAGGAAGCAAGAATCCAATTTTTGAAACCCAAACTAAAGGATCATCACTGTTTAACAATATCTAATAATTACTCTTAACATCAACGGTAATAAAAAAGTTTTTTAATATTACTTCTTCAGCTATGGATTTTTGAGTGAAACCCAGTTTCTTTGGAAACTCATTATTTGGTCATATTTCACAAAAGATGAGTCTTAAAGAAGTGAAGTTCAGAGTTTGGTCTTAATTCAGATCTAGAATACAGCAACGTTGGATCAATGAAATGAGATCCATAATATGAACCTGAATAGCTTCTTCTTTTTCTTTTAAATGTTCTCTTTTCAGGGGTCGCCACAGCGAGTCATCCTCCTCTATCTAACTCTGTCTTCTGCATCCTCTGTCCTCACTCCAACTATCTCCATGTCCAATATGAAACAGAATATAAATCTGCTAAACCTATTGTTGCATGATCTTCTTTTTGGTTTTTGGCTCATAAGGATCAAATGTTCCCTTCAGGTGAGAATGGAGATGTGTTAATAAGTGTGAAAGCTGTGTACTAACAATGAGGTTTCCTTTATATATTTTTCATAAAGGAGTTCAGGTGTAGTCACATAAGAAGGCCCTTAGGGTTGATGACACATTTCTCAGATAAAAAAGGAACTGCACCGATGATGTATGTATACAAAACCTTATATGGAGGCTTTATGTTACAATATGTGGATCCATTAACTTCTGCAGGGCAGTTAAGACTAAAGAGAAAACAACTCTGGGTTTATTAAAGAATTCGAAACTCTTGTCTTATTTGATCAGCCTCTGGGTTTTTTTTTTCTCTCTTTTTGTATTTTGTTTCCCAGCTGTGGAGACAGAAACATGTAAAAATGATCTGAAATGATTAATACTGTAATATGGCAAGCAGACGTACCTGTTTTTGCAGTCACAGGAGTTGATGGCTGACTCCGGCCAACACTGTTTGCGGCCATGATGCTGAGCGAGTACTCTGTGTATGGGCTGAGATTGTTAATCTCAGCAGGGGAGGAGGACACAGTGTCTTCTCTGAAGAAACCATTGATGTTCTCAATGCGTATGACGTAATGCGTCGCTCCCGTCTTCGGGTTAAACTCTGCCATCAGGGTCCTGCTATCTTTAGACTTGACAGTCTTGATGGGTTCCATCATATCAGGAGCTAAAACAGCAATACACATTCAATATCAGAGATCATATCTAAGATCAAGAGACACTTTTGCAAATTTAATTTAGTAGTGGTTGTGTTGAATGTTTTCCACATGACAGACACCTTATCACAGAACCTACAATAAATTTATTCTGTGCACACTTTGTTACCAACACTTTTTCATAAAGATAATTTGTTTTTGTTTCCCATCCATAGCACAGTTTGACACACATAAAATAGCAAGATATATTTGGTAAAAACTAGACAAGGATGATGCATCTCTTAGGTTCTGTCATGTCTTTGCTGATTCTTTCTTTTTTGTTTTTTAAAGAAACAACTTTTAGTTACTGTTCCTAGATATGTTGTTGGGCTTTAGATGATTTCCTTTGTCCTCAATTTGTCCACTTTCTCAATTTTTTTAAATGCACAGCATAATATGCTGTCATGATCCGAGGATTATAAAAGAAAAAAGAAAGACCTTCAGAAAGAAATTAGACATAGTTTAAAATATTAATCACAGCTGTAAAGTATATTAGCTTGAGAAATAGCATCAACCTTTTGTGACCTCCTTCTTTGGCAGCTGCTCACCTCAAACAAAAATAAAAGTAACAGATAAACTTTGTATTGTTAGTCATTTTTCTGAATTCCCTTAAATATATTTGATACTTTTCAAAAAATTAGTCAGATTGGAAATGAGAAACTTAAACAGTACTTGTTTTAAAATATAGAACGTGGTCAAAACAATTAAATTAACATTATGAATTTCAAATAATGAACTCATGAACAACTTAACCAGTGCAAGCATTGGCAGTACACCTCACCTGTTGTTGTCTCAGTAGATGCGGAGCTCAGAACTGTCTGGGAAGCATCCAGAGCTTCAACTGTAAAGATATATTCAACATCTTGGGACAGAGAGGTGATGGAGCCCATCACTGTGTTTGGACCAAATGTGGCAAAAGCAAAGGGGCTGTTTGGTGAGCTTTTCAAGGCGGCAGAGATCTTGTATGAGGCAGCTCCAGAATACTTGGTCCATTTGAGATACACAGTCTTGGATGTTATAGAGAAGACAGAAACTTGGAGATCTGCATGACAGTAAGGCAATAGGTCATTATCGCAAGTGTTTATCATTCTGAATGCCCTGATGCTTTTTGTAATCTGCGTATAAGGCCCTTCTTCTTCCATATGGAACATTCATAATGAGATATATGATTAAAAAAAGAACACGGTACCTGATTGTGCTGCAGTCTGCAAATTTAGAGAAGAAAACACGAGTAAGAAGAGGTTGAACATAACTTTTTAGAATCAAACTTGTTTTTCATGCATTTTAAACTCACAGTGCATATTATTTATTTTGGTTTTATTGTTCCTTCTTTTAAAATAAAATTTACATCTTAGCAATAATATTTCATTACTGTACCTGTGAGCATATGCTCAGAAAGACAAACATCACCAGCCACTTCATGTAACCCATTCTTGATTTCCTTCTCAAAGCTCTCCTCTCAATGTTTAACACTCTCAACACCTCGTTTTATTCTTAGAAAAACAACCTTCTTTGATCATTTCTCCTTTTCCTAAAATGTGTAGCGCCTGGGCTAGTTAAAATAAGTGACTCTAGCTCCTCCTGCTTTGGAACAAATGTCCAATCATATTAAAGCAAACTCAAGACAGATGAACAGCGTGTAGCTATAGGTGTGATATTCTGTGTTAAAGAATAAATCTAACACTTGTGACATGTATATGGGTCTGGGGGAGATGCTGGGGTTTCCCTTTGCTTGAAGGTTTAGATCTGTTTCATACTGTGAAAGTATTGAATTACTTCTTATTAGTTTATTTTTTGCTTCCTGAAATTCATCCAAACGTGTTAAAGAGCGTACAATAAAAAAAAACATATTTTTTGAAGTTTTGAATGTTTCAGTGGCAAAAATAAACAACTGTTACTTACAATATTGAATCTTTGTCTCAGAAGGTCCACCCTCGTCAGTAAAAAGAGTTTCGTCTTGAAATTAGTTGTTTTTTTATTTATTAGCTTTAGGTGGAATTGGAAGGGGGAGATATTATTGTTCCGTTCCTGGTAACAACTTCAACGGAAAAATCTTTAAGCGGGTTCCTTTGTTTTAATGGTGAAGAGAAATTTGCTTAAGATCATGTATTTCTTATGAACCCGTTGCATTATTAGTCAGTGAAAATACAGTTTTTAATGGAATTTCTGACTTACCATCATTAGGTTCTTTTTTACAATTACTAGCAACTTATTTTTGTATTTCATCTGGCATACACTTGAGTAATACTTTTTAATCAAGCTTTATTGAATATAACAAAAACAAAGACTATGATTAAACATATTTAAAAATTTCACATAGTTACACAATATAAAAAAACAAAAATTAAGATTAGATTACAAAATTACTTATATGATGTATATTTACATATTCATACACAAACAGATTCATATACAGACACATATATATGAGGGTTACTAATACAAATATGGATATATGTACAAATAAATATGCACATCCGCTGGGAATTATTCCTGGATTGCTCTGCATATATTTACATCCAAGTTCGAACAGAATTTTACACTTTACCTCATTTTAATAATAACAAGAATGCAATAGGCTATATTAAATCCTAATCAGAGATAAGAATAAAAAGGTTTTTTTTAGCTTGGGCAGTAGTCTTTTTATTTTCGAAGGTTAAAGAACTACAATCGCGCGACTTTTTGACGTAGATGACGTCAAATTCCGTCGACGGGAAACACCTAGCGGAAAACGAAAACAAGATGGCAGCAGGTTCAGAGCACGGACTCCAGAGGCTAGTTTGGAAAAGTAAGTTATCCTGTTTTACAGCATTTGTTGGCCTCATAAATTAGCGTATTGCTTCATTAAAAACCAACCTGCCTTTGGTCTAAATGTGCTGTTTTCAGTATGTAGCAGTTCTGTATATCGGAAACAGCGAACATTCAGGTTCAATTATTTTAATGCAACGGAAGTTGTCAAACTTTTGGATCGGTTGAGTGTTTGATAGAGAAAATAAGCCCTGATTAAACTTCTCTTAGTACTTTTACAGGCCTTTGTTGCTTATTTTTTGTTAGGTTAGTCATCGTGAGGTCACTTTGTATGCCTGGAGCCCCACCTCGTTTCTTTTCTGCGCGTTAACAGTCAATGTCAGGAGAAAGACACAAACCTGTTGCAAACTTTATAAAAGTTACTGTAAGACGGCTGACACAAGTAGCCATTATTAATCATGTTTTATAGCATTCTATCTAGCAAGAACTGGATGAGAAAAGATAAAAATGAAGTGATAATGGTAAAAACTACAGCAGCCCCAATTTTTAATATCACTTGGATAAAAAATAATCCCAAAATGAAACACTGGGAATGCACAAATTTAGACATTTTGTTCCAAAATTGTTCCCACGTTTCAAATGGTGTAAAATGTTTCCTTTTTGAAAAAATTCCAAAAAGAGGTAGAGTTAGAGTACAAATTTTTTGAATAACAAATGTCATTAGATTGTTTTTTATGACTATTTTAATTAGAAATACATTATTAGTTTATTTTTATTTTATTTCATTTATTCTTATTTCTGTAAATAAACTTGGTAATGTACTTGTAAAATGAACAGGTTGATTGCCTTACATTTGTAATCATTCACAGTGTTTCAGGTTTTTAAAACATTTATGTTTAAACAATAAATTTGGCGTAAATATACAGTGGTTTGCAGAAACGTCCCACAGATAAACTCTAAAATACAAACTTTTATTTCTGAGGTTTTTGCTTAATAAAAAATACCTCATGGAAGCAAAACTGTGAAAAATAAATTGATGAGCTTTGTATTAAAGAAACAAATTTATATTCTGTTTCAAATCTAATAATTTGTTTTTTTATTCATTTTTATCACACACCTTTTTTTTTGTCCAGCATCAATGTTGTTGATGTTTCAACACTAGACTGTCTATATTAAGAATAAGTTCTTTATGTTTGGATCCCTCCAATTTAGGAATTAGTTGTTAGAGTTTAAAGCCAGTATTGACCATGTATTGTGTGTATGTGTACATATATACACACACACACACACACAGAATGAACCTCAACAGTGATTCTTGAGTAAGCTTTTTCATGTTGTTGTTTTTTTTCTTCAGAAATACAAGATACAATTATCACAGACTGCAGAAAATCTGAAGTATGGAAGGTAAGACAGACCTTCAAGATTAACTGCATGAACAGACTTTCTTCACATCTAATTTTTCTCACTTGATTACATGTTTATCAACACAACCTTGCAATACATGTGGTACATTACCTGTTTATCACTTTAAATGTATCTTGACAGATCTTGATTCTGGACCCCTTCACCACCAAGCTCCTCTCATCATGCTGCAAAATGTCCGATCTGATGGCAGAGAAAATAACAAGTAGGTTATGAGGTTTTTATTACAGCAAACTATATATTTTCACAACATACAGTGGTGTGATTGAAGTCTATATGTGAGGTTCTGTGCAACATTTATTGTGAAAAATAATATTATTTATTTGTTTTAGTTGTGGAGGATCTGTTCAAAAACAGGGAGCCTGTTCCTGAGATGAAGGCCATCTACTTTATGACACCAACCTCCAAGGTTTGCCATCAAAATAAGTTCATAATGCAGAAGTTTGTTTTTATTGCAAATTTGGTTTTAATGTCTTACTATTTAATTTATTTTGACAGTGTGTAGAGGCCTTTATAGCAGACTTCAAGCGCAAACCCAAATACAAAGGAGCCTATGTTTATTTTACTGACTGTAAGTAACTTCTGTTTCACTTCATATATCTATTAAAAAATATCAGACAAAAAGGCCCCTAATGTAACATGATAAAATGCACTCCAAAATGTTTCTTAATTTAATTTCACAGACTGTCCCGATGACCTTTTTAACAACATGAAGCTTTACTGTGCCAAGTACATACGCTTCTGCAAGGAAATAAACATCTCTTTCTTGCCAAAAGAGGCACAGGTGAATGACTGCAGCTTGTTTTCTCTTTGGTAGTTTTGTAATGATCTTACATTTCCTCTTTATATTTCAAAAATATGGTTACTTTTTATTTTGAGAAAGAATTTGCTTGGTTCAGTATTTTGTTTTTTTAGATAGTGTTGCTACTGAGATTTTAATTCTCTAAATGAATGTTTCATGGGTGTGGCTGCTTGAAGTTATGGTGTAACTCTTGGCTTGAGAACAGTAACTGGCTGCTTCCTGTGTTTTAAAAATACAACAATGTCAAAGTTGCTAACATTTGCTATTTTATTAGTGTTGGAGTTGAATGTGTCATTAGGAAACAGAATTGATTTGTTGTCATATTAAACTGTGTTCTTTTAAGGTGTTCACATGCAATAATCCGGGGGCTTTCCGAAGCATATACAGTCCTCACAGTCAAGACAAAAGGAAGACACTGGAGAATCTTGCAGACCAGATTGTAACGCTCTGTGCCACGTTGGACGAGTACCCAGGGGTCAGATACAAAAAGTAAGCCAAAGATTTAGTCTCTGAGTTTAAGTTACACCACACCTCACCCCCCAGCTCACATAATTTACACCTACCTTGTAAGATGCTACCTAACTGAGCTCAGGAAAGTGTGTTTTTGGGGGCAGTTAGACAGGTAAACTTATTTTGTCCTGCTTAGTTTTTTAAATATCAGATTAAATGTTAATGTAAATCCAAAATAAATTCTGTAGCTTTTTGTTTATTTACCTAAATCTACATTTTTTCTTCAGTAAATCTACCTGCATGCTTTAAGCTCTGCTGCTTTTATAGCTATGTAGAAATGACCTCAGTAATACTAAAATAATATGATCATAAATTATTAAAATGTTTTTTCAAGTGGCACCTGTAAAACACTATGAAAGTCAGTTTAACATCTAATATGATAGTGATTATTAGTGTCACTGCAATTTCAGTGTGGTTTAAACTGACTGCTGTAATTCTTGCAAAATAATTTATTTTTATAACTAGAGACAGCAGTAAGGGAAATGCTAAAACCCTTGCCGAGTTGGTTGACAAGAAGTTGGCCAGACACTATGAGTTGGATGACAGCGGGAAGAAGAAGGTGAGACACCTGCTGAACAAAGAATGTTGACATCATAAGCCTTGGGAGTTAATTGAATCCTTTAAGTTCAATATTATTTTCACATATAACTTTACACAAAGAATTTTTTCAAACTGCTGGAAATTTCCAACAGATTGTTTGTTTATTTGTTTGTTTTTATAAAATGTGGGTTCAGTTTTGTTTTTTTTATTTTTACTTTCTGTTGGTAGGAAAAGACTCAGGCCCAGCTGCTGATAGTGGAAAGAAGTTTTGACCCAGTAAGCCCCATCCTTCATGAGCTCACCTACCAGGCCATGGCCTACGACCTCGTTGATATTCAGAACGACACCTACAAGTAAGTCTGTCTTTACTGAATTTCCCTGTACTCAAATTCACTCCCAGTCTCCCAGTCAGACCATATTGCCCTGCAGATTGCTGAAACTAATTGTTGCTCAGGTACAAGTCCAAAGACGGCTCAGAGAAGCAGGCCCTGCTGAATGAGGATGACATGCTTTGGGTGAAACTCAGGCACAAACACATTGCTGAAGTCTCAGAGTAAGTCGAGAACATTCACATTATGACAGTATTGTGCTTCTGCTGTCTTCACTTATATCTTTAATTTGTTCTTTTCTTAAATCAGGCAAATCCCTAAGATGGTAAAGGAAATATCTGCCAGCAAGAAACAGCCAGATGGGAAGGTATAGAACTAGAGTTGTTTGAGTGTCTCTCAGTGTCTTTAAGACACTTCTGAGACAGCCTTATTGTAATTTTGTTTTGTTTTTCAGATCACAATCAGCAATTTGGCCCAAATGATGAAAAAGATGCCTTCATTCCGTAAACAGCTGACTGAGGTATGAAGTACTTTCTTTTTGTGATGCTAACTTGATTTTTAAAGTTTATCAGGAGATCTTATAAAGGGAAGGGCTTTGAAACTGGTTTTAGAGCAAATGAAACACTAGTATTAGCTTGCTACCAGTAGTTAAAGATGTAGGTTGTCATTATGTTGTGGTTGGGTGTGGATGACTCTACAGCCTGTAATTTATGCAGTTTGTTTATGCAGCAGAATAGACTGACCAAAGTTCAAATGGATTACTGAAAAATAAAATAGGAAGAAAAATGTTTAAAAACAAGAAAATCATTAGAAATGTAATTAACCAACAATAATGGTGCATATAGGCTTGTGTTTATTATTTTTACCTGTTCTTTCTGTTCTAATTCTAGAAAACTATACATCTGCAGTTGGCTGAAGACTGCATGAAACCTTTCTCAAACAACGTGGAAAAGCTTTGCAAAGCTGAACAGGTTTGTCTTTAACAGTTCAGTGAAGGGGTGGTAATTAATTGGAGCGAACAAAATCCAGTTGTTTTTAGGCACCACGAGGCTGTACATGGGGACGAGTTATGTTTATTGTACAAATAAATGCAAAATTATAAACAAATGAGGAGATGAAGCATCCAAATGGCAGATCTTGTAGAAATGTTAATGTCGGTTTTCTGTAGCTGAGTCTGACCTTCGCCTAGTCAAATATTTAAATAAAATGTTTTTGTTGTAAAAATAATGTGTTAAATATATAGTTGTTCCCTGCAGGACCTTGCAGTCGGTTCTGATGTGGATGGAGTGAAGGTGAAAGATCCCATGAGGACTCTGCTGCCTGTGCTGCTTCACCCATACAGCAAATATGACAAAATTCGAGCTGTGCTGCTCTATATCTTCAGCCTTAATGGTAAAACTATATTTTTCCATTTAATTGTATTTTTCTTGTAAAAGACCATAAATGAAAGCTGATCTTTTTTTTCTTTGCTGGTTTGAGACACAATTAATTGTTTGACTAAAATGTTCTGAGCACATAGTCAGATTAGATTTTCACTCTGATTTGTGTGTAAACAGGAACAACAGATGAAAACTTGAACAAACTTATCCAACATGTTCAGATTGAGGATGAACGAGAGTTTATCCAAAACTGGAAGGATTTGGGAGTCCCTATCATCACATCAGTAAGTTAAAAAGAAGGAAAGATGGTTTTTCACAATTTTTTTTGTTTTTGGTTTTCTGTGTGGTCTTATGTCTGTTCTTTGTTGTACGTTTATTTTTTTAGCCTAGTTTCTTTCCTCGCAAACAAACCCGACGGGATCATTCCCAGGAGGAGAGGTACAGCCTTTCAAGATGGATTCCAGTCATAAAGGATGTGATGGAGGTTAGTGAACACATATTGTGCAATAAACAGCTTATTGTTCTGTTGCCTTGCAGCAAGAAGGTCTAGGGTTCAGGTCCAGGTTGGGACCTTTCTGCATGGAGTTTGCACATGTGTGGGTTTTCACTGGGTATTCTGGTTTTCTCCCACAGTCTAAAAAACATACATGTTGGGTCAATTAGATACTCTATATTGTCCATAGGTGTGAGTGTGAGCATGTCTTGTTTGTGTGATGGACTGGCAATCTGTCCAAGGTGTACCCTGCCTCTCGCTCAGTTACTGCTGGAGATGAGCAGCAGCTTCCTACATCCCTGAACAGGATCAAGCAGGTATAGAAATTGGATGAATGGATGGATGGGTAATTTTAAACTAAAAACAGGCTTTTGGACAATTTAATAGACATGGTGTTTTAAGAAACCTAATCAAACTCTTTCTAGTCTAAAGGGAAAACAAGTTAAGGTAGTAAGATCTGATTTGTAACTTTAAAAAATTGTTTTCCTCTTATTTTTACTTCACTTTCTTGTTATTGCTTGAAACCCCATTTCGGAGGAATCCTCACCACCTTTGCACCTGACTTCCTGTTAGATGTGGTGCATATTTCCTCTTGTGGCAGAAAGCAGATGTTTTTGATATTTTGCAACTTGAAATGTGCTTGAAATGTAACTGGTTCTGGCCTCTTTAGTTTGTATGTGAGTAAGAAGCTGCAAGATGCAAAAAAAATATCTCATCGATCAAGAAGCAGCACTCAAGTCTCAGTGTTTTTAAGCTAGAAACATACTTCATAGCAGATTGTTTTTTAAACTTCTGTTTTAATAGTTTTACACTGTTTGTATATAGGGAAGGAAGTCTAACCCTCATTTCTGGAACAAAGGACCACAAATTAACATTTGCTCTTTTGCTAATAAGATCAATTCCACATAAATAACAATTTCTGCTTCGGATAGAAAAAATGATCGATTTTAAACTTTGTCACACCAACTATTTGTTTGCATTTCAGTTAAGTATCACAAAAAATCTTGCAAATGTTCATTATGGCTTTCCTCAAAGAGAGCTCTTTTTGGCTTTTCATTTTTACCAACGTAAAGTACATTATAATTGTTGTTACCTCTAGGATGCTGTGGAGAACAAACTGGACATCAGCGAATGGCCTCACCAGTCGGAGTGTCCTACTGCCTGGAATGGCTCTGGAGCTGTCAGGTGGGTTTTTCTAAGTCATCATTCAAGAATTGCATCAACAATTTCTGAAGGAATTTATCATTTCTGCAAGAGATGTTTCAGAAAGGTTTGCTTTTCATGTATTCATTCCATTTAACATCAAAAGCTCATATAAATAAGAAGTTTGGAAAAAAAATTTCTGTACACTTTTGAAAGTATCAGTAAAGCAACACACAGAAAATCCTTGTTTGCCTTTGAATATAATGACAACTCTTCACTATCCAGTCATAGATCGAACACTGAGTTTCAGCTGTTTTGTTGTCTGCTCAGGTTTTTTTACACTTGTCCTGCTTGCTCTCTTAAATTTTATCTGAGCCCATATCTGCTCCACAGTGCCCGCCAGAAGCACAAACCTAGTGCTCCGGATGAACGCCGGACTGGCTCACGCCTTATCATTTTTGTTATTGGAGGAATAACTTACTCTGAGATGCGCTCTGCCTACGAGGTCACTCAGGCAGTAAAATCCTGCGAGGTCATCATAGGTGAGCAGTAATACAGTATTATACTTGGGTATTGCTTTAGTTAGAATTTTTATCATTTATTTAAACTGATTTTTGCTTTGATGCTATTGACAATGTCATTGCCTGGTTTTATCTCTAAGCCTTTATGCCACCTGCTGAAGCATATAAGATCTTTACTTCTCTTTTACTGTGCCCAGGGTCTTCTCACATTTTGACCCCCACCCATCTTTTGGATGACATCAAAGCCCTGAGCAAAGGCCCAATGGAGACCTTCACAATTGAGGAAAGGAACAATGCATGAAAAATCGAACCCTCTATGTAATATCTTTTTGAGCTCCATGTCCCCACATCTCGTAATACACAGCGCACTGCACTCAACTTCCTGAATGGAATACTGAAGGGAATTTTTCTTATGCTCATTTTTGATTTCTCATGTATTGCTGCACATTTAAAGTTATAGGTATGAGGACAAATTTTCTTTAAACTTCAATTCAAATTTCAGTTCAAAGTACTGAAAGATATGGCCTGATAATAATATGTATAGCTTTGTAGTGGGAATTAATTATATAGATCATATTAAAAACCTCATTCTACTAAGCATTTCTATGTTAAATAAAATGTTTATTATGCTTTTGTTTGTCCACCTTTGCCTGTAAAGAAAGACGCTGGTAAGTTACAAATTAAAAGGTTCTGAAAACTATAGTGGTGGGGGGAAAAGCACAAAACAGATGTATATACTGTATGTATGCACTGAGTCTCTGCTTTGTCATTTTGACTTTTCTGTTCACTACTGTTTATATAAACACTTAATGTAATCTGAATATTGGTTTTAACAAAGTATTTACACTTTTCTTGAATTGAACAACTGACTAATAAACGGATGAAGTGGTTCAACTCTTCAGTCACTTTTATTATGCTGTTGCTTTTTTTAAACAATTAAAATGCACAAGATAAAACAATACAAGGAAATGCTTCAAAACTACTTAAATAGTTGTTTAGAGGAAAATTAGGCACAAAGGCTTGTTAAAAGAACAAACTTCACTGCATCAGTCTTAGACCCAGGTGAAAGCACGATAGTCCTTAACTCACTTTATGAAAGGCAAATCCACAGAGATGTTTAGTTAACTTCTTGCACATGTAGCTGAACAGATTATATGTAAAGTTTTTTGGAAGGTCTCTGTGTCACTGATTGTAACTAACATGTTTTTTTTCACATGGTATTTCTTAAAACTATAAACAATACAAAGAAGGTATTTGGTGATTTTAAAAGGGTAAATACAAGAGGTGCTGATTCTATTAGGTAGTAAAGGTTGTGATTTATATTTTAAAGTAATTTTACAAATTAAAATATAAACACAAATATTTGTAAGTATAAAAAAGATAGCAGGGTTGTGATTTTCTTATTTTGGTTGTCAATAATTTTTCCCTTTCTAATTTTGGCATTTGGACAAAAATATTTTTAGCTGAGTTGTCATTACAGATTATCCATAAATTTGTAACTATGTTTATTACAGTGAAATATGTCAGGGATAGTACACTACAAGAACACCATTTCATGCTGTATTCATAAGTGTGCCTTCATCCACATCACAGGTTGAAACCAAGAGCAGAAGTATCAATTACAAAGGAAAAGCTCATTTAACATATGAACTAAACACTGGTCCTGCTTCACTGGTCCTATACACAGAAACACTTACGATTAACAATAACCAAATAATCCTGTCCTGTGACTTTCATTTCTTACAGCTGCCCATGTTTTATTATTTCACACTATTTTGAGTCATCCATGTTACTGTTTGGGGTTCCCAGGCTCGAACTATATAGGCTGAATCGCTAATAAGGGTAACATTAAAGCGAACACATCTTAAAGCTTCTAATTTTAGAACCCATAGCTTTAATTATTGGGGAAATAAAACGCAAAACCGAGACTTTTGCCTTTAAAGATTCAGAGAATCTCTCATAAGAACCGAATCAAATATTTTAAATCAACTGTCTTAACTAAATTGTTTAGGCTAAGTTGTTTTAGACTTCAAGATTACGTTCTGGGCGACAAAAAATAACTATGGTAAATTAATTAATTAATAAATTAATACAACGTACGCTAAATGATTAACAAATTAAACTTGACTGTGCGCATGCGTGAACTGTTACCAACTGTTGTCATGACAACTGTAGCCAAGGTAAAACTCAAATCTGACCCCTGTCCGTTAAAGTTTATCGCAATAACTAAGTAATGTCGGTAGCCTCACCGTAAGTTTAACTTCATTTAACATACTTCTTGTTAACTCCAATAGGCTCGTAGTTGAGTAGATTACAAAATGCAGTCGACAACCTGTGAAGGTGCTGCGGGTCCGGCGCAGTTTAATGAAGAAATACAAGATGGATTCGGCGTTCAGGAGTGGTACGATGGGTCCAGATATGAGGGAAAAGTTGCAGAAGGTCTCAGACACGGAAAAGGAAAGTACATTTGGGCAAATGGAGAGGTAAGATCTAAATATTTTAGCTAGGTGTTTGGAGTTATATGTAACTATACCGTTTTGTTAACGGATTAAATGAAACAAGCCCGAAGCTCAGAACCGACTCTCGTCTCTGCTGTATGATCCTCCAACCTTATTTAGCCTGTTTGTTGCTGTTGTTGTTTTCTGATGACCTAATTTCGATGAATTCACCCTAAATGTCTCTAAAAATCTTGACTTTTTTTTTCACTGAACTTTTTTGTGTAGTACTATGAGGGATGTTTCTTCAAAAACTTCCGTCATGGGGATGCACTTTACTCCTGGCCCACAGGCCAGAAGTTCATTGGCAAGTACTACCTCAACAGAAAGGAAGGATATGGTCAGCTCATCTACCCAGATGGAGCCAGCTTTCAGGTAAAGTTGATGCACAGGGGGCAGCATCTATAGTAACTTTGTGCATATAGTAAATAACAGTTTATAACTCTACGTGCTCAGGGTTTATACCATATGGACCAGAGGTTTGGCCCTGGTGTGATGACTTATTCAGATGGACGACAGGATGTGGGCTTGTGGCTGGGAAACCACTTGCTAAAGCTCTGTACCCTGGTAGAAGAAAGCTTTAGTCTCAACAGCTTTCCTGAATATGCTGCCTTTAATGAGCCTTCTGTCAACACAGGATTATGGACTCAGGTACCTGTTGATCATTTTATCACCTGCTAGAAAGTAGCTTAAAGTGTTTTCATTCAGTAAATATGCTGTTCAGTTCATCTGAATTTGTTTCTTTAAAGAGCAAATTCACAAGTCATCTCAAGGCACTTCACAGAGAAGTGGCTTATTTACACTTCTCTTATGTACAGTTTGGTTTGTTAATAGTTATAAAATACCGCTTTGTAAATTGGTATTTTTAATTTTTAGTCTCTGATTAATTCTTTATAAACTGTTCATTTTGCCATAAACCTACATTTATTAGGTCTATTTGAACTTCATTTTAGTAAGACATATAGCATTTGTTTCAAGAAAAGTTTATAAATTAGATGTCTCCAAGTTTGTCTTCATTTGCCTATACACAGTATGCTTATTTATGTCTCCTCTTACTAGCCTCAGTCTATCGCAAGTTATTTGCACACAAAAACTGGGACAGACCTTCAGGTAAATTGTTGCTTTAATAAATAACTACTGTCTGCATTTTACTAAGAGCAGATCAGTTTACTCCCTCCCTCCCTTTAGGAGAATATAGATGAGAATCTGAAAATAGATGAGCGTTTTATCCTTCTCCCTGGCATTGAGAGGTACTGCACAGATGGGGACCACTTACCACTCCCTCCTGGCCGGAGAAGAGAGTTGGATAAACTCTTTTATGGAGAGCTGTGGGAGCCAGATCCTCACCCATATCAAGGTTATAAAAGGGAGCCGTTGTCTTCTCTGCCTTTACGACCCCGAATGCAAGCTGTTATACACAGACACAGGTTAGACAAATGTTAAACAAAGTGCTATGTGTTGGTGCCAAACAATGTATTGAGAGAAAATACCTACATGCTCTGTATTTATACGTTTGTTTTTCAGACTGCAAGCTGAAAATGTTGGGTGGAACGTGGCAGCTGTTCTTTCTATGAATAGAGAAAGCTTTGGTCCAAAAGGCCCTTCAGAAGTTAACTCAGAACTGCTGATCCAGCACAGCTTCAGAGGGGAATTCCAGGATGTTACACGGCTCATCCATAAGGGTTTGGTCCATCCTGATGTAGAAGATTCACGAGGACACACAGCACTTATCGCTGCAACCGTAACATTTTTAATATTCTTCTTTTTTTTGATTCAGTTGTGGTAGTTTGATCTTCTCAAATTTTTTAGGGCATGAACTGCAGTTGCACATTACAGAGGAATTATCAGCAAAATAAAAGTTGTTTCTGTAACTGTTTTTATATTGTTTTTGTTTCCTCAACTGTCAGATAAACTGCCATGATGATGTGATCCATCGGTTGCTGGATAACGGTGTTTTTATTGACAAGTTGAACCGTGATGGCATGTCTGCCCTGGCTGTGTGCCACGTTCTCTGCTACCCTTTTCAGTCCCTGTCCACAGCTTTGACTGAAGTGAGAAAGGCCTTTACTTACCTTGCCATCATTTCTAATACGAAGTTGTTTGTAAGTCAACTACTGTAGTAAAGCCTGGAGTACATCAAAATATATCAGGTGGAAATTCATGAAATTATCTATGACCATTTTAGGTTATCCAGAAAATAAATCTAACCACTTGAGCAGCAGAAACTTTTGTCCATGGTGCTTCTGTTGAATTTGCTGATTCCTTGACATTTTTCCTAACATCTTTTTGGTTTTGTTACTGAAATGTGTTGCCAGGTTTTGATGTCTTCATCTTTAAGGGAGAGCAGTCCCCACATTAGCCAAAGTGACTTCACATCAGTTACACCTAAATTTGATGACAAATCTCAATCCGCTGACATAAATGTGAAGATCCAAACTGACAACCACCTCTCAGAACAGTAAGCATGCAGAAATGCATATAAATTGTAAACTTTGTTATGCACAAATGATATACGCCTCCACTGAGAATTGCAGTCACTTCTGATTGTTTATAACGTGTTCCCCTAAAACAAGCTGATGTGTTATATAATCTATTTTATTGATTTTGTGTTTTAAGGACAGCCAAGGATCAAAGTGGACACACCTCAGATAACATTAGTAAAAATACCCCTGCAGAGACTGAACACCTTCAAGAGGAGGAAAGAAAAGAAAAGGAAGAAGATGAAGACTTTGATGAAAACGAGAGCAAAGAAGAGGAAAGACAACTAGAAAGCGCATGCGATCAAGTAATGGAAAATAGAGCAAGTGAGGCAGAAGGTGTTGAAGATGATTTCAGGAAACAAGAAAATAATGAAGAAGTCGAGTCAGCTAGTACAGAAACTGAGATAAGGAAAACAAAAATAGGGGAAAATGAGGCTAAGGAAGATGTGAAGGGTTTAATTCAGAGAGAGGAGAGAAGAAGTGAGAAAACAGCTGATGTGGGGCAAACTATTCAAGTTCAGGATGGTCCCGTTTTATTGGGGACTGTGTGGGGGAAGGAACTTTCAACTAAGGTAGCAAAAAGAGCATGGTGGTGCCATCTCATATTCTTTTCTTGCTTATTCTTGCTCTAATCTATTATTTTTCCGTCAGGGGAAAACCAGTGAACTGACACCAAAACAGACCTTTGACTCTGCCTGTCCAAACAGCAGTCACAACTTTCTCGTACCAGATGAAATGCTGCAGCGCTTGGCAGAAGCACTGAGCCACAGAAGACTTCGGCTCTATGACATACAGCAGACAATCACGTCAGTTACGCTTCTTCCCCTGTTCTTTGACTTTAAATCTTCTGTACATATGTTAATTTTATACGTCTTTTGTTTTACCAGGCACAGTGTGCGTTTGAACACCTTGAACGTGTTACTAAAACGTGGAGCTGACCCCAATGTGGCCAGGGTCCCCATGCCTGTTCTTTTTTTTGCCATTATGGCAGGTGACACTGAAGCTGTCAAAAGACTGCTGCTGTCTGGAGCTCACGCTGACATTCCCCTTCCAACAGAAGTATGCTTTAATTCCTTAAAATGACTTTTCTTTTTGACATATTCATTAATGTCTCTGAAAAATGTTAAATCCTGACCAAAGAAAAAGTTGTCTTTAAATTACATTTGTCTTTTTCCCCTTTAACATATCTTGTTAATTTTTTGCAAGTCATAAAAATCTCTTTAATATCTCAATGTTCTTGCAGAAGAAAGGCTTGTACCCTCTGCATGTAGCTGCAATGCTGCCAGGTCCAGAAGGGCCCATCATCACAGAGCTTCTTCTGCATGCTGCCATTGACCCAGATGCGCAGGCATGTGACCAGGATGATATCTATGAACCAGACAGGGTATGTGTATTTGCACACTGTAGCATATTAGACCCTTTATTTGTTAATGTACTGGCTTTAGTAGCACCGGTAAAAGAAGGGTTCTAGTCATGTTTTTTTACAGATATCCATGACGGCTGAGGAACCATTGAGTGTTATTAGGTATCCAAAACTTAAAGAGGGGGGCCGAACCGCCCTGCACATAGCCTGTCAGAGAGATACTGATTACATGGTCAGTGAGTACTATTCACACAACAGCTGTGACACACTGTTAAGCACTTGTTTTATTTATTTATCTAGTAGCATAGAATGAAAAACGTAATGCATCTGGTACAAAAAAAAAGAATAACACTCAACCACTTTAAAAATAAATGTGAATTTAAAAGCTGTTTTGTCTACTTTTAGTTTGTGAAACTTTATTTTTACTTCCTTGAGTTCAGCATCTAGGTGTCCCCATCTTGGTCTTAGTCACAAATTTTGATTGGATTTGGACATGAAATCTGAGCTAAAAATTAACCCTTGAAACTTGCTTGGACTTTGACCTGTAGAGTGAATAGATATTAGCATAAGATGTGAACTGGGAGCAATAACTAAAACAACAAATTGTAGAAGCCTCCATTCTTGTAAGTCTGTGTGTTTTTCACTTTTGTACACTAGGTGGCAGTCATTTTTAGTAGAATTACATTTAGGGAGGTTAATGAAACCAGCCACAATATGTTGTGGTGCTGTGTGGCATAGCATAAATATTTTTTGCTTCTTTGTTTTGTTTTTTTGTTTGTTTGTTTTTTATGAAGAATAGCGTCTGCACAACTGTGTTATTGTTGGTGTTAACTGCATGTAAGACTAACTTCCTATCAGCAATGAATGGATGAACAAATACCTACGTTCAGACATTTGAACGAATCAGATAGATGTGAATCTTACATTGCTATATCTAACACCTTGTGATATATTCAGTAAACATAAAGCTTTTTAGCTACTTGGCAAAAATCCACCATTTATTTATGCTTGTTTTTTGTTTTGTTTTTCAGAACGCCAGTAAAGTGGTGTCCCTCCTGCTCTCTCACAGAGCCAGCACAGACCTACTGTGGAGTGGACATTCTCCCCTCTCTTTGGCTATAGCAAGTGGCAATGACCTGGTAGACCCTTTCCCTACACTAACACAAATTTATCCTTGCACCAAACCTCTTTTTTCAAACCTGCATCTTTTCTTTGCTCAGGCAGTGAAGGAGCTTTTAAACAGCGGTGCAGATCCTAACATACCTCTGGGCTCCAGGGTGGGCAGTGCCCTCTGTGCCCTCACCAACATGAACTACAACTTAGGCAGCAACAGAATTAAACTGGTACACACAAACATACACATTCACCTGCTTTTCTGTTACCGCTCACAACTCTGCATACAAGCAGATTCCTGCCTGTTGCATTTTTGATGGCAAATAAGTGTTTATTAATATGGTAATTCCACCATGATTGTTTTAACCCAAGAGCAATTCCCAACTAGAGGAGGCCTAATTGTAAAAGGGCACATGCAAAAAATGTTCACAACAGCTCACAGCTGCTCACTTGGTCATTTGATTGAAGATGTTTGTTCAACCTGTCACACCAGGCCAAATTGTTTTCCTTAATGGTTTATATATTTAAATATGACATCAAAATAAATTGCTATGTTGTTTCATTCAAAATAATGTTTTTATAAAGTTGATATTTTGTTTCTTTGATATAGTTGGACATGTTAGCCACAGCTGGTGCTGACATCTTGATGCTAGTAACAAAGGGCAGTGTTGTGGGAACTGCAGTTGATCATGGACATTACTCATATAACCAGGTAACCCATTAGTTGGACACATTGCTTGAATAACAGGACTGACAGAGAAGTCTGCAATTTTTTGTACACTGCATTATCTATTTTCTCCACTTGGTGTAAATGCCAATGCTGGTGTGTGTGTGTACATTTCCATCTGAACAGGTACTTCGGGACCTAAATATTGTCCACACCCAAGTCCACACTCAGAACAAGTTGGTGAGGGAAAGACTGAATGCACAGACCCAGCTGCTCAGTAAGATGAGTGATCTGATGAGACAAACTCAAAACCAGAGGGAAACGAAGAATTTAGAGAGACAGCAGCACCTCATATTGAATCGTCAGTGCAACACGTAGTTTTTTCAGTCAAACAATGATTTATCATGGTGTATGTGTGTGCACTCTCTGCATATAAGTACCACTAACAGACTTTGACATGTACAGGCGCAGAGGCTCTTTCCTCAAGTGGGCCAACAAACAGCAGTGAAGGAATATCAGAAACAACTAAAGACTTCATGTAAACACACATTCTTACATCAAATGCCTTTTATCTGTTCCTGTTTTGTTTAAATCCAGCGCCAGTTCACATCCTTGTCTGTGTAAAACCTTTTCTTAGGAAACCAGAGATGATGTTCTGCTACCACTGTGGACGTTCTGCTCTGTGTGTGATGCTGACTAAATGCGGTCATTGCCGCAAAGTTCTCTACTGCTCCAAGACCTGCGAACTTAAAGGATGGAAAGAAAGGCACAAAGAGGAGTGTGCTCAGCTTTCAGGTAGGAATCAGGACCTCAAAGTTTAGGCCAGAAATACCCAGTATATAAGCTTTTCATAAAGTAACACTGTGTACCTTTCTACAGTGTTTTTAATCTGTCAGTCAGTAGTTATAAAATAAAATAATTCATTTTAAATTCAAAAGTTGATTTATAAAACCTTTAGTTTTTTCTTTTATATGATGTGTGAATGCTCTATCTGTCTGTTTCTCTCAATGCAGCATCTGCTGATGGCATCCAGAAGAGCGTTGCCTTTAAATTCCGAAGAACCATCAGGACCGTGCCTGTTATGAAGTCCAAGACTGTCTTCCCGATACCGAATGTCACATTGACTCCCTTAACTGTGCCCAAGCCTTTGAGCAAGGCAGAGGAGAGCCCAGTCAACTTGAAGGAAAACTATAGCTGCAACTAATGGATTTAAAAACTTAACATGCAAATAACTGGTTTTTCACTAAAGTGAAGTGATGTGCCTCTCACCTTCACAAACCAGCTGCACTTCTGTCTAACCACTTTTAAGCCATGTTTGTGCCAAAGCAATTGTTCTCTTTAGCGTATTTATGTGATTTTCTGTCCTAAATAATGTTTTATCAATCTTTAAATGATTTTTTAAATGAATTTTCAGTTTTCAGTTATGGTTTGAGGTCTTTATGAGCAATAAAATGTAGGAAAAAAAAAATAAAAATAAAAAATGCATTGATAATTGAAGTCAGTGCCTTCATATTTTTATTGCATTAAAAATTGCAATTGTTTTTAAATTAAATTGTTTTTTTAAGTTTTTACCAACAAAAACGTTTTGGTAAAAATAATTTACCAACAAATCCTTACCTGTGTTTATTCATCTGTATTATGATATTTTTTAGCACATTTTATTCCTAAAAGAATGATGTTTTTTTGTTTTTTAATGAGAAATATTTGCCCCTCTAAACAATTCTGTTAATAGATAAGTCATTATTTATTTTAATTATTAATTGTTTTTGTCCACACATTGTCCATAACAGAGTCTGTCTGTCTGTCTATCACGCTAGCTAAACAGTGGGTTAACTTCGTCAAAACAAGTTGTTTGACCTTTCACGGTCTCCGTAGTTCCCTTGCAGCGCAAGCACAGCGCGGCGGTTACGAGCGTTGACAATGAACGCTGCGGAGACTCAGGGGGACGCGGCTCGACGTAACACCTGCCACGCCCACCTCACCTGCTCCTCGTTTAGTCCACAGCTGCATCCAATAATCATCTTTCCTGTCTTTAAAACCGGTCTCTGTTTTGTCTCTTGTCACTGACTTATTCAGTTTCTCTTGCCATGCTTGTTGTTTCCTCGTTCATTGTTGTGCCTCGCCTCACCAAGCCACGTTCCTGGACTTTCGTTTGTATTTTTGTTGCCTCGCCAGCCTTTTGTTTTGATTAACTTTTACTTTAATAAATTATTTTTCTTTTTAAGATGAGTCTGCGTTCTGGGTTCGCCTCCGTCTCCACCCCCCTAGTTGGAGTTTGAGACACATACATGGTCAAATATGATTTTATTACACTAAGGAAATCTCATGATACAAACTGCTGAAACATGTTGTAGTCTTCATTATGAGGCACGAGCACGTGATTGCAGCGCGCACGCGCTTCTTTCGGGTCTGAGCTGAGGTTGCTGCTGTATTTTGTGCCTTGCATCATAGATATGACTCAACAGAGGGACGGGCACGAATGCACCAGGAAGCTGGCGGAAGTCAAAGTCAACAACACAGAAATACAAAACGTCTTTTGTCAACGCTGTAGGCGTCAGGATCTTTTTCAGCCGTCTCCTGTAAGAAACAGACTAATCGAAAGGATGTTTTGCCTTTTTTCCAAATTTGTTTTGTTTTTCCAATAAGTTTGAAGAGAAGGATTCAAGATATGAATGCGGACCAGGATGAGCAGGAAGATGAGCTGCTCGCCCTGCAGAGTATCTTTGGTTCGGAGGAGTTCGTCCGATATGAGTCGGAGTTTGCCGGAGAAATCCAAGTGCTTATAGATCTTCCTGTAGACTTTAACGTGTTGCTGAAACATGGTAAATATGCCAATAAAATGCTAGATTTGGACGTTAACTAACATTATTTTGAAGTGTTATAATACATAGATATGTTGTTGTTTTTAAACTCCTATTACTTTAGTGATTCATTTTACTCCCAGTGTCAGGGTTATAATAAAATAATAGATAATGATGTTTTTTTCTGTCCTTCACTATACATTGTTTCTTCTTTTAAATTGTTTTTATTTTATTATTAAACAAAATGTTTTAATAACATTGACACTATTCCAACATTTTTCTGAGCTCTTCTCTGTTTGTGAGTTCTTTGTTGAAGTTGAATAATCTTGTTGTTTTTTTCTGTCTGTAAGGTAAAACACGAAGGCAGGATGCCATTTCATTCCTTCCACCCCTGCTTCTCACCTTTGAACTGCCTGCAGACTACCCGTCCTCCTCCCCTCCGTCCTTCACCCTCACCTGCAGCTGGCTGACTCACACACAGGTAATCAACACAGGTAATAAGTCAAAGTGACATAAATTTTAGAAATTCAATAAAAATCCCTTTTACTTGTCCTGTCCTCAGCTGGGTTCACTGAGTGCACAGCTCATTGATCTCTACCAGGCCACAGAGGGGTCTGTGGTGCTCTTCTCCTGGATACAGTTTCTGAGAGAAGATGCCCTGAAGCTCCTGAACATCCATAGTCTGCTTGAGCTTCCTTCTGATCAACCCAGCACTATGTCAGAAAAACAGGACAAACAGGATAATAGCAACACTCCAAAATCAGAACCTACAGATGTGCCTGGTCTTTGTGGACCAGACAAGTCAGCATCATCTGAAGATGTCCTGTTAAATTCTTCATCTGCAACAAAGAAACCAGATTTTCATGGAGCTTCATCATTGGACTCCCATAAGGCTAACAAAGATGACTTTAACCAAAGCAGCCTAAACTCAGAGTTTAAAACAGATTATCCAAATGCTCTTTCTTCGGAAACTAAAACACAAAATGCACATGGCTCTGAAGCAACAGCTTTCCAAACCTCCGAGTTTAAGGCTGACAACCAGAATGACCTCTCTTCAGCAGCAGATAAATCTGAACTTCTCCCATTTTCAGAGTTTGTTCAAATTAATCGGGAAGATGTTTTAAGTAAATCAGATGTTTCTGCATCAGTAATGCCTCCCTCAAGCTCTTCAAACCTGCAATATCCAAGTGAGAAAGAACCAGCCTCTTTGCCAGTCCAAGCCACTAAAATGTCCCTGAACAATGGACAAACCTTCTCTGGTTTCTCTATAACCCCATCACAGAAGCTCCTGTCCCAGATTCTGATCTATAATGCAGAACAGAAACAGAGGGTGTTTGCCACCACTGTATTTAACTGTAGTGTTTGTTATATGGACTGGCTCGGATCCGAGTGTGTGCAGCTGTACGAGTGTGGCCACATCTTCTGCCGGGTTTGTCTCAGGGACTTCTGTAAAGTCCAAATTACAGAGGGTAATGTCCAGGGTGTCATCTGTCCTCAGGAGGGCTGCACTGTGACCCCGACACCTGCACAGGTACAGTCAGGTATAGAATGAAAGATTACCTTTTGAAATGTACTGAAGTAGACGTGAACAAAATGGTGCTCAATAGTGTTGCTTTAGTAAGAAGATAAGCTCATTTTTTTCTTACATGCAAGTTTTTTTATACATATGTTTGACACGCCAGTAACAAAAACATTTGTGAAATGTTCAATATGCTTTTAACTTGCTAAAATACTGAGACAAAAAGACATACTTATTCTAGATGCTACTTGTTTCTTTCATCACATTTTGTTTCTTTATTTTTTACAGCTGAAAAATCTTATAGGGGAGGAGCTGTTCAGCACATATGATCGTCTGCTCCTGCAGTCTACACTGGACCGCATGTCTGGTGGGGTTTTTTTCTTCTTTTACAATCATTATCACCATATTTATCATAAAAATAAAATCTTCCTCTGGGCTCATCACTCATTTTTTCCTTCACCATTTTAGATGTGACATACTGTCCTCGGCGTTCTTGTAGTTCTCCCGTGATTTCAGAAAAGTCCAGCCGTGTGGCGATGTGCTCTGTGTGCAGCTTTGCTTTTTGTGTTAACTGCAAAAAGACGTACCATGGAACTAACAAGTGTTATGAAGAGGATTACAAGGCAAGGCTGGGAGACCTGGAAGATCTGCTAAAATCTCCACAATCTGAAGGTAGATAATAGTAAACAGTATACACAGTCGGCTACAGTCTATGACAAAAGAAGGTTGTTGTGAAATTGCTGTTGAAAGTTGTTTAACTTTTATGGGTCTTTGGTTGTTTGTTGGTAGTGGGGAAGTAAAGGGATGCTCCTATTCAGTCATTCTCTCTGTTTAAAACACAAGCCATGGGATAATTTGTCATAAGATATATATTTTGAAATTGCAATTTCTTGGCAAATTCTGCAAACAAAATCTTTTGCAATCAAATTTTAGGCCCAATGAAAGTGTCTGGAAATCTTTTACACTTAAGTAGAACATTATTTTAAAAACTGTATAATGAAGGCAGAAAGCATGAGAAATGTTATTGACTTTTCAGAAGTTTTAACTCCCCGTACATCCTGTTGATATAGAGTAATTTTATTTGTTACAATTAACTTGTCAGAGTTATCAAAAACTATTAAAATGTTTTCACGAATATTATAGAGTTCATAAAATTAAACATGATCAATAATGTTTGTTTGAAGTCAGAAGGACAATTTAATTTTAAGTTTTAATCAGCACCTTTGATTAAAAGTTCATTTTATTTGGGTTCAGATGTGTGTGAGGCTGATCTTGTGCTGTTTCTTCATGCCTCAGAGGGACGGAGGGCACTTCTGGAGGATTATGCTACTGGCAGTGAAGAGAGGCGCCACCTTCTGGAAAGCAGATACGGGAAGAAAATGCTGCTGTTTCTCGAGACAAATCTGAGTGAGAACTGGAAGGTTGTAAATACCAAAGCTTGCCCTCACTGCCTTTCCCCTATACAGGTAATTTGTTAAATCAGTATATCATTCTAGATAGTATCCCAAATGCTCATTTTTTTTGTTTCTGAATATTTCACACCAACATGTGATGTGCTTTGTGTTACAGAAGGACGGTGGTTGTAACATGATGTGGTGCACTTATTGTCGACAGAGTTTCATATGGATTAACTAAGAAATCTGGATTCAGAAACTCCCTAACTCTGAAGGGGATGTGCAAGTGATTTTAAACACTTATCAAGAAACATATAAACTGATGTTTACTGCATACCTTGGTGACAATATCCTGGAAACTAGACTAAGAAAAACACAGAGTACAATCACCTCAACAGAACTTAAGAATGTAAACAAAAAGCAGTATATGTTATGTACCTATGCAATATAATTCAGTTCAGCTTATATATATTTATATAATATATATTTAAAAATTCAACTTGCTTCAGTCTCAAAGCATAACTTTGTCTGAATATCAGGATGTTGTGAGCGTTGATACAAAATGTAATTAGATGAAACAAGAAAAGTTTAAGGATTCTGTTTATTATCTGAAGCCAAATAATGCTGTTTATATCGTACTGTGAGCTTTAAACCTTCACTGAACCTCCTCAAGCGGCTTAAAGAGTCTAGAGGGCATCTTTATTGTTTATGAATGAAGCTACTGCGGAAGTCATATCAGAAAGATCAACAGAAGGGATGCAGTTTAAACACAAATAAAATCACACAATCATTTACAAACCTGAGCTGTTTAACAATACATCTAGGACCATCAAAGAAATATTGTAATATTTTTTAATACTTCTTGAAAAGAAACAAGAAGCTCACATAGTAAATTCCTCTGAGAGCATGGCTCATCAACGCTATGATCTTAAGTCAGCTTGGCTACAGTTTTTCCCTTTATGCTTATATATTAATGAATATTAGCCAATTTAGCTTTGTGAAACCTTTTATAAACTATATTTTATCATGTGTTATTTCCAAGCTTTATAAAGAGCAAATGAGGGTTTTGTTTCTGTACGTAAAGATACAAATCTGAGATTTGTACCTTTTTTTTTAAATGCACTTTCGGGAATTGTTCTCTAATTGAATATCCTTGTATTAGATGGTGTAAGATAATTACTTTCTGTGAGATCAGCTGTCCCTAATTTTGTTAGGATATAGCTCAGGACTAAAGAATACTACATTTACGTAGTTTTAGCATCGGCACTTTATAAAATGTTTTGTCTATTAATGAGAAATAAAATCATATTTAATTGTTGTTTAAATATTTTTATAAGCTTACCAAATCACAGCAGTATTAATACTGCTTTAACATGCTCTACAGCCACCAGATACTGTTTTTCTGGAACTTTAGTAACTTTTTCTGCTGTCCATAAGACGGAAAGAATGGAGTAAAAATTAAAAAAAAAAAGTAATTTTTGACAATAATGACAAACTTATGTTGCCAGAATCAGAGGGAAAAATGACAAAAAAATATTGATCAGAAATTTGAAGTTGGAAAAGCTCATTTAAACACTTGCTGTTAGGCTTTCTGCTAAATACCTTGAGTCATTTAAAACTCTCAGCATGCGCTTTAACGTGTTATGAGCAGCAGATGGCACTAAAGAACTAAATAAAGCTTTTTATGAACTGCTTACATAAAAAACCCTCGTGTAAATAACTAATTACTGAAATGCTTAAAGGTCCTGTTTAATACAGGCATTAGTCTAAAACATAAAAAAATATATTGGTAATGACACTTTGTGAAGTCTAGAAAAAAAACAACAACAATATAACATTAAAGAGTTTCTCCTGAGATGTTTTCATCCTGCAGTTGTAATGTTATTAAGCTTTGGGACAAAATACATGTGATAAAACTTTAGCAGGTTAAATCTTATACACAGTTAGTAGCTTTGCCTATACTGTATATGTGGTTTAAAATGATTATTAAGTAGTCACATTTCAGTCTTCTTAAAATGACGGCTTCTAGATGTAGTTCCTGTTGGGTGTTTGGCACCTTGTCACAGACCGACTTCCTGTTTTTAAAATGTCCCCCTCCCTTTTTACTCTGCTCTGTCAAAACAGTGAAACAAAGTTCCCTGCTGCATGTCTCCTGGGCATGATCGGAAATGTACAGCTGTCGCTCATACTAAGCCAGTGGGCTGTTTTTCCTGTGTCTCTTCCAGGAAATAAAAAGTTTCCACAGAAGGGTCATCACTTCTTTAAAAAATGTCTAAACAACTGTGCCCTGCTGACCCGCAGTGCCGTAACAGGTCCTTGGAGGGCTGTGAATGAGGGCTGGACATTTTTTTATGGTTTTCATTTTCTCTGTGGTTTATGAGGCAGAAAATACAAACCAAAACACAAGTTATAGCAAATAAATTAACACCATGCTCAGAACAAACTCACAAAATAAACCCTGACAGGCTCAAACAGAAATAAATTGTGTAGAAAGCATTACACAAACTGCCTTTTCACTGAATTTAACTACTGCTGCACTGATGTTTTTTACATAAGGAGACCGAGTGGTTTTAATAACGACTCATAAATCACGTGTCTTTTAGTTGGGACTAATGTTAGAACGTCCAATATTCATCATATAGTCAAAGGAATTAGAATAGAAAACATGAGCATATGAGATACAGAAGGACGGAAGAAAAGGAATAAAACAACACCCTCAAATGTAAATTTAATCTAAGATATTGGGCCATGATGTGCCAATAGAACAACATTTCTTGTTGTAATTGATTCTACAAAGCTCTTAAACTTTTTTGGGGTGATTTAATTCTATTCAACTTTAGCTTATTACTTAATTTTCTTTGTTGATGCTAGATCTTTATGGCCTATTTAGTGACCCCTGGTGAATAATGAGAATACTGACTCATTTCTCATCGAATAGTGAGCCAGCATTTACATGCACTCTTCATTCTCACTGTCTTAAAAAAAAAAATCTCAGATTTAAATAGCTTAAAAGCAAGAAGAATGGTAAAAACTACCAGGAGATGACTGCAAAAAATGTTGTTTGTCAAAGTTGCCATTAAATATTAGAGTTGAGGAGCAGTAACTTTGTCTGAAGTGCATTTTGTTTAATTTGATCTAATTTAAACATTTTACAAATCATAAAAACCACATCAAGGCAGGAATGTAGATTGCTAGATCCTCATCAAAGAATAATAACTCAGACTTGTGGTTAGCACAAAACATTTTGTCTGTTTGTGAGATATACCGCTGACAGATAAACAATCGAGCAGGGGAGCAGCTTTCTTGGTAGAAGTAATATTAAGAATAATGGGCAATGAAGAGCTGGAAATTAGGCTATAGAGAGATTCTTTCCCATTTGAACCAATAACTGCATCAGCTAACCGTGCGCTTATTTCCCCTGGAGCATCGTGAGCTGAGCCGTAGATGAGACGCTCATTCGCTGGAAAAACCATGAACAGAGCTCAGTTGTTATCATCTGCAAGTTTATTCATCTGTCAAAAACCACAAACATACACAGAGTCAGAAGTCAAAGCATCACTTGTCCAGGCATTCATTCAGTCAGTAAAATGTGTTTGTTCAGAGGCACTGAAAGTGTGCTGAGGTTTTTTACAAAGATCAGAGGAGAATATGCTTTCCTGCAGGGGTGCTGCTAGAAGATTCAGGGCCCCTGGCAGTAAATGGAGGTGGGAGGTCCTGAATTTTGTCAGTGATTCAGTCTGTAGACCAGGATACATGGGCTTCTATGTGAGGCAGGAGTTGCATATTCTCAAATGTTATTAATATACACACTTAAACCCCAAACTGAGATGAGCAGAAACACATCACATGCTCAGGCAAAATAAACATACATGTTCACAAATTTTGTTCAGTCTTCTTAAACTCTGAATGTGCTCAGTCTGATTTCAAGCAAAGAACAAAAGAGAGCAAAAAAATCCATTTCAACATCTTTATACTTTTTGCATAAAGATAATATCTACTGAAGTTCAAAATAACAAATAAAATAAAAAGAGATTTATAAGACAATAAATGCCCTCAAGCATAGGGTGGGTTATCGGATATCTTCAGAACAAGACATTAAAAATAAAACAATATTAGAAGTATTTTCTATAAACATTTGGGATGTTAAGGCTTCACATGTTTTTATCCAAGTCCCTGACAACATATTTAAAAAATGCACACTGAGATCTAATAAACTACATTTTATTCATGAAGCATAAAATTTAAAACAAGTAGTCTAAGGACACTAACAATAAGGACAAGCAGATTCACAGAGGATTAAGTAATAAGAGGAGAGCTGAACTCAGGGCGGGGTACCATCTGTTATGACTAATCAAGTTGTGACATAGCAGCATGATTACGCAAAAATAGTTTTGTGTTGAAATTATCTTTAGAGTTACATTAGCTCTTCTCACAGCTTTTGACCTTAAACATTTCATGGTCACCCAAGAGAGCAGAAAAAAATAAACTCCCAGTGTTTGTTACGAGAGGAAATTACTATTTTTTCTAAAAATGTTGTAGTGTTGATGCAAACTGAGGACTCTGAGAACTTCCTCAGGTGTAACCTGTGATATGCCATCATTTTAACTTCAAATATGTGGTTTTCCTCACAGCAGCTGGACTGAAGAAGTTGTTCAAAAATAAATAAATAACTGTACCACAAAATTTTGTGTTCACTGATTCGAGCACTCAAATCAAAAATGCTTCATCTTTGATGCAAAATTAGACAAAAATTAGAAGTAATTTTGGATTCCATTTCAACGTTAGAAAGATGTTTAACAAGTGACAGTGTTATACTTTTAAACTTAACCTCACATTGTTGCCCATCTACCCTGATCTGAATAATTCAACATTGCAGTAATTTGATAAATGCACAAAATTACAAATATGATACACATTTGTCACGACTGAAACTTTTACGCCAAAGTTTCAAATTATTGAGAGGTATATGATGACAAAGATAGTAAAGTCTTCATTCGAACCTAAAAACATATGCTAAAATACTTTTCTTTATAAATACCAATGCCCTTTTTATAGTAAGTGCAAAATTTGGTTTTGTCTAGTACTGTTTTCTAGTGTCATTAGGCCCCAATGGCTACCGATCAATCTGAACTTGAAGATGAGACACTTCACCTTAAGAAGGTACCACTCAATAAATCTCTTCACATAAACTTTATCAGAACATTATTAAAGAGCATCCTTATATTTTATCTCTGATACATCTCAGTGGTTATTAGATGCAACTTTATTCATGCACAATATAAATCAAACACAATTCTTGTGGTGCAATATGAAACACTTTTCTGTCATTTACAACAAAACACAGAACTATAAATTCTGCTGCTAAAACACATCAGTAAATACATTAAGTATTTTGATATTATGGTTACCCACCTCTATACTTTGTAACTAAAAAGCACAATTTAAACAAAAGTCCATAAAATATTAGTGTTAATCTTTAAATTATTATTTTAATTTCTTTTTTAACTAAAGATAAAATATTTGGGCTGGAGATTATTAATAAAAACATGTACTGAATTCAACAATTGTGCAATCCATGTTATGTTTTTACTCTTTTTGATATATAAATTAAAGCCCTGGTCATTTCTTTAATGTTTCCAAGGAATCTCGACGCTGCTGTCATTAAAAAAAATCATTTTGATACTAATTCCTTTACACCTACTGTCGTGTTATGAGCACACATATGTGGTTTAGAGGTAATATAATAAATATAATGGAGATCTAGAACATAAATGTCACACAAAATTATGTCTGTATTTCATTGATTTTGGTGATTTTCCCCCTAATGGAACAGTGGACATTTTGGTCTGTTCTGGGGTTCCTTTCCATGGTTAAATTTACTTTGAGCAGCCAGAGCATACGTTCTGAGACAGACAGTTTCTACAACTCAGATTCAAACTTGATGTGGTCATTTTCCATTTAGACCAGGGGTGTGAATCTGGTTATGGCAAAGATAGATTTATGCAGGCGGTCTGAGCATTGTTCACATGAATGCCCTGTTGCAATAAAGCTGCTTTGATCTCCAGGTTGCAGCTGTGTTATCTTCTCTAAAAACAAGCGGGTCATGCACTGTGCTGTCAGTTCTGCTACAGACCGGAGTATTTTGAGGCTCTTAATAAATTGGGTGTTAATGCAGACGAGGGTTTTTTTTTTACTCTGTGCAACAAAGACAGGTTGTGTTTTTATTATTCAAAATATTCTCATTAAGAAATGTGACAAAGAGTATTTTTTCATTTCACTACCTAAAAGGTAGATAAGAAAAACAATTGTACACAGATCAATCTGGCACAGAAATTTCAGTCTTTGGTTAAACTGCGCATTACTTGTGTCAGTATTATGGCTATAGCATGTAAGGATTTTGTTAAAGTACGTATGTTGTAGAGAATTCAGTGTTTAGTGTTTTAAACAAACAACTACTATTACCACAGTAAAGCCGTCACAAATCATTTCAAACCAAATCAAGGGTTTTCAGAGCACTGTCTTTTCTGGTTGGCTGCACAGTTTCCTATCATTTTCTCATTCTCTCCATTCCTCTGCAGTTTATTATTTCCTGAACTTGCTCAGGCTGTTCAGTAGCTGCACCGGAGTGTGAAACTCATTTTCAATTCACAATTTTGTCATCACAATGAAACGTGATGCCACCAGTGCTTTCATGAAAGACAAAAGCATGTTATTTTTAGGATAAGGAGAAGTGCTTTTGAAAAGGCTGCTACTCTAACATTAAAAACGTGACTAGTTGTGTCTCACCTTACAGCTCTGCTTTCATCAGCTTGTCACTGTTCCTTTTGATTAAACTGCACAGGTATTCTATCAAGATCTTTCTTTGTCCCTCAAACACTACACCACATTCTCCTTGCAGCACTATTCTCCTGAGTATCTTTGTAGTCAGGTGTGTGTTTGTGCTCCTCAGACAAATAAAACATATTAACAGATGACTCCCTGCAGAAAACTACATCTAGCAAGCAGAAAGCAAGGATGCTGCTTTCATTTTTATTTTTCAACACATTTATTTATGCAAATTTGACTTGTTTTTATGCACGTACTTGTGTGTGCACAGATGTGTGTGTATGTCTAAATTACTACTACTAAAGTGCAAAATAAATAATTCACAGATCCTTAGATATTTTACTACAACAATAACTCTTTTGGCACTAATAAAATATATTTTTTTATTTAATTTAGTTTGTCAGTGATAATTTGAAAGTCAAGTTTTTTGTATTTTAAGCAATATAATATATACATTTTTTATATTTTAGCATTAATTAAGGACAGTATTTATTTATTTAAAACCACTGTAAACTCAAAATACTGTGACTCCGTTCTGTTCAGCTCAGCAACACTGAAATGGAACTGAATATTAGATAAACAAAAACAGATAAAAAATAATTTGATTCTAACTATCTGCTGAACCTGGGTCATATGAGGATGAGAGCAACAACCAAACAGATGGGTCTGCAGATTCATTCATGTCTATTCACTTTTTTGCCATTTATTCTGCAATAAAACCCAGTTATGTCCTCTCTGGGAGTCAGAGTTGATTGGGAAATTAGGAGAGTTAAACTGTCTAATAACCTAAACTATCCAGGAACTTTGCAATTTGTAAACTACTTTAAAGTTTGGTCTTAAAGACTTTTAATTGTACATATTACTGTGAGTAAATGTTTCTTCTTCTTTAGTTGTTTAGCTTGTACCTGCATCTAAAGTAGTTTCACTTCAGAGGCAGCCACTTCTGCCACATGCAGACAAAATGAGGGCACTAGCAGCTTTTAATTATATGCTGATGGTACCAGAGGTACTTTAGAGTGATGTGAAGGGCCTACAGTGAAGACTAGGAAAACAAAGTAAATAAAAAAACTGCTGAGACATTCAGTCAGTGTGCATGTACAAGATTCCTGATAATAATAAACTGATTATGACTTCCTACAATAGATTGAGAGGCTAACATTAATTAAAGAATCAATAAGATTCCTGTTTAATATACTATATTTACAAGACTAATATTATTTTGCTATATTTACATAACATTTGTATAATTTAATATAACATAGCTTATAGAAAAATCCTACCACAGTACATATTAGTTGCTACTGTATTGCCAAAAAGGCTGACCAGAGCTTTGGCCTAATTCCGTTGAAATGCCTAAACAAGGCTCATCGGTGCGCCTGAAACATACTAAAGAACAGGTCAAGGGTCAGCCAAGGCTCACAGTTTCACTTAACACTGTTATGCAAGATTAAGTTTATTGTGCTTTGATTTTTATTCTAAAAGTAGCAATTAGTGCTCTGAATTTATTACCTCTGTTATGTAATAAAGACACTGAATTTTCTCCTCTGGGCCGTGTGTGGCTCTGCAGTCTATATAGAGGCCCTGCAGCAAGACCCTAAGTAAAAAAATACTTGCAGTGCTGTTCCATACACAAGACATTAAAAATGGTCCTCTAGCTAAAAATTTTGTGTCTCAATTGTTTTTCTATGAGTTTATTTTCACATGTTTATTCTCTTTTCAACTCTCTGCATGCCGTTCTTTTCTGTGAGAGTTTCTCTGAAAACTTCAACAAGTTTCCTGGTCACTAGTCTTCTTCTTATTGTCTGAACAAGCCAAAGATTTCTTTGCAGCCCAATTGCATTCACTTGTAACCTGAGTCAGATTGAAACCTGCACAAAGATTAGAATGAGAGTAAACCAGAAAATTATCAGGTTTTTTTTTTCAGTACCAAAAATCCTTTGTTTCCTAGCTATATATTAAAAATCTTAAATTTTCTCTGTATGTTGCACTCTGACTAACAACACAGACTGAAGCTAGCTTCCTATGGTAGAATAGATCTGAATTGTCCATAAGGAGCCACTCTCTCTTGGCTCAAAGGATTTGATATATGAGGAGATGAAACTATTTACCCTGCACTTAGTGGACAACCTGATCTACCATTTGAGCTACAGTCATACATGTAGTATATATGCTTCTGTCTAGATTTGTAGATTTGTTCCATAAATCAAATAAACAATAAAAAGACCTGGCGGCTGTTTGGGGCGTAATAGCTTTCCCTTAAAATACTCTGCAAATAAAGGGCAGTTTTTACATCCACTGCCCCTGGTGCTTACCCCTGCCATCTTTTTCCTCCTTACTTTAGTCTCCATCTTTTCTCTCCCCTCTTAGCTGTAGCCGAGGTTTTCCATCTCATGGCGGTATCTTAACTCCGACACTTTGGCTTTGTGCTGCTTGCTCTCCAGATGCTGCCTGAAGTCTGACTCCTGCTCGGCTCCGCAGTTGCACATGGAGCAGTAGAACTGTCCACTGGGAGTTACACACATGGCTAAATCCCTGGGGATACGCTGCCTCGGTCTGGGGTTGTAGTATGGCCCTAGAAGGAGCAAAAGAAGCAACACAGGCAGGAGAGAAATCAGTAGCAGACACACATGAAGAGGATGTTTCACTTGAGATATAACTACCATGACAGAAGGGACACTGCAATGCAGGACAAAAATAGACAAAATAAATTAGGGGAAAAACTGTAAATTCTGAATTTAATATGTTTGGATCTTTGTGTTTAATTCTTACGATAAAATGCAAATCTGAATGTCTTCAAGTGTTCTCACGTAGTTCTTATTCTCAATTCTTACTGAATCAAAATACTTGTTACAGCCTTTTAAATTTAGCTGCAGTGGAGAAGACATAAAACTATTGATTAAAACCAGATATTTGCTAAATCTTTACCCCTAGTAACTGAATGAGCATGAAGGTGGTTAACCATCTTTACACTTCTACAAAACAGTCATTGCAGACTCCCTCTTGTGGTCTTTAGATGTAGTTAATGCAGTTTTAAAGAAGTTCGACATTGGCTTGATTTTTCAGACCAGGAGTTTTTGACTATGTTTTATATAACAGTTTTTCTGCTTAAGATGTGCTTCTTTTGTGTAAAAGCTGCAGACCTTGTATATAGCAAAAAAAACCAAGCAGAGGACATTAAAAAAGACAATTTATGCTCTTAAAAGTAGTGTTAAATATTGTTAAAAAAAATTTTACCAAATGAGTCACATTATCTTTATCTGAAATAACAATCCATAACAATGTGAAGAAAGAGAGGCTTTAAGGCAAATGAGATTACATTAAAATGATACAAAGGACAAAAATTGTTTGTTTTTTCGTTTGTGTACAAACTGCAGAAATATGAGAAACAGGAAGAGACTAAAAATAAGAAGTCAGCAACAAAGTAACCGCAGGCAAGAGGACAGCTACTTTAGGACTTATCCATCAAAAAAAAAAAACTGATGACATGAGCAGAATGTTGTGGTGAGAAAGAGGAGCTGAAAGAGACAGAAAGGGTCATTTGCTTTTTAGTGCGATTTAGTCCTTTTAATTATTAGTGGAATTGCTAATGATTCTGTTTGTGAAAAGACAGTAGGTACAGACATAGCAAGAAGGGGATGGTTAACGCCAACAGACAGTCTGACGTTACTTTTCCTGTATCCGTTTTCACACACACACACACACACACACACACACACACACACACACACACACACCACCAACAACAAAAGCAGACATCATATAGACAAACACCCAAACTGTAAATGAACCTTCTTCTCAAAGACAAATACCAAAAGCTGCTGAAAGTATTCACTGAAGATATGTGCACATTTATGTTTTTTATGACACTGTTGAAAGAAAATCTAATTTGAACACCAAGTTATATGCATTAGACTTATCAAGTGTTTAGTGTTGTCTTGCACAATGAAGTAATTTCTAATTTCTTTTGTTGACTGTAATCAGCAAATTAAAACAGGAGCAGTTATTTTTTCTTTCAATGCTACTTGAGCTAGGAAAGCCTTATCTGCTGATTTGGACATAAAAATACACTTTACTTATGCACACAGATAAAGGGCATCGTGCTTTATGAACTGACCGAATTAATGCAAGAAAATAATACATTATGATACAAATAATACAAAAATAATAAATCAACCTGTTAACTACTGACTAACTGAATTAATATGCAGTTTCAAATTCAACATTTAATAAAATGTATGGGCTGAAAATCTCACATTAGGCTAGACATATCATCATTTTAAAATAAAGAAATTTAATTACATTAGTTTATTAATCATTTATCTCCCTTTTTACCTGGCATAGCAGCAGGCAGCTGTGGGCTGCGGCGGTTTTTTACCAGTCGATATTCACTGCCATCTTTCCGATTTTTTCTGGGGGCTGTCTCATTGTTTCCTTCTCTAAAACAGGTGAATAACAGGTGAACAGGTGATAAAATCACTTTGAATCTCAAAGTTTAAGGTACATATATATATATATATATATATATATGTACCACAGAAGATTACAGGAAAAATATGGAGCTATAAAATTCTTAAAACAAGAATCTCAAAAATTTCAAAGTATATTTAACAATCTTCAACAATTCAACTGTCTGAAGCTGAATAAGGATGAAACCTGTCGCCAGTACAAAAGATATTTCTTGACCCAGACCCACATGTTATTGGAGTTCTGTTGGGCCTCAGCCAGGCGTAGCTTCTTGGCGTGGTTCTTGCCCTGGTAGTGGGCCTGTGCAACAGCTAGTGAACTGAAGGAGGCATCACACAGTTTACAATAGTCGTTCTCTGTGGCCAAGATGACCCGAGGCGCCCCCTTATACAGGGCCTGCGGACACAAGACAAAGCAGCAGTGTTTGCGATGAAAAAAGTTATGGAGTAAACATTGAAAAACGGAAGAAAAAAAGGGGCCACTAGAAAGCAGAATCTGTGTCAATTTGTCTGATTGCCAATTGTAAAAGAATGAAAGGAATGACTGGAGATAGAAACTTCCAAATACAAACTGAAACACATTTTTATATTTACTCAAGGTTTTTGTCAATATAACAAGATATCTTATGAACTGTTCTAAAGAAAAAGTAGACTGTTCAGGACTGAAAGTACTGTAGATTCTGTGTAGAAACTGTTGAGTGACTGCAGTTTTCATCAACCACCTCAGAGAAAACAGCTTCTATCAGCAGAGTTGCCACTTCAGCAGCAATCCACCCTCCTCCTTAAATTAAACATTTAAGTAAGTTAATGCTGAGAAGGTGAAGGGTGGCCTGACCTGCCTGCCTGCGTCACCATCTGTAGATCCTGACCCTGCAGTCTGACCAGCCCCTTCCAGGACTTCTGGGATCCTGATGGCTGGTGGCTGTTGGCTTCCAGCGTAGAAATTTCTTAATTTTTTACTGTGGTTCTTTCCCTTAGTAAAAAGACAGAATTTTGTGTTTATGTTAAGTATTTTATACTTTGCACAAGTTTGAATGTGTGTTTTCCCTCACCTGATAGTGAGCTTGTGCCTGCTGAGCAGAATTTAGTGTAACATTGCAGAGTTTACAGTACAGTGGTTTACACAGTTCTTCTAGCCCAAGAGAGTCCTCCTGGTCCTCCATCCCCAGTGAGGAGCTCTCATCCTGGGGCTGCTCACTGGTCGGTGCTGCCTGACCTGGAACAGGACCACAGATGTAGCTTGAAACTGGAGGTGGATTCAGGGATGGCCCTGGAGGCCTTGATGGCATCTGTGAAGGGTCAGGGTCTGGAGCAGGGGGTGAGGACAAGGGACTTGGAGGCAGGGGAAATCGATTGGCTGCAGGTGCCACTACCGGCGGTGGCACCAGTGCTTGGGCAGGGGTGAGATGTGGAGGTCCAAGTGACTGTGTGAGGTCCATGGTGGGAGGTACTATTGCTTGTGTGGGATCTACAGGTGGGGGCCCTAAAGTGTGTGCCATTGGTGGAGGGCACATTGGCTGAGCTGGAGGCATTGGAGGTGGAGCCAATGTGTGTGGTGGGATAATAGCTGGAGGCCTTAATGTATGGGAAGCAGTTATGTGAGGAGGTCCTAAACTCTGAGTAGGGGCTAGAGTTGGGGGTCCAATTGCCTGAGTAGGGGCAATGGGAGGTGGCCCAAGAGGCTGTGCAGGTGCCATTGGTGGAGGTCCCAAGGGGTGCAGAGAGTCCATGTAATGGAAGGGCTGCTGCGGATGACTGAAGAGACTTAGGGGGGGCTTCAGCATGGTTTCTGGACCTGAAAGCATCAGAAGCAAGGCAGTAATGTAAAGTCATCTTCGCTCAGTATAATTCTATTACAGTCTGTCAAGATCTGATGGTCTCAGTGCTTTGTAAACACTAGTGTGGATATTTGTTTCTCAAGAAAGTAGATTTTCTTTTATCCATTTTGTTCATTCTAAAATATTTAATAAACTTTTCAATAAACTGTAATAAAATTCTCTACAGTCATTTTTAATTTCCAAGTAATTTATCAAAATGACTTTCCTAATTACGTAGATTTCCATTTTGCACCACCACGGGGTGGTACTTTTACTAAAAAGACTGCTATGAAAACTTGGCCCGACAATTAGATTCCCCACAGGATTAATTTTAATATCGTAGACTCTGCTGGCTTTTAGCTAGTGTTAGAGAGCTGCAGTGGTAAATTGAGATGATAAACATGGTCTGTTACAGACATCAGCACTTTGACATTTTTATCATGGGCATGTTAGTATGCTGATGCTATGATTTGGCTTGAAGCACTCCTGTGACTAAGTGCAGATACACTGCTTGTGAATGTTATCCGGTTCAGCTAAAAAAAACAGAGTCGAATATCAAAGTAGGATAAATTTTGGCAATGCTCAGTAAGTCTAAACAAAATACAACTTTATGAACTTAAACAAATCTGTGATCTAAAGATTCATGCAAATAGACCATCAATTATTAAAAAATGGATTTGAAATCAATGTCACACACATATAAATGTATAAACAAGTTTAAAGTCAATGATAATATAAATTTTTGGAAAAATAAATGTGATTTGCTTTTGATATGAAAGCAAATTGTTGTGTTTGGCTTATTATGTAGATATTGTTCTTTGATAGATGTAAAATTATTGAAGACAGCACAGATTTACAAACGCCCAGGGGCAGGAACGATGCACAAAGATAGATGCAAAGCAATGAGGAAACAGAATCACATTCTTGGACAGAAGTCTTGGAGTTTCACGTTTCAGTGAGCATCAGAGGGATCAGGCTGAATATATAGGTCCTGCAGCCAAACATACTGGGCATCAGATATTTACACATATGTACACGCATGAGGGCAGTGACAACACACAGCCACAGCATGAGCCTGGAATATGAGCTGATACAGGGGGTTTGTATTTAGTGTGTGCGCATTTTCTGTGTCTGTAGGATAAACGAGAAGAAGCATGGAAATAAAAATGGCACCATTCAGATTTGAGTGCTTTAGATTGTCCGAATCATTCTGCATGTGTGATTGTGTGTGTATTACCAGATAAATTGCCCAGTTTGTGGTAGGCCAACAGCTGTGGCAAAACTCGTTGTGCTGGAAGCTTTTATCTGAAAATCCAATTGGACAGCCACTAGCAGTGAATCATGGACCCAAAATAACACCCAGGGGTGTTTGTGTTTCCAAGTGCTGCTCCCTGTCAGTCTGTCTGTCCAGCTGCTTGTCTGTCACCTGGCCTGACTGACTTCAGGAGAGAGGTATGCTGGACAACACAGTGACTTCTTTGTTAGTCATATCAACTGCAAGATGAGTCATTTGCAGATCCAACAGATCAAGACATGGTGCCAGTGAGGAATCACGATGTGGCAATAACAAATACATACATTTCACCTCTTATTTGGATTCACTCTGTCGTTTCTTTTAACCTAATGATGGGAAATTTTAAAGCTCCCAATTTGGAAATATTCTGTCTTTTGTGAGCATCAACGGCGATTTATTTGTAGTGAACACTGAAGAAGAGTATTGGCCACTGTGAGCCAGAGAGAGGATTGTTAAAGAGATGCAGCACAAACAGCACCTCAAGGCTCATTAACTGAGAGTGCAGCACAGAGACATCAAACACAGAGAAAATTAGGAAAACCACATTGATAATAATAAAATGAACATAAAAACAAAACAAAAAAGTCACTAAAAAGCTAAAAAAAATAGCTAAATTGCACGTATGTACTCAAATTTCTCCAGTATTAATAAATGAGACAAGCTTATTGATCTCAGTATGCACGATTCAGAGCCAGGTCCATCAAACATGTCATCAGTCTCTTCTCCATCAGCCTCATCAGGACCAAACATCTTTAACTGAAGCAGCAACATTTCTGAAAGACAAAGCAACTGGCCGCATTTGCTTAATATAAATGATTCAGTGCTAACATTCACACAGCATATTTTAGTATATTAAAAACAAGGAATGCATTTACTTTATATCATCTATGTGAGTTAAGCTGGAAGATGTTGCTGCCATCTATTTTCCTGATTCAATGGGCTCTCTCTGTAGTTCAGACTTTGTTGACAGACTCTTAAGATCTCTTTCCCCACATCTGTAACATGAAGCTCTGTACTTCCAGTACATCATTGTTTCTAAACAGACTCGCATCCAGCAGCCTTTATGGTCAATTTGTTTTAGTATTCAAAAGACAAAGATATCACATCATTTTATTTCTTCAATATCTCATTGTTTTAGTTGATTTTTCAAATTATATTCTTTATTTATTTGAAAACATAGTATGGAGAACAGCACAAACATGCAATATCCTGCTGCATATGTATTCTCATTTGACTTGAGTTTAAAATCAATAGTATTCCTACAAGTCACATTAGGGCTTCATATTGATTCTTGTTTGACTCAATACTTCTCAGCTGGAACTTGATGGGTATTCTGAGGAGCTCTGGAGGACATTTTCACCTCATTTAGTCATTTTTTAAAATCAAATTTGTAAAAAAACAACAACAAAAAAAAAACATTTGCTTTAGCAGAAGTTGGTATAAAAAAGCTATTCAGGAGGAAAAATAGCAGAAACCACACAAATATGTGTACATATTACAAATAAGACTACTAGAGTTGTTGGTAGATTTTTACATTAATTATTTTAAATACAAATATTCAGAAAACAACATTGCCTGATCTTTTTTTTTGCTTTTTCACCTCATAGACAGATGTGTCCATTCTGTTGACCAGAAAGTCGAAAACATGTCCATCGCAACATCAAAAACCATTTGCCCTTCTGAATGTGAAGTTCAGGAGAAAATACGATAAACTTTGCTAGCCAAAATCAGACTCACCCAAAGCCTCAAGTCATCCTGTGACAACAAAAAACAGCCAAACATTTTCAAGTTAATTATAAATCCATCGCTTGTAAGTTTTTAATTATTTTTTTCATCTTGACTCAATAGTTTGTATCTTGCTGGGTGAGAACTCAGAAACAAAACACTCCTGTCTTCAAGCCTTTCATAATTTATAATTTCATAATCTCCACTGAGAATCTTTAAATAGGCCAAGGGTTCATTTTCTCTGGAGTTTCTCTTGCTGTACTGTGTTGTGTCACATCAATTACGGAGCAATAAAAAGCACATGCCTATTGCACTGATTTCTTCTGCTCCACTGGGTGTATGAACAAGTACAGTTCATACAATATCCAAATACGTCTCACTGTACTTTGCTTTTTAACTACTGTACAAAATAAACCCTAAATTGCAGCTACTTTTATGCTTCAGTTTTGTTATTTTATGAGGTCACCTTCATAGAAATTAACTTTAAAATAAAGTGAGATGTATTCTCGTAGGCATTAGTTACCTGTATGGCATTATGCTGGTATTAATATATTATTTCCCACCAATACAGAAAATGGCTCTAGCCATGGAGAGAAAATACTTTACAAGGAAATACATATTTGTAGCTTCATTTCTTGCTAATCATTTAATTTCAATTTCACATTTAGTTTATAAATTAATCAATTTAAATTACACAAAAGGTCACATTTGAGTAGCTCTAAATGTAAAATGAATTACTTAAATGATTACTGAATTAAGAGGAGATGCTCTGCTTCTGTTGATTGATCATTTATGCTCCTGAACCTTGACCTTAATAGCCATGACGTTTATTTACCGTGGGTTATATGGACAAGCAACCATTTAATGGCATGACAATTGCAAAGTGGATTAATCATTTACCTGCTTTGCATCATGATCAGAATCTTGCAGCCTGACACACTTGGCCCTAAAACCCCCACAGAAAAGCGTTTTGGCAGCGACTACGCAGGTGTATAAAAACATTTGGTGTATAATTGCCACATGTCATCTGTTCAGATCAAGCAGTGCAAAAAAAAGAGGTTTTCTCACCTCCTCTGGGTGCACCACTTGAGCCGAATATAATGAGACTAAATTATGTTTCTTGTTTCAGACTTCAGACCTGAAGCAGCCTATCTCTGGAGGATGAGATAGCCTATAGAGCTCTTCTGCAGAACAAGAGTATCGACAGCCACAGATTTTGCATGGCAGCATGATGCTCTATGCTGAACAGAATGGTGGCTGGTGAACCCCACAACATGACATGAGGTTGACAGGAGCGCCAGGGCAACCCTTCTCAACATCCACCATCCTCTATACCATCTGGAATCGTCTCTTTTTAGATTTTAACCAATCTTTGCACAATAGCGCAGGAGACTTTTGAGGAGCTCCTGAATGGCAGCCTTTTCTTACCTGGCAATCGCGCAAGATAATGGCTGCTGTCACTGTAGCTGACAGGCGGCGAAGTGTAGTTTCTGCAGTACTCTGCGCTCTGATAAAATGCTGCATCTCCGCTCCTCAGCTGCAACGCCATCATCGCCGGCACATCCCTCTGCCAACTTCGGGCGGTCAGACAGGATGACAGTCCCCACCACCGCGCAGACACTGCACCTTTCACCGGAGGGGAGATCTGAAGAAGGGAGCCAAATCCAGGCAGGTGACAGACGCCAACAATGAGAGGAATTCACCAGCTTTTAAATGTGACGCATCTATTTTTCACACGAAACGTCGACGGGAACCATGCCATCTGCGAAATCGGGTTTTTCTCAGCACTCAAATCCTGCCAAGGTTCTTCCAGTGTCCCTTTGCTTCTTGGTACAGTCCATTTCCGATGCCACTGCTGCTTCTTTGCATGGGTGGTAATAATGACACACTGTATAAATATGTTACACCTCTGTGGTACACTCAAGATCAGATCACCCGAGCTGGAAAAGGATGGCTCTGAGACCTGATAAGAGTCGGACAGATAAGAGTCACATGAGGTGGAATACTCAGTAATAATAATAATAATAATAATAATAATAATAATAATAATAATAATAATAATAATAATAATAATAATAATAATAATAATAATAGACAGTATCAAGCTCTCATTCTCCCCTCCTGGAGAACAAGAAACCAATACTTTAAAAATCTCTATCAACCACAAACCACTGAGTTATGTTTGTGGTTGGTTTGTGTCTTCAGTAGTGTACCCAGCAGGTGATTTGGATATCCTAATAAAACTTTGTGATCAGTGACTCTCCTTCAACTTGGTTATATATATATATGCACACATATACTGAATAGAAACATAAATGCAACACTTTAGCTTTTGCTCCCATTTTTCATGAGCTGAACTCAAAGATCTAAGATTTTTTTCTATGTACACAATAGGCCTTTTTCTCTCAAATATTGTGTAAATCTGTGTTAGTGAGCACTTTTCCTTTGCAGAGATAATCCAACCCTTTACAAGTGTGGCATATAAAGATGCTGATTAGACAGCATGATTATTGCACAGGCATGCCTTAGTTTGGCCACAATAAAAACCACTCTAAAATGTGCAGTTTTATTACATAGCACAATGCCACGGATGTCACAAGTTTTGCGTGAGCGTGCAATTGGCTTGCTGACTCCAGGAATGTCCTCCTGAGCTGTTGCTCATGAATTGAATGTTCATTTTTCAATCATAAGCCATCTCCAAAGGTGGTTCAGAGAATTTGGCAGTACATCCAACCAGCCTCACAACCGCAGACCATGTGTAGCCACACCAACCAGGACCTCCACATATCCATGGACTTGCATTATAAAATGAAGAAGGAAGAAACATTTAACAAGATAGTTCTTCTGCTATAGCCTGCTTTAAAGTCTTATAATCTTATTGCTTTAACCTTAGAATTGTATCACTTATTGCTAACATCACAACTTATTACTGCAATAAAGGCAATATTCTGCCTGTGGGATATATCAAAAACTACTTGTGCATTGTGATTTATTTTATTTCAATGTATGCAGCTGCCTTTATTATGTTCCCAAAGGCCTTCTGTTGGTGGTATACAGCTTATATGAATAAATGCAATAAAACTGGACTACATGTTGTTACAACAACAGTACAATCTTAAAACAAATGCAGTAATACAATACTGATCACAACTTTTTAAAAACAATATTTGATAATTTGGGTTTTGTAACATAAAGACATAGACTACATCCAGTTTTAAACTAGTATTTAAAGTTGACAACCTGGTTGGTGTTTGTGGTTATCTTTTATGTTTCTTTTTAAACATCTTCCATCACATTTTTCCCAATCCACTGTGCTGTTATAATTATTTTCTACTTCGCTTTTGCTGTTTTTGTTGTTTATTTTGCATCTAGGCTACATTTGTTCTTTTTATAAAGAATAAATAGGTCATTTTGCATAATGGTTGCTTCAGTTCATTATTTTCTGACCACATTATGCTTCACATTGATAACTCCGCAACCTTTTATGACTATGCCTCGGTTTGATGCTGTTTTCTCCATTTTAAATTTGTTTTTATACCCCTTTGTGACCTTCTTCATGTCCTAATTTTTAAAAATTATGTCTCATTTGTTGTCAGTTTTTATGCCCACATTTCTGTGTCTTTTAAAACATTTGATAAGATCAGGGGCCAGTTTGGGTGTGTGCAAAGATGTGTGCAGGCTGTTGTGACACAATGTTTCCATAACTTTGTGTGCAGCCTGTTATTTTAATTTGTCTTCCTGGAATTTAAAAACGTCTGTTTGTTTGTGGAGAAGTCCTGTCACAAACACAGCAGACCTTCGCTTTCACTCTTGTTTGTGTGTTTTTAAAGGAAGGGAGGAGGGCCCCAGACAGCGTGGCTGCTTTGTCGCAGTAACACAACTTGTCCTGCCGACCAGCACTTCAGCTGCTCACAACATCCTCAGGTGGAGCCCCCCTGACTGAGCATGGTGGCCTCTTTTTGCTCTCCGTCACGGTAAGCCTCAGTGTCAGCGGCGCGTGAGGGTTTTCTGCCGGCTGACCGACAGATAGCAGCTCGCTCCCGGCGCCCGGAGCCGCCGAGCCCAGCCGCTGGGACCCGGAGGGGCTGGTTAGCGGGAAGCTAACAGGCTGGAGGTCGCCTTTCGGCCCACCGTCCTCAAACAGGCAGAGGGTATGCTATCAAACAAATCAGCTGTTTTTCACCTTTCACTCGGAATGTATGTTGTGTTTTCAAACTACACGAGGATAGGGTTAGCATTAGCATTTCGCCTACTAAATGATGGAAACGTGTCCAAATGTATGTCTGTATATTGACAGAGGCGGCATGGTTAAAGTGGTGATTAATTGTATTAATACGCTGTGTTTTTTATCATTGCGTTGATGTTTTGTTGTTGTGATCTCTGAGCTGTAGCCTGGGTGAATCACCCCAGCTGCTTTGCAGGGCTGTGATGTTGTTTGGGTTTTAATTTCCTTTCTCCTCCCAACAAACATTTCAGTGACAACATGAAGATGGGTGGAAACATGAAGGGTGGAACTGTCACTTCATCCGAATAGGAGAGCCTCTCTCAAAGGTATACTGGACACAATCTGTCTCATTTGTTGATTCTACAATATATAATGTAAGAGCTTTTCATTTCAGAGCTCGATCCCTATGTCACAAGTGTTTTCACTTTGTTGTGCAATGTGGTGCAAATGGTTAAACCCTGTTAACCACAAAGATATAACGCTATGTTTTGCAGAGACTCAGCAGATGTTTAATCTTGCCAGCCTGCCCACAGAAATATTGTGTAGTTGTGTGCCAATATTCAAAGCAAGCTTGTGTCTAGGCCACTGTTTCCTCACTCCCCACATCCTGTGTTTTGAGGAAGCTTCCTCCTTTGTCCAAAAGTACTTTACTGCATCCTGATCAGGGTGACAGGCTCAATGGGTAGTTTGTTCTTGCTCAGAAGTATTCTGTTTTAGGTTTATTCTTGTCCCTGGTTTGTAAACCTTACCTGTTCTGACAGGAATATTCATATCTGTCATTCGGAAGGTGCTACTCCCATGGTAAATGTTGTTTTTTACACTTCCTGCAGCCTTCCTTCTATTCACGGCCAGGATGGTTACACCGGACAGTTTTGTATTTGCATTTGGGACAAGGTTAGCCTCCAAAGTAAAATTTGGGATACGGTCCCTTTATGAAAGTTTCCATGTGCTCTTACTTGTATAACTTTTTAAAAGGTTAGTTTTGAGGATAAAAAGTTGTCACTACTTCATGTCAATTTTCATAGTATTATACACGTTAATTCTTCTTACTGATTTTGTGGTAATTTTCTTCTTTGACGCTACTGCAACCTTTAAAAGCTTTGATTCACTTAGCTGAAATCTATAAGTGAGTACTAAATGTTGATGTAGGTTTTAATATTCAGATTAGGCCAGTTAATTAATTAGATTTTTCAAAAGCTCCCAATTGATTTTCTTTTCCAACAGTCAAACACTTTTAGAACATTTTTTAAAACTGTTTTTATTTTTTTGTTGTTGTTGTTTTTATCATTTCCTTCTCAGAAAGTAGATTGACTTTAACACAAACATGTTTATGGTTCTTGAATTCCCTCAAAAAGTTATTGCTACTCAGACAAGAAATAACTTTCATGCCATTAATGTTTTGCTTTCCAGATTATCAGCAGCGCATATTTTTGATAAAATATTGTTGTATGTTGAGAAATGTTTATGTAGTAAAGATTAGACAACTATTTTAGCCATGTACTGGTGGAACAAGAAGCAACAAAACACAAAGAAGGAGAATATATATATTTCTTTTATCTGAATGGTCTTTCTGAACTTTAATTAATAGTTGTACATAAGATGAGATTTAGATGAAGGTAAAATATATGAAAGCATGCTTTATCATCGTCATCGTCATCATCAGCATCATCTGCAGCTGAGTCACTGTTGTTGTGTTTAGCAGTCTGTCTACAGTAGTTATGTCACTGAAGACTCATCGTTTCCCAGCTGGATGATGTAACCATGATTAGTGAAGGTCTACTCACTCTTATTGGCTACTTAGCTTTTTAGAAACAAAATATTGCCTCTACAGGTATATTGTACATATTTTACTATCAGATTTTTTTTCATTAAGCTTCATAGATATTTTTGTTTTGCATGAAAAGAAGGCAGTTTTGACTAGTCTAAATGCCTGGTATGGGTCATACCTGCTTTTATTAATAGATTATTGAACTGAATCACTATTTGGTTCCAGTTGATTTTTGTTTATTGTTTTTTAGAGAGAAATGAGAAATTTTTATGGCCAAACTGTCATACTTTGCTGAATGATTTTATTTAAAATGACTCAGGAAACTAGTGTGACAAAAAGTTTTCTTTTTAGCTTAAATGTATACAATATTTTAGGGAGATGTAAATACTATTTAAAGGTTGGAAATTGCTTTCGGTTTTTGGGCCAAAGTGACTTAGAGTTCTGTTTGTGTGTGAATGTCTAATGCATTTCATTTTTATTTACCACTAAATGTGAGTGAGTATAATAAAGTTTAACTGTATAATTAATAAAATATAAGGCAAACTTATATTCCTATTAAAAAATCTGAAGTCAATAAGTGTACCATGTTGTTAAGTGACACAAATAGGTGAACAACAGGAGATCTTAGACACGCCTTGGGTTCTCCACAGTCAGTTTCTGAACATGTTGGAGTTTTTGTAATGTTTTGTTTCCCATCATCTTAGAATCACAACAAGTCTGCTGTTCTGATACACATTCAGTGAATGGTGCTCACAGGTCTTCTCTGAGAATTAGCTCATATTAGATCAGAAGTAACTACATTTTGTCATACAACAAGCTTTACAAATGTACTTGTCAGATTTCTTTAGGTATATGGTAAATCAGTTGTATTTTTGTTGTTTGATTTTCTTTTTTTTAGGAAATTACATAAAGTAGGTTTTTTTAGGTTACACAATATGTGGTTTGAACACAAGTTCCTTTTAAAAACATGTTGAACATAGTGAACATCTTTAATTAGTACTTGTCAGATGTTGTTTTTTTTTCTTAGGTGACTGCTCAGATAGTATTTATAGTCTGAACACAAGCATCAAATCAACTTTACTCAACAAACTGCACTTTAGCTTTGGAAATGAGTAATTTGAATAAAGTTTTCCACCTAGGCTGAATTTTAAATGGAGCTTTCTCTGTATTAGACCTTGGTTTTAAGTGTTAACATTTTTTAGGTTGTGCTCTTCAGCTTCATTGTATAACTGAGCTGAGAGACTGAGAGGAAGATGCCTCCCAGACCATCCTCAGGGGAACTATGGGGAATCCACCTGATGCCTCCAAGGTATGACGATCTTGATTCTTGTACAGACCCATTAGTATACAACCACTCGATTAGGTTTGTATGAAGAAATTCCTTTTTAAAGTTTGTCATGAAGATGACAATACTCTGTGTATGTGCAGGATCTTGGTGGACTGTCTGCTGCCCAATGGGATGATTCTGACCCTGGAGTGTCTCCGTGAGGCCACACTCAATACCATCAAACACGAACTGTTCAAGGAGGCCAGAAAATATCCTCTCCATCACCTCCTACAGGAGGAGACATCCTACATCTTTGTCAGTGTTACACAGGTGAGAACTCAGGAATACCTCCAGATGGGTGTTTTTAAAGGACAGCATAGTCTGTGACACAGCACACAACAATGATTTATCAATGTGCAAAGCAAAACACACTTGTAGATCAGTGTGTTTTACTTGGTGAGCTCATCGTTTGCCTAAATCACAGTAAATCAGAAGGAATCATGACACCTCCAGGACCACCTTAACCGCTAATATAACAAAAAATGTTTAACTTAAGCAAAAGAAACACACTTTGTTGCAACTGACGAGGCTTTATCAAATTTAACAACTAGCATTAACAGCATTTCACATCAATATTCACTGCACATTCTTCTTTTATTCTTGATATAATAGGAAGCAGAGCGGGAGGAGTTTTATGATGAGACTCGAAGGCTATGTGACCTTCGGCTCTTCCAGCCTTTCCTCAAAGTCATTGAACCAGTTGGCAACAGGGAGGAAAAGATCCTAAACAGAGAGATTGGTGAGGTTTATTTATTTATTTAATCTGTAAGAGTATTGGTTCTGTTGTAACTGTTATTTACAAAATAAAACAATCAGTCAAACAAAAAAAATGTACATCTAATGAGAGTAGCAAAACAGTTGCATCCTAAAGTTATTTTATTTTCAGTTATAATTACTATATTTACTTTTTTCTGTTACATAAAATACTTTGTTATATAAATCAAAATAATAAAATATTTAGGTGGGTGTTATGGTGGCATAAGACATTTTTACAGGACTTTTTTTTTGGGCTCTTCTTTCTGCTGTGACAGGTTTTGCGATAGGTATGCCGGTGTGTGAGTTTGACCTGGTGAAGGATCCTGAGGTTCAGGACTTCAGGAGAAACATCCTGAATGTTTGTAAAGACTCAGTGGAGCTGAGAGACGCCAGTGGCCCTCACAGCAGAGCGTTGTACGTTTACCCACCCAATGTAGAATCGACACAGGAACTTCCCAAACACATCTATAGCAAACTTGACAAAGGTACACATCATTTTCTGCAGTGCTTTTATTTATGTATTTTTACTGTACGAAGAAATCTGATAAATGATGCTCAAAGGAACAATTTAAGTGGTACCAGCATGAAGTTATTGTATTAAATCAATAGAAAAAGAAGCATTGTGTTGTATTCCATATAGAATAATGCTATGAAATAAGAAATGCTACGATTTATGTTTTTCTGCTTTAGGATGAATTGTTTTATTGACTTTTTTTCTCAGCCTAAATTATCTGTTTTGTTTTTTTTAGGTCAGATTATTGTTGTAATATGGGTGATTGTTTCACCAAACAATGACAAGCAAAAGTATACACTGAAGATCCACCATGATTGTGTGCCTGAACAGGTGGGGTTTTGTTTTTAATCCATCTTAATTTGGACATTTAGTGATTGAATACTGAAGTATTTGTATATAATGACGAACACAGCAAAGCCTTCAATATAGTAAAGTTATAAATGCTGTCATGCTGAGCACTATTGATGGCTGTTTGTATGTATTATGCCTCAAAGGTGATTGCAGAGGCCATTCGTAAGAAGACACGCAGCATGCTGCTGTCCCCAGAGCAGCTAAAGATGTGTGTTCAGGAATATCAGGGGAAATACATCCTCAAAGTTTGTGGCTGCGATGAATACCTGCTGGAAAAGCACCCCATAAGCCAGTATAAGGTAAGAGGCAGCTCACTGATTCAGGCTAAATGAATTATTTATGCTTTAAATGAATAAAAAGAGTTAAAAAAGTGACAAATAGTGAATCTTACTGTGGCTCTCTCTCCACAGAGACCCAAAATTCTGTATACTAATGTCAAATAATGTTAGTTTACAGGATTGAAGAATGGTATAGATTATATTTTAGTTTAGATAATTTGCTTTTTGTCTCTATTGTATTGTGATGGTTTTATCATATATGAGCAGCTGCTGGAAAATGACTTGTCACAATGTAATTTAAGCAGATCTGTTTTTGTTGGGTGTTTTTTCTAACCATCTGTTGTTTTCCATGTGCCTTTTTCTAGTACATTCGTAGTTGCATCATGCTGAGCAGGATGCCTAACCTGATGCTCATGGCTAAAGACAGCCTGTACACCCAGTTGCCTACAGATAACTTTGTCATGCCATCATACTCTCGACGGATCTCCACGGCGACGTCGTATATGAATGGAGAGGCATCTTCCAAGTCGCTGTGGACCATCAATGGAACGCTACGAATACGAATCCTTTGTGCCACCTATGTTAACGTGAATATACGGGACATAGATAAGGTAAGGGTGCCCAGTGACTACAGAAATATATTTGTCTGTTCACCTCTAACATGAAACAACACTTTATGACTAAAACAAAATCATTCCACCATCTATTTTTTGCTTTTATGAATGATAGAAGAAAACAAAAACTGACCAAACTCCAAGAAGTTACTTTTAGTAGAAATTATTTGTTTTTGTAGCTATATTAGTTGACTGTTTTTTCAGTTGTGCACGATATCCTTTCTTCCTGCTTCTCCAAATCCTGTTGAAACAGTCATTGTTTTGGTCTCTTGTGAACATCTCAAAGGGAACCAGTTCTGTTACTTGATGCTGGTTTATTGTCTGGAAATGCTTAAATCTGACAAAACTACCAGACTGCCTACTATTTAAAGACTACTAAACAATTATTGGGATCTCTTTCACAGGTTATGAATCTTGTAATTCTGAGATACATGCTAGTGTGTGCAAATAAGATTTACATACATTTTATTCTGTACTTATAGATATATGTGAGGACGGGTATTTACCATGGAGGTGAACAAATGTGTGACAACGTCAACACACAGAGAGTGCCCTGTTCTAATCCCAGGTAACTAATTTCCATATAGAGGGACAAAAAAAAAACAACTTAAATCTCAGTTTACTAGAACATTACATTTCTAAAATAATAAGGAGGACGTTATTGGAATATAATGGAACCAGAGCTTCTTTTCTTGTGTAATTTTACTAAAAAATCCAGTTGAAAATCTACACCATGAATTTACTTTAACCTGTCAGAGCCAGGAGGGTAACTTAACAGTTTAGTTCTGGATAGTAACACTAAACAGCTGTATTAAATTACTGCTTAACTTGTCCTGATTGTCTCTTTTATGCCTGCAGTAAAGGTTATTTTTAAATAAATGCATGGTTGAAAAAATCTCATAAAAATAATTAAAACAAAAACCTTCTGCAGTAAAGAGTCACCTGAATTGTTTTTGCAGATCATATATACATTATTGTTTAAAAATACATGAGCAACCCAGCTGATACATTTTTAAGCTCCTGCTCCTTGTCATGTCTGTGGGCTTGTCTAATAAAGTATCTCCATCATTCTTTCTGCAGGTGGAATGAGTGGCTCACCTATGACATGTACATCCCTGACATCCCCCGAGCTGCCAGACTTTGCCTCTCAATCTGCTCAGTCAAGGGCAGAAAGGGGGCCAAAGAAGTAAGAACAAAAACACAGTGACATCAAAATTATTACAAACTATAGCCTAAATGCACATTTTAAAAGGTGACGGCAAATACAGACAGTTTTATAGGTGTTCCTATCTAAGGATACAGAATTACAGGCAATGCTTGAAGAACAGCATGCTAACCCACCCGGGACGTGTATGTGTATTCATGTCTTTTATGTATGCTTTTGTGTAAGTATGAAAGTGATCTAGTCTGTGTGTCAGTCTGTGGTAAATGGAAGCTGTGGTGTCATCTTTAGCTCTGTTTAATTACTAATCAGTCATGGGCGCTGTGGTGGCAGGAAACATCAGCAGTAGACAGAACCAGCAGGAGGGAGTTTTAACATTCATGCTTGAATGTGTTTTTTCTTGTGCAAACCACATTAAAATAAATTAGAATATATATATTTTTTCCTGATCTAACTTTTATCCGAGTAATGGAACCTAAAATGAACACAAATAAAGTAAACTAAATGAATTAAAAAAAAAAAAAAGTAAAAGAAATGACTTAGTGTTTCAGTGTTTTAATGCTTTACCAGTTTTTGCTCAAAAAGCTGGAAGAGGTGTGTTTTTGTATGTTTGTGTGGAGAGTATCAGTGAATGCCAGACATGGATAGTGTAACAGACACCTAGGGCGAGTCCTGTCTCCTGCCCGTGAAGCAAGGTTTGATGTCAGTTTAGCGGATGCTCTTTCATGCCCCGTCTGAATTAAAGATAAACAGTTTACTGCATCAGCCCCTTGTTCCAGCACTTGCTATAAATAGGCACATTTTGACTGGCCGGCTGTACGTAATTCTGTCTGATGCTTTTTAACGCCTGGTTCCATCATCAACCTTTTGTGAAAAGGCACTCTGAAAATTGATACATTATTGGTAGGTTTGATTAAAAACACTTTAGTGAAATTGTTTTCCCCCTTACACCATAGTCAAGAATCATGAAATCACATCATTTTAAATAAATGCCCACATTCTTCTGCATATCAACTTTTTAGGGTCAGTTATTGCAGCTGTGTCATTGTAGTTATGCACAGAACAACATTTTGCCCTTTGTCTGTGACATGAGGGAACCATGAGACTTTCTTATATTCTTATTAAAATTCTGAGATTTATATTTTACTTAATTTCTATGTTATGTGTTTCGTTTCCCAGGAACACTGTCCACTAGCTTGGGGTAACATCAATCTGTTTGATTACACCCACACTCTGGTGGCCAACAAAATGGCTCTGAACCTCTGGCCTGTCCCTCATGGCCTTGAAGACCTCCTCAACCCTATAGGAGTCACTGGTTCCAACCCCAATAAGGTATTCATATTTCTGATCTTATCGTCAAACATAATAAAGAATATAAGTGACACAAAAAAGCTTGAGAGTGTATTTTTAATGTTGTACAGGAAACACCATGCCTGGAGCTGGAGTTTGACCACTTTAGCAGTCCTGTCAAATATCCAGATATGAATGCGGTAGAAGATCATGCAAACTGGACCATCTCCAGGGAACTGGGGTTTAACTACAATCTCTCAGGACAAGTAATTTAACATGCCAGCTTTAAAAATACATTTCATTTTGATGATGGTGAACAATCTGATAAATTAGCTGGGAGTTAGGCTTGAAGATGTTATCACTCTACGTAGTGTGAGTACGGCACTCCTCAGGTTTGACAAACACAGACACCATGGATAACACATCATCTTACACTTTTCACAACCTCTCACAGCCCAGGGAAAGTGAAGACATTTATTATATTTCTACATGATGTGTGGCATGCTGTGTTGTGTAAAATGCCTTCTTTCAAGTAATTAGTATTTTTGCAGCCCTAGCATAGTGTACTCATGTTTAAAACTGGATATTTCCATTAACAAACTATCACTTTTACTGAAAGTAATCTTGCATTTAACAGTACAGAAAATACTAAAGCTATTGTTCATTCTTTTAAACGTCATAAAGCTTTCCTATTGATTCTGTTGTGTTGAGAGCTGCTGTACACAGCTGCCTAAAAACTGAGGGGTTTTTTGTACTGACAGTAAAATTTGTGAAAGGGTGTGTCTCCTTAATTGTTAAGATGCCTCAACAAATGAGTTAACTATAAAACTTCTCTTTAATGGAGTTACTGTGAACACTTGACTCAGTTGTGCCAGTTTTAGTTACCCTCTTCAGTTATTAATGACGGTGAAGCTTTGTCTTATCAGATTTCTAAATGATGTGTTGCGTGAGAACCGTGACTTCTGTTGTGTTAATGTGATGTGATGAAGACACTTTACCATGTGACAGGATGTAAATAGTGTTGGGTGATGTGCCGAGCATTTCATCTTGTGTCAAATGTAAGGAGGGCCCATCTTGCACTAAATAGTGTCACAGTAATGTGAGTTTAACTTTGCTAAAAAAATCACATTTTTACTTTTCTCAAATCTGGATTAACATGCAGATCGTTGACTTATTTTTGCTCGATGGTGTGAATGGAATCGAGATAACACATTTGCATTTGACTGTAAAGTATTAAACAATGATTTTTAGTTGTATTGATTACATTAAATGTTTGTTGTGTCTAATGACTAATGTTGAATGGCTGCTGGGATGGAGTTGTGATTGTCTTTTTTTATGTTGAGATTGTTGAACAGTTTCATCTCTGGCTTAATAATAATAGCAAGTGTTGATATTTAATGCTGGTGATGTCACTGTGAAGTGTTTCAGAATGCTGTTCTTCTGTTGGGTTTTAGAGCAATCGTGTGGCCAGAGATCATGCCCTGACAGAGGCTGACACTGAGCAGCTGAGGCAGCTGAGTAACAGGGACCCTCTGTCAGAAATCACAGAGCAGGAGAAAGACTTTCTCTGGAGACACAGGTAAGCAAACGGATACTACAGAATTCATACCTCTGTAGAACTCTAGATTATATGGATTTAACATAAATCTATATTGTAAAAACTATTTAATGGGGTTTCAGTACATGATAATTATTCTTTCAGACACTACTGCATGAACATCCCTGAGATTCTTCCCAAGATCCTTCTCGCTGTAAAATGGAACTCCAGAGACGAAGTTGCACAGGTAATCCAATTTGTCTTCAGATTGACCATCTGTGACAACATCTATTTCACAAGTTTTATACTGATCAAAACCATAAATGAGAAGTGGTTCTCAAACATTTCACCTGGTAAAATAAAGGTCAAATAATTGTTTGAGCACTTATGTCAGCTTCAGAAAGAAAAAAATCTGTTCTTTAAATGTAATTCATAATTATTTCTTTGTCTGCCAGATGTATTGCCTGTTGAAGGAATGGCCATCTATCCGTCCAGAGCAGGCCATGGAGCTGTTGGACTGTAACTATCCAGACCCCATGGTCAGGCACTTCGCTGTACGCTGCCTTGAAAAATACTTGACCGATGATAAACTGTCCCAGTACCTCATCCAGCTTGTTCAGGTTGGTCTTAGTCAAATGTAGGCTAGTAAAGTCTGACCTTTACTGTTGCCTAATAAAGGGCACTCTTGGTTTCCATGTTTGTTAAAGCGTTTCACATCATTTTCTTAGCCTCTAATCTCTAGTCTGTGAGGGTCCTTAAAACTATCTGTGGCTGACCTTGTTCAACCCAGACTGTTGTATGAATTGAGTGCTTGAATGCCTACATCAATCTCCCTTTCAGAAAAAGCACGCCAGACAACAAGCAGAACAACCATCTGGCTCTTTACTGTTATCCACACCTTAACAATAAATAATTGGACAACAGTTGAAACTGTAGAAGGGCTGTGGTTTGCGGACATGGAAACCATGTAGCCAGTCTTACTCACTGTTACCAGTGATGCGTTTCTGTGTTCCTACACTGAAGCAGGACCTACAAATAAGAGTACTAAGAACTGTGGATGTTCTCAGTTCCTATGTTTTTCACACAAAAGGGGACTACTTCTTCCAAGTCACAATAACTTTTATTTTGTTTTGTTCAGTCTGTCATGTTTCAGGTCTTTTAAAGTTTGGTGTCCAAACATAAACATTGAAGAAAAGCCATAGTTTGCAAACTGACTTAACGGCAGCCTCTGTGCATCTTTCTTGTAGGTATTAAAATATGAACAGTATCTTGACAATCCGCTGGCTCGTTTTCTCCTCAAAAAAGCCCTGACCAATCAAAGAATAGGACATTTCTTCTTCTGGCATTTAAAGTGAGTCACTCACTCATTCTCTGCTGCAAATGCTTTTGCCTTTATTTGCATCCATCTCTGCCCTATCCTTCCCATCGTGTCTTATTTACAGGTCAGAAATGCACAATAAAACTGTGAGCCAGAGGTTTGGGCTCCTGTTGGAGGCTTACTGCAGGGCCTGTGGCATGTACCTCAAACACCTGAGCAGGCAGGTAGAGGCCATGGAGAAGCTCATCAACCTCACTGACATCCTCAAACAGGAAAAAAAGGATGAAACACAAAAAGTAAGATGCTGGCAGAACACGAGTTGTTTTCATTTGCATTTTAATAATGTACTGTTGTAATATTTTGTCATTTAGTGCACAGTGAATACCTAAGCAGCAAATTTATGTTCTTGAATTGTTTTGCGTTGATTTTTTTTACATCTTATGACTTCAGTCACACTCACACTGGTGCATGTTTATGATTTTATTTTATGTGCCTTGGAAAGGTGCAGATGCGGTTTCTTGTGGAGCAGATGAAGAGACCAGATTACATGGATGCTCTGCAGAACTTCACCTCTCCTCTCAACCCTGCACATCAACTGGGAAATCTGAGGTCAGTAACTGAACAGAATGAGCTGTTGTGTGTTTGTGTGATTTTTTTTTTTAAGTAGATGTGTGGAAAATTATATTTTAGATTGTTTGTTTAATAATCTGAAACAACTTTTATTTGTGCTCAGGTTAGATGAATGCAGGATCATGTCATCAGCAAAAAGGCCATTGTGGCTCAACTGGGAGAACCCTGACATCATGTCCGAATTACTTTTTCAAAACAACGAGATCATCTTCAAAAACGGAGATGGTAAGACTTCAGCCCACATGCAGCCTGTAAGGACATATCTAAAATAAGACATATTTACCTTCATTACATTGTTATACTCTATATACACTATAACACATTTAATTAAAATAGGCCTAAATGCAAGTTTGGAAAAGTGTTTATCAATAAATGGCAGTTTTTTTTAATTGTGTGACAACTCCATATTTGAAAAAAAAAAGAGAAAAATTTTCAATTTTACAAATAACACAGACTTACAATTCTGAAGAACCCTTAATATTTTTGTCCTGTTTACACAAGATGTACTGTTTAATTTTTCTCATTTGCATTACAGAATGAACTTTTCAGCAAAATTATCTGTTGTAATTGCAGGAATTCACTGTTTTTTTTTGTTGTCTTGGTGTGTAAATAACAGTCTTGATTGTGTGCATCATAGACTTGCGCCAGGATATGCTGACATTGCAGATAATTAAAATCATGGAGAACATTTGGCAGAATCAGGGACTGGACCTACGGTACTACCTTCACTTTGATTGTCTGTGTTTCTACCTGATTCTTTATGCTCTCACTTGTTGCACTACTTTGGATTAATAAAGTATTCTTTGTGTTTTTGCAGGATGTTGCCCTATGGCTGTCTGTCACTGGGAGACTGCGTAGGTCTTATAGAAGTGGTTCGAAACTCCCACACCATCATGCAGATTCAGTGCAAAGGAGGCTTGAAAGGAGCCCTGCAGTTCAACTCTAATACTCTGCATCAGTGGCTCAAGGACAAGAACAAGGGAGAGATGTGAGTTCCTTCCTGTTAACAATGGAAAAATGATAAATTTATAACATGAAATTTAAAATTTTCAAGTTGCAGTCTGTACTTCCTGTGTTGTTTTGATTATATTTGGTAAAATTTGGCATTATACATTTCTAATTTATTTTTCAAATCCAGTAAATTAATTGTATCCCTGCTTACTATCAGAATATCTTTCTGTGTATTTCTTTGTGTGTGTAGGTATGACATGGCTGTGGATCTGTTCACAAGGTCCTGTGCTGGCTACTGTGTAGCTACATTTATCCTGGGGATAGGAGACAGGCACAACAGCAACATTATGGTCAAAGATGACGGGCAGGTAACTTGTACAAGATATGAACTAACCTAATCTGATCTTTGAACATTTTAAACTATTGATAGGGTTCCTACTAGCATGTAAAATATCAGAGGCCTGATGCTTCACATGTATTTCAGAAAATACAAAACATGCACAAAGAAGTTGCCTCTGCAGCTAGCTACTTTTTTCAGATTATCACCTTATTATAAAAGTTTGTTATAGTTGAATATATTTAAAATGATTGGGTGTAAGCCAAATAAGCACTAAAATAGTTGTTTTTATCTTTGCAAAGTAACTTGACACTGTTGATGATTGGTGCCTGCAGGTTTAATTTTTTTCTGCAGGTATGGTATCTGTAGATGACACCTCAAATAAATTTTACTTTGAATAGTTTAGCTGACATCCTCTTCCCCTTTTTGCTCTGTTCTGCTTTCCTTCAGTTGTTTCATATAGATTTTGGACATTTCCTGGATCATAAGAAAAAGAAATTTGGCTACAAGAGAGAACGGGTACCCTTTGTACTGACACAAGATTTCCTTATCGTGATCAGCAAAGGAACCCAGGAGTGTGCAAAGACCAAAGAGTTTGAAAGGTGCTTCAGCCTCTTATTCCTACTTCTTTCTCTCTTTTCATTTGATACAAGGATCAGCCCTTTTCTTTCCTTTTGTACTAAACTGTAAAGTGGTTACCTGCCATCTCAAAAGTTTGTTATGTGGACAGAAACTTTATCTGAAATCTGACAAACCAGAAATTATAGAGTGGAAGACTTATTTGGGTGTTGAAGCTTAACTGACTAGATTTATTTTTTTTATTTTTATCATTTGTATCTTAAGTAAATCATGTGCTAATGTTATTAAAATACCCACTTCTTAACGCTTCTGTGAAAGAGCCAGGTTTATTTTTTTGCAGCAACGTTTCAAATTATTTTTGTTAACCACTTGAGAGGAACTTATTTCCCTTTCTGCTGTTACCAAGTACTTTATAAGATGGAATATTGAATTTTATTTTAACAAGATAAAATGATTAGGTGATAATTTAAAAATAAATTAAAGGAGATTTCAGTGTGATGATATAAAAATCTGTAATAGGTTTTGGATTAAATTACTGGTAAAACTTACTCAAGCCTGTAAAAACATCTTTTATTATGAAATGTCTACATGGTTTTATAGTTCTTAAATCTTGCTCAGATGCCAGACTAGAAAAAAACTCACATTTGGAGGAATCTTTTTCTTTCTCCCCGTTTGTTTGACATTGATGTGATTGACCTACAGTGGATCTGCTTATCAAATCATTCTGAAACAGTTTTGTTTTATCCACATTCACCTTGTTGCTGCAGGTTCCAGGAGATGTGTTACAAAGCCTACCTGGCCATTCGCCAACATGCCAACCTCTTCATTAACCTGTTCTCCATGATGCTTGGCTCTGGCATGCCTGAGCTACAGTCATTTGATGACATTGCTTACATCCGAAAGACTCTGGCTCTGGAAAAGAGTGAACAGGTGAGTTAGCTTTAATAAGAGACATTTTTAGTGAGATTTTTCTATCTATGCAAATTTTGTTGTTTAAAAAACATTTTCAAAATTTCACATTTGATATAAAAAAAATAGGAAAAGCTATTGCATCTGTTTGTCTTTTATGTGATGCAGGAGGCTTTGGACTATTTTATGAAACAGATGAACGATGCTCACCATGGAGGATGGACCACCAAGATGGACTGGATTTTCCACACAATTCGCCAGCATGCACTAAACTAATTCTTTAAACTCAAACAGAATCCACTAGTTCCAACATGGAGTATTAATTATACTCAGCCAGAAGAAACAAGGAATTGTATTCCCTCCACAGCAAATACACAAACTTACTATCGATGGAAGTTTTCACCTCGTCATTTTGAAGCACTTTTCCTTTTTTTCTTATTTGAACCTGGTTTCTAATTTTCTACATTTTCAGTGGCTTTTTTTCTCTGCCTTCCTTCAAAGTCCTGATGATGCCCTTACACTTTCCACCTCTTGTAATGGATCGAGCCTCTTCCTCCTGATCCTGTGAGAAACAGTCGAACCTGGATGATGCTTTTATCTCTTCCTACTTCTTATTCTCACTTGTAGTTACAACTTGAACAACCAACTAACAACCAGCCCCTTAATTGGCTGCTCCTTAAAAAAATGCTCAAAGAAGCCACATCTGCCAAGGTATTATTGACACTCCAAAGTCAATTTAATTTGCAACCCTTCAGTCATATTAGTGCTGCACTTTTGCTCAATATCATGGCTGAGAAGATGAAGGGAACAAGGAACTGTCTAAATTGTTTTCTGTAACACACCTGTCATTCTGATTTGGTTTGTGTGCTTTTATGACGTCTTCCATCATCTATGTAAAGATGACCTTCACAAAAGATTTGGCCTCAGCTTTTTCTTTTGCAGAGATGTTTTTTGAGCACTTCCTCTGTCTCCCACAGCCTCACCAAATCTGCACTTCATCTTCGGGAACACTGGCGGTGTGTTGTTAGACTCTTGCATTGATTTCTGGGTGATGATGCCTCTCCATCGAAAACAGCACTTCAAAATATAAGAGAAGCATACAGATTTATTATAACTTTTTAGATTTATTTATGTATCTACTTTATTTCTGTCGGAACAAAAACAAAACCTGAAATTCAGAAAGTATTGGTTTTGTAAATATGCTTAGATTTTTGTGTTCATGAGTATTTTGAGTTTTATGTTTGCATTATTTACAGTTTCTTTAGACTAAAATGAGTGAAAAATGCTGACCCCCGATGTTCTGATTAGAGTTTAACTTGTACTGCTGATGCCTTTAATTTTGCTTGTCACTTTATAGGTAAGCATTTACTTTAGCCCTTGTCGTAGCCAAGCTTGTTTTATTGGGACTTATTAAAGCCCTGCTTGGAATCATTTATTTGTTGAAGCAAACCTGGAAGACTGAAACTGTCAGTTTAGCATTTTATGTGCAATGGGACCTATAATAAACCTCTGACTGTTTCTTTTGAGGGCAGTCTGAGGCACAGGGGAATGTTGCATCTTCCTCTAAACAAAATGCCTCGACTTTACAGCTCTGCAGACTATTACGCTCCACAAACTGACTTAAGCAATCTGAAGTAAGCTAACCATGGCTATTAAGTCAAAAAGTAGTTTTGACCCTAGTGGTGTATTGTTTGCATTTTTGACAGAGATTAACAGATCTAAACTTATCTCTAATTAGACTCTGAGTCATGATAAACCAAAACTAGCATTTATTGGTATATTTTTAAAACAGCCTTTCAGTATTTCAATCAAGCAAGTTATAAAAAAAAGTCCCTACATTTCATTAAATTTTTTTTCACAGATAAATTGTTTGAGCATTTTCATTGTGCAATGCTTTATAATTAGTTAAATTGCACGATGAGAGCAATTTAAACAAATTTTTCATAATCTACTAGGAAACCACAGAATCATGCTTTGCTAATGTAATGATTTTCCACATGAATCGCAGTTATCTGTGTCGGTAATTTAGGAGGCAGAAAGATTAAAAACTGATAAAACCTAACTTCACTGCTGGAAATAATATATCAGACATAATTACTCATCTCTTTGTTTATGACCTGAGTTAACAAAGTTATTTTAATTTGCTTAAGGTGGCAAAAAGGGAATTTTGATGTAAAATAAAATGTGGTTATTTTTATATGTATTTGGCATACAAGTAATAACTGAACAGCTAATATGAGGTAAAATATATAAAATACCAGCCTGTTTCTGATATGAAATGTGATACAACAGATGACTACCATCATCCTCAGCTGAACTAAGAACCACACAGTCCGCTCTGAGGAGATAAAGTAGCATTTTTCTTGCCTTAGCGTAGCTTCATGAGTGCCCAACGTTCTCATTAAAACAAAATGATCAGTTTTGTAACCCTACAATGTGAAAGTTAATCAAGTCTGCCCTTCACCTGTCCTGATTGTATTGAGAGGCCAAAGTTGTGGTCTGTTATTTTAGCACAGCATTTTTGACCTGAATGTATTGAATTGCTTATATGAACCATATGGGCACCCATCCTCTTGTTTTTGAACTGTCTGTTGTTGTTGTTTTTGCCAAGTCAGACGCAGTGCCACAGGAAACTGTTCACTATTTTCTCAATGTGTCAAAACAGGTATCATTGAATCTTGTAGAAGCTCATACATAGCTGGATTATTTAGTATGATATAGTATGTTGGATACATACTTTAAAAAAAAAAAACAAGTTGGTATATGCATTTAAAAATAAATCTAAATGCCTTTTTGTCCAGAAGAAGAAGGTTAGTCTCATATGCATGTTTCTCAAGCAGCGTAACTATTATGTGTGGTGTAAAAATTTAAAGCAGCATTAAGATGTTGTATGTTCAATACAGTCTGATTTCTTTTTTTATGATAGGTTTAACTTCTGTCTTCATGTGTGTCCACATGCATTATCGTTCTGTGCGGGCTGCAGAGCTTCATTGGCCGGTTCCAATGAAAAGCCACAAGCTGTCTGTCCATAAATCTGTGTGAGACGACACCAGCCATGATGGTGTCTTTAAATGTTTTGTAGATTTCCCTCCCTCTTGGGAAGTTTGTGCCTGAGAATTAAAAAATGTTTGTGTTTGTAAGAAAACATCAGTGAATGAAAATTGAAAGATTTTTTTTATACATATGTTTTACTTGAAACTTCATGTATTGGAAACATATGTTTGTTTGTTTTTATTATTGTTTTGAAACTGAGATGTTGGGGATGCTTTTTGTTTAGTACTAATTGTACAAGTGTTTGTAAATTGAACTGTATGTAAGCACTGATGGCTGAAGTAGTCCATTTGATACCGGTAGTGAATGTTATTGATGCCACACTCCTAAAGTTCAAAATGAAGTGTCAACTCCATCTTAAGGACTAGAGTTGTGCTTGAGCCAATTTTTTTAGGATCGGGTGTCATAACAGTTGTGACAAATTATATCATATCCAATAAAAACATTAACATCTTTAAAAAATCAAAAGTTCTGATTCTCAACTTTTTTGAAGTGTTTATATTTATATTTAGCCCTTTTAATTTTAAATCTTTACAACAAACAGGCTCTTATTTACTCCTCCAGCTTGAATGTATGGATAAACAGTCTGCAGGAGACAGAATCACTTCAGTAAATTGAATAAAATTGTTTATTTGAAGGAAAATCTCCCCCTGCTTATTCAGTTTTTGAATCTGAGCTGTGACTCCAAAATATAAACACCCAGAAAATGAAACACAATAAAGTGCAATATCAATGCAGAAACTAGTACCTTTGCAAAGTTTATAGTGTTCAACCTATTGTAACTTGGACTAAAATGTCTGTTATTGTTCATTTACCTGAAAGTCAGGAATGTGTTGTTCTGTCCTCCACATGCATGGATATGAGCCTTGATGTCTCCTCCTTTCAGACTGTTTGAATAGTTATTTTTTATGCAGTAAAATGTGTTGTGAACAGACTAAATGTCAAACAATCTGAACTCATATTTGCAGAAAAACATTTAGCCTCAAGTCATTGAAGAAATATCTGAAGCAATTTATTGACCATTTGTTTTTCAGTTTTATGGCTCAAATTTCCTGAAATAATTCCTGTGGATTTGTGGTTTTCAACTTTCAGTTTTCTAAATTACACTGATATATTTTCTTAATGTCCTGCAAGGAATTTAATGTAAACTACATCTGAATGTACAAAGTTTTTTTTCTTCAGATCTACTTGCATGAGACTTGGGGGCTGGGTGAGGGAGGTGTGAGTCAATACTCCTCTTGTGACTTATTTTTTTCTTTCTATTGGCGTCCATTCAAATGTTTATAAAACAATGCCTTAAGTTTGCTCCCTGTAGTTTCTAGTACATGTGTACTTGCAGTAACCTGCATTGTTTTTTTTAAATAAATGTGTTGTGTTTTATTTTGCCTCACTGGTGACAGAGTCAGGGCGTATATCTCCTGACTGACTGGTCATCTGAGTGTTCTGTGAAGATGTACAAATAAAATTTGTTAAACATTCACTGAACTTTTGTTTGCTTCTGCTCCCCCACCAGTTTTGCTCCAAAGAAAGCTTTAGTTTAAACTTTGAGTTATGTTAGCAAGTGTTTCTCCAAAGTTTCATAAGTCTTCACAGTGCCTGAAGTTTCCTAATTTAGAAAACTGGATTCTTAAGAAAAATGGAAATTTAAGCAATTTGATCACCAAAAGAATCAGACAACACCACTGCTTTGAATTGTTATGTTTGATACATATTTTGCTTTATTTTGCTTCAGCTAATAGTGAATTTATATGTATAACTGTTAAAGAAGGTTATGCACTTTTCAGGGAGGACAGAATGAAGCTCTGCACCTCCACTGACTGAAGGTGATTGTGAGAAAAGAAAAGAAAAGAAAACTACTCACAAAACTAAACATTAATTTCTAATATGAATTTTCCTTTCTTCATCTTCGAGAAAACCTCATTTGTAGTTTCATGTACGATATGAACTGTATTGTTTTTCTATGAATAAGCAATTGAGAAAAAAGCTTGAAATGTTTTGAGTTATGTCCTTTTTTCAGCTGCAGAGCCAAACTTTTAATACTTTTAAAACTTTTAACATTCATGGTTCCTTGTTTTTCCTGACATATATTTGCATGTATACAAAATCTAATCTGGATAGCATCCCAGAATATGATCCCTTAAAAAATATTGATTATTATTCAGGGCTTGAACACTAAAAACAAACCTGTAGGTCTTTTGGGAGCACACCAGATAAGATTAGGATAAATGTGTCTTCCTAATATAATTAGGATGACAGCAGGTCTGTATCACTTAGAGCTCCCTCTACTGACGGCGGTATGTTCGCCTTTGCTGGTTTATGAACCCGTTTGAAAGGTTTCCAGGGTTTGGATGGGCAGTGGAAAGGGTTGTCATTGTCATTCGGGGCGGACTGTTTGGATGTCTTGGTGTCCTCCTCAGATGACTCCTCTTTTGCTGGAGCACTGGTAGTTGACACCTCTGGGGTTGATAATGAAGGTGAAGGGCTGGAGAGAACGGTCCTGAGGGGAGACCAGCCAGGAGGACGGCGCCTGATAATCAGCTAAACAGAAAAGAAGATGAATGAGTTCTGGTTAGACCTTCCATCACTTTAACATTTACCTTGAAATCTAGATTTCAGATTGGCTGTAAAGACTACTTATTTTCAACTAAGTTTCCCTCACCTGCTAATAAAAAAATAGAGAAAACAATCTTGAAACATGCTTCATGGAAAACTTTAGTCTTAGTATAATCATGCCTTATAAGATATTAGCATTACTGCATCATTACTTGGGGGTTTAAGACACAGCATAGCTAAAGTATCTCTTTTATAATGGAAAATAATAGTTTCCACCTTACTCTTTATTTGTATTTTAAAACAGGCAGCATTTTTGACTGTTATTTAAGACATCACTCACTATTGGAGGCAGCGCGCCTGGCTCACACTGTGTATGAGTGACGGGTTGCTCTAACCTCCATGGTGCCATGTCCACCGTAGAGTTACAGTTAACAAACTCCTGCAACACAAAACATGTTCACTCATAACCACTTCAAGTTCAACAAAACTGGATTCAGATGTTTTATATGGGGCGCCGTTTGTAAAGGAGCTTGTGCTAAAAATTCATGCCTAAATTTTGTCACATTTAGCTTCAAACACTGTTTAAAAATGTAGTGTTGATTTTCTGATGTCACTTTTTACAACATTTAGATTTAACATTTAACATTTAGATTTAACATTTAGCATTTAGATTTATATTTAGTATGTAGCTGTAACAATTACATGTAACTAGCTAAATGTTGTAAAAAGTGACATCAGAAAATCAACACTACATTTTTAAACAGTGTTTGAAGCTAAATGTGACAAAAATTTAGGCATGAATTTTTAGCACAAGCTACTTTACAAACGGCGCCCCATAGTTTTATGTTCATTCAGACGTGTTGAATCTGTATTATTTACCAGATTCTCCTCGTCGGGAACACACAGGTCGTTGAGGTCTTTGTGCTCATCCTTGGCGCAGGTGGTCTTCTTCATATCAAATCTTAGCTTGAACCTGAAACCTGCAACCACCTACAGAGGTAATATGTAAAGCAGTAATCTGAAACAGTCGTTACTAAACATAAGGATTATCCATCGCCCCGCGCGCTCTACCTGTCGGGTTGCGTGGCCGACACTGTGTAGGGTGAACAGGTGGGTGGAGTTGGACATGGAGTTAAACTTGGAGACGGACGCAGAAAGAGGAACTTTCAGTTCCTCTGAGTTCTCGTCAATTTCCAGGGGGCAGCCCATACACGTTGGAGCCTTGTCTGAATCAATGTGCTTTTCTGAAAATAAAGAATGATTTTAAATAGAGAAGAAAGTCAGAAAGCTGTAAGTACTTCATGAATACATGAACCAGAAACTGAAAGCTTCTAAAAATACAAAATAATAAAAATGAATATAAATAGCACAAAAAATCAATCATAAAAATACAACTTTTGCTTTTTAAACAAATTAATTGCATTTGGTTCCTCAGCTATTAAAACAAAAGAAATGGTGCCCAATTATTTTAAATGTTTTAAATACTATACATCAGTGATGTTTGTAGATTCTCTTTATTTCAAATGTGAAATTCAATTTTTACTTCTTAACTTGAGCTCCAAAAGATATTCAGTTATTAAAATGAACATGCAGATGCACTTTATGTTACAGAATGAATTCACATGAGAGAAATCTGAAGATTAAACTTGTTTTTCACTGAAGTTAATGTTCTGTGTATTTACTCAGTATAAAAAATTAAACTACATCATTTTTATTTCCTTGAATCCACACCTGACTGAATCAGCTGAACAATATTTTTTTTCTGCAAAGGAATTTTCCATGTTGAGCCTTAAAAGTTGCTAAACACTTTGAAAGTAGAGGAACACAGGATGTGTTTACTGTACGCCTGGAGCTGATAAGGCAAAAAGATTAAAGTCTACATGCCATTACCTTCTATGGAGTGACAGGTTAATATTCTGCTTCTCTTATTTGCTGATAGTATCAATATATTACACAACCCTTGTTTCTGCACCCACTAGTGTACACTTTCCTCCCACACTGTTTTTAATAATAATAAAAAAGCTTTGCTCTGAAAAGTAGGGTGACAGATGAAGCTCATTATACACTTCAGCAATGTGGATGTTACATGGTCCCAAAACATTACATGGAACGAGTTTCAAGTAAATTTCCAACACAACAAGAGAAGCATAAAGTCTTAATAAGCTGTGTGTGTGTTGTCCTTAATGAGGTCCCAAGTTGAAAAGATTTTGAAACATTTTAAAATAAAGTCTCACTTCTCATAAACACATTTGTTGCTCTAGAAACTATGCAAGTAAAAAGTTACTTTAGAAATATTTTTAGGAGTTTGTAACTTCTTTTTTAATATTGAGCCTGGTTTGATTTGTTTGGTGAGGGTGAAAGATGTCCTTTTCTCACTGGTTCCCTTCAGGGTTGTGTCCTCTCCCTCTTTTATTTGTTTTTTACACAAATGACTGTAGAAGCCATCATGAGGGGCATCACATCATTAAATCTGCTGATGATTCTCTCATTGTGTCTCCACTCAGAACTTAGTAATAAGATTATAGGAAGAGAACTTGTCATTTGGTGTGATTCATCATTTTTAAACATTGTGGAATAAAACAAACAAAATGCATATTCATTTTAGTAGAAATCCTGCTGTCATTCCCTCTTTTTATAAATAATCAGGTTGCTGAAAGAGTGCAGCAGTATAAATACCTTGGGACCTTGGTTAACAATATACTCTGCTTTGAACCTCGCACCAATGTGTGTAAAAAGCCACATCATGCACTTTTTGCAAGCTTCAGAGCTTTACTGTTGAGATTACTTTTATGCTTTTCTTGTTTTATTGAATCTGTTCTTACATTTTATTTTATCTGTTGGCACTGCCTGTTAACCAGAAAAGTAATGCAACATATTGTTGAAACACAGTGACATGCAGAAGGCCAGGTCTGTGAGAAAAGCCAGATCCATTTAGGCAGATTTAAATTATCCATCGAGGAGAAAAGTTCATCATGTTTCCATCGGGGTAAAGACGATGTAAAATAAACCGCTTCAAAAAGTCTTTTATTCCATTAGCTTTTATCTTTTTAAATGTTAATGGGTAAAGATAAATGTGTTTTGTATGTGTGTTGTTTATTTGTGCGTTACGTACTGCCAGCTGTGAACCAAATGGCCTCTTGGCGATGATAAAGTTACCTTGAACTTTGAACACTGAAGCAACACAAGCTGTGAATAAAAATTTTAAATGCCAGCAATCAACTCAGCTCAGTCTGGAGGTGATAAAAGCATATTAAAGTTTATTATTTTTCCTCAGTTTCAGCTACTCTTGCATTTGTATGCTACATTAATTTTAATTTTATATAAGTCACAGTTTTAATACACTGATGAGATCATTTCTGTGCAGAACCAACCTCGATGCTTCCTCCTGTTTTTGTTCTTTGTGTTAAGCTATCCTAACTATTTTACACATATTTTAGAGGAACATTATCTTTTTCTTGTAATTTCTTGCTCTGAAAGCACCAGATGGTTTATTTTAAAATGTTTCCCTGCACTTTGTGGTAGTTTCGATGGTTGTACATCGTGTGATGAAATGTTAGTCTTTCCTTCACTCACCGAACAGACACTCCACCTGTTTAGTGTGAGTTTCTGTCTCCGTCACGTGAACCGTAGCATTGCATGAAATCGGTGCCTGGAGGAACAACACAAAAGATCAAGTTCTGAACCTTCAGCTTCATCTGTGCTCAAGGACTGAGATGGAGTTTGATTTTTGTTTGTCTTGAATGAATGTGCATGAAGGATTTATCAATAATTTGAAGTTTTCTGTTGTTACCCTGGGTCCTGACTGCAGGTAGTTGCAATCTGACCAGTGTTTGCTGCTCCCTGCTGAACAATCACTCTTTCTGCTGGTGAACTCCAGAGCGTACACCGAGTCTGAGCCATTCTCTGACTGCGAACACACACGCACACAATCTTTATAAATCAAAGGTCAAAAGGTCAAACTTTGTTTTCCAGGAATTTTCATCATATCAGAGCTTTGGTTCGATCTTGTAGTTTTTAATTCAACAAAAACTTTGTTAACATTGGTTTCTGACACTTCTGACCTGAATATAGACAATGTTTATGCAGGAAACTGTGTTGTTGTTTTGCCCACTGTACCTTCTTGGCTGACAGTATCTGAAAGAGAGCCAGCTTGTGACCGGCGATCAGCCCCTTGTTCAGTTTGTGCAGGGCGCTGCTGACGGCCTTCTCCACGGAGGGGTCGTCACAGAAGATAAAGACACCATGCTGGACCTCCCCGGCCTCCTGAATAACAAACAAAACAAAAACAAACAAAAAAGATAGCTAACTACAAATTCCCAGCTACTTTTCTTCAAAAAGGTTTAAACTGACAAACAAAATATGTGATGTAATTCATGAGAAATTATGAATTTCTTCTTTCCAGCAGAAATACTGAATGCAGATTTATAAAAGGATTCTTCTGAGGGCAAACATTTGATTTGGTACAGGGTTTTTTAATCACCCATTAACTAGTTTAGTTAGTTAACTTTGAATAATTAGTAATCTTATTCTGTATGCAATGACCTAATTTGAAAATAATCAATTTGTTCTGGTTTGATTTAAACTTTTTTATGACTATTTAATAAGGTCAGCTGCACTGCAATTACTTATGACTTAGATCAATAACATCAAACTATAGTTTTGCCTAAAGAGGTGCACTATTTACAAAGTTGTGGTATTTTTATTTTCCTATAAAAAAGACCTACTCTATAAACTTTCTTTGCAAGTTGTTTTGTTTTACAGGCCACAACATTTTAAGAGATGGCTTTAGTCAGCATTAAAAGACACAAATAATGATCTCCATTTGTTGCATTCAAATACTTTTTTATTTTAGGGGTATAAATAACTAAACAGGAGCATTTAACCACTATATTTAAATATAGTTTACACATATAACTATGTGTTAATTAGAGAAAATTTAGCAACTAGACGTTATAAATGTTTGGAACATCTGTCCTTCACATCTTGTTTTTTCTACATTACATATTCCTCAAAAATATTTGCTTATAAACTGCTAAAACATCTAAACTTTTTCTAAAACTAGTTCACTTTTATCTGAGTTAATGACCTGAAAACTTCTTCAGCCACTTCTGCGATCTTTAGCTGCCAAAGTTTTTAATTTCATTTGGTTGAATTGTCTGTTTTTGGTTTGAAAGCCAGAACATTTTACCTGATTTTCTCTTCTTACCTGCCCGGACACAGAGCTGCAGAGGCTCAGCAGGCCCAGTATGCACAACCCTACTCCGCTCCTCATCATCTGATCCGAGTAAATGCTTCACTCCGTTCTTCTATAAATCACAGAAAAGAGAGAAGAAGAAAAAAAACAGTGTGAAGGAACAAATAATTAGACTCTGAGCACTTTAAATAACCTTGCAGAAATAGCTTAATTATTTTCAGCTTTCTTGTTTGTGCATAAAATATAATCTTCCAAAGACATTATGTTTCATAAAGTGTTCTGGCTGCTTACAGTTTGTGAAGGTGGAGGCCTGCTGACGGTCCTGCTGGGATGGAAGAGGAAAAACTCGACTCCTCTCCACTCGGCCGTGGATCATTGAGTGAAGCTCTTCTGAAACTGGGAATCCTGAGAAAGATGATACAGAGTGACTCGTGCACAGTGGACAGAGGGGCACAAAGGACACACACACACACACACACACACAAAGAGTAAATGTTTGCTCTTTTGTTTGCCCTCCTACGTGACGAGTCAATACATCAGTATCCGAGGCAAAGAGAACACGAGAAAAGATGCAATAACTTTCTTCATTACACTCAGAGACGGTGGACACACAACATCAAACAATAACTAAACACAGAGAGAGATCTTTCATGCTGATGGTGACGGCAAAAATGTCCTCTCTATGTGTTTATTGGCCACATTTTGAGTGATCAATGTTTTCAGTGTGTGTTTTAGGCAGTACTTTGTCCCTGTCCACCTTTAGCCTCAGGCACTCTGATTTCCTCACAGATTGTCTGTCAAACCAACTAAACTGTGCTCAGATTCACCAGATCAGTATGAACCAGGATCAACTTCACTCTCCGCACATTATAAAAAGTTTTTCCATCTACCCCTGCCTCTTCGTTTGCTTTTGTACAAGCACTTCAGCATCATCCACGCAAAAATAAACACAAACATTAATAAATGAACATTCTGCTTTCTTGTGGTTACTTCCTACTCAAAATTTGGCCTTTTTAAAAGTCCCAAAAATATACAACATACAGGTCGTGTAATAGGAATACATGGTTCAAAGGTAGCTGTGCTGGCAGCTGGATGTGACAGAGGAGGAAAGGAGAGGATTCATGGATGTAGAGAATCAATCAATCAATCAACTTTATTTATATAGCACATTTTAAAAACCACAGGGGTAGCCAAAGTGCTGTACATTAGATAGAAAAAAAACATTAAAAAGGAAATAGATAAAACAAATAAAGAGATAAAAAAGATAAATAGATAAAAAGAGACATACACATACGGGTTCACAGCAGGTATGTTTTAGGTGCCAAGAAAGACAAAAATCACGGTGTGTTAAAAGCCAAAGAATAAAAGTATGTTTTTAAAAGAGATTTAAAAACAGGAAGAGAGGAGGCCTGTCTGACACTCAGGGGTAAATTGTTCCAGAGCTTGGGAGCAGCAACAGCAAATGCTCTGTCGCCTCTGAGCTTCAGCCTAGTTTTAGGGACTGTCAGCAGTAACTGATCAGCTGATCTTAGGGATTGGGGCGGCAGTAAGGCTGAAGCAGCTCAGATAGATATGGTGGGGCCAAGCTGTTCAAGCATTTAAAAACAAATAACAGGAGTTTAAAATTAATTCTGTAGTGCACAGGGAGCCAATGAAGGGACGCTAAGATAGGAGTAATGTGCTCGCGCCTACGGGTCCCAGTTAACAAACGAGCAGCAGAGTTCTGAACAAGCTGCAGGCGGGCTAGAGAGGTTAATGGCTAATGCCTACATACAGTAGTTGAGACGAGCTGTAATAAAAGCGTGGATTAATTTCTCAAGGTCAGATCTTGTTAGGATTGGTTTGACCTTTGATATTTGAGAAGGAGGATCTGCAGAGGGTTGGTGTGACTGAGGAGGACGGAGGCAGATGATCTGCTGGGGTGACCTCTAAAGGCAACAGCTGAAAACAAAATTCACTTCTAGAATAAAACTCAACAACAACATCAACACAGTTCGGGTGAGAAATGTAAAATTCTATAGATCAATTCAGTTCTTTGTAGATATTAAAACTGAAGAACTGTTAATTCTGTATTGATAAGTGTGTGAGGCTGTTCAGAGGAGTGTGTGGATGTGTCAGCGCTGACAGCTTTATTCTTATGAAACGTCATATTGCCTGTAAGTGTTTATCGGTTCTCACATTTATGAGTCAAACCTCAGCTGCTGCACTTCCTTTCTGATGGCCTCAGTCTTTTCAACCATGGTGTTAAAGCGTCAGACAAGTGGATGGTCTGTTTTCTTCTTCGCTGCTTTAATTTCTGGTAAGACTGAAGATTGTTTACATTTTATTTCAACCTCAGATTAAGATTTTAAATTAGTCGACGGGTTTCTGTTCGTGTTTTCTCTTTGGTTTCAAACATTTAAAGTAATATTTTACACACCTTCAGTGAATATTTCTCCCCCCTCCTGACCCAGTCCATATTTATATCTACTTCAGATCTGTAACTTTTCTATTTTTGTTACACCAAAATATTGATAACAAAATAAGACCCTAAAGGATCAACTTGTGTTTTATAAAGTATGCCCTCACAGATCTGTTTTAATTCATTTTAAATAGTAATAGTGTGCTTTCACATGTTTTTCTGCACACGTCTGTAAGCGATGCTATTACTGCCACAAACTGCTCAGGTTTCCTCTCCCACGCAGCGATCGTTGGTTCAGAGGTCTGAAGTGGTCTCACAGCTTTGCTCTCTCTCACTCTGTGGTTTAAACAAACAAACGGTGTGATCATGAATGCAACCCCTTATTGTCTAGTTTTGCTACCACAGCTCAAATGCACAAATTCTCAAATGTCCCACAAAGTTAGGTTGGCAAGGAGAAAGAAATGTTATAAAAAAGTAGTTGTTGTTCAAAAATGCTTCTTTTACTATTTCTGTGCTTTTTACGTTTTCTATTTCTGCTGCTGTGGTGCTTACCCTGCAGCAGTCAACAGGTGTGAACTTACTGCACAAAAAAACATCTTTGCAATACAAAGATGGAAACAAAACCCCATCAGCTCAGGCTCATCCTGCACTACAGCTTTAAGAACTGCAGTGTATCACAACTTAGCTCTGTTCCCTAATGAGTATCACCCCATGAAAAAAAATGGTACAATTTTAGATAATGAGTAAAGATGCAGATTAATCCATCTCTCTTCACTCTTACAGGTAATCTTCTTCCATGTGAGTGCTCTTCATTCCATTCAAAGTTTAAATATTAAAAAAAACAAAAACAACCTGCATTTGTTGTCTATGGACTTAAAGAGTACTTCCTGGTCAAACAAGGTTAGATAAAAACACATAAATAGACGTTTGAGCAACGAAACATGCAGCAAATTGCTGGTATGCTCGAGGAATGTTTAGCATGGTAGATCTAAAAAACTCCCCTTTAGGTTTTCTGCATCAAATCCTTCCTTCTGTTACAATCAGGGATGCTAATATTTATGTAGTAGTTAAACAGAGTGTGTTAAACTGTGAGACTGACTGATCTCCACCTCCAACAGGTTTCGACCTTCAGAGAAATGACAGCTCCGTTCAGCCTGAGTCCAACTCTGAGCTGTCTTCTGACGTTCAGACGTATCATCCTGTCCTGCAACCCACTGAGACTCCTCCCACACCTGGTACCCACAAACACAACACACATTTATGGCAAACATAACATAAACTGAGCAGATGAATCCAAAATGTGCTAAAATAACAGTTTCAGAAGGTTCGAGTGTTACTGTGGTGGTCAAACTCTGAAAACCAGTTTGCTTCACATGAAATAAATCTGTTAGAAAAGGTGGTTTAATTGGTAAAGCATTAATATTTTCTAAATAATAATTTTCACGTTGCTCAAAACTCACATCCCATTTTGTTTTTGACTGCTGTGTGTGTTTGTTGTCTGCTCAGAAACCTACACGGTGAAAGACTCTGATGGGAGGACGTGCATCAGAGCCACCATGGGAGCAGAGTACATCATCACTGAAAAGAAGGTCAGAGACTCGAACTCAGCTCTCTGGGTGTTTCTGTTTACATCAGTCATGCAAAGGAGTCCAAACTATCAGCATTTACTCATAATGTATGCTGTGTTACACAGTGGCGTCACTAGGCCTGTTTTAGGGGGGCTTCAGCCCCCCTAAAATGTTTTCAAGCCCCCCTAAATAATTTTGGTGTCAAATTTTTTTTTTTTTACAAAAATTTAATATAATGTGGCCAGAATATGAGTTTAAATAAATAACCATATATTATTTCATTATTAACTCAAATATATGATCATAAATCTGTCAGTTTTCTTTTTCTTTACAGTGTAAGGTAGAGATCCTCTTTGGTGCGTCGTTGTCAAATTCATTCCACTTGTTCATATAGAGTACTCCCTCACCGCATGAAATCCAGTCCATGTTTTCCCTACAAACTTTGTTATCCGATCCATTCCACTTGTTCATATAACATACTCCCACACTACATGGATCCCAGTCCATGTTTTCTCTGCAACCGTGATACCAGAGTGCTAGCAAGTTTACAAGCAGAGCCAGCTAAGAGCAGCATGAACATTCAGTGAGCAGACCAGGAGAATGTTCAGTAAAAAATGGACATATGAAAGTTTTCAATAAAGTAAGTATTAATCATCACTGCTTTTGTAAAATATATAAAGAGTAGGTGCATCATGGACTGATATTGCTGCTGTC
>NC_051453.1:2380077-2389374 GCF_001649575.2 Kryptolebias marmoratus | reverse complement strand
ATATGTTCATTTTTCTTGTTAAAACTGTAAACATATTTCCTGTTTGTTGATGTTCTGAATAAAAATATAATTGGTTGCTTAAAACGTTTACACAGTAAGGTATCTGTTAAATGTGTCCAAAAATGTGGAAAAGCAACTCAGGTTTTGTTAAATGTTTGAGAAATTTTGTTCTCGCCCACTACGTTTGCTCACATCCTGTGCATCTCCTGGGGGCTAAGCCCCCCTTGTTCTTAAAACCTAGTGACGCCCCTGGTGTTACAACAAGACAGAAAGAACAATCTGTAGGTTTATTGCAACTATTAAAAAATGATAAATAACTTGTAATTAAAGTAAATTTCCCTCCTTGTACATTTAGACGAGCTGGTATTTCAACCTGGAGCCATCAGTGGTTCGGATCGTCGGTTCCTGTGGCAAAGAAGAAGCTCGTCTTTCTCTAACGCTGCCAGACAGTTCTGCCAGTCTGCAGTTCACCTTCAGGACGGTAAATAAATTAAATCACATCATAAACACATTGTGTATATTCATGCTCACGTGAAGATGAAATGTTCTCCCTGTGTTTGGTTGGAACGAAGAAAAAGTGGAGCGAATAAAAATCTTTAACATCTGCAGCTTCTAGATATGAAGAGCAAAAACATTTAATTTTAAATTAATGTTTTATTTGGTTTAATATGGGAACCATGTAAAAGTTCAAGAAATGTTGTTTTTAACATGTTCCAGGTTCAATAAAAACACCATAATGACTCTTTAGGTTTTGTCTACAGGAAGGACAAAATTTTTATGTCTCTGAACTAACGGCTCACTTGTTTCTTCAACCACCCTGCTATGGATGCCCCAGTAAGAAAGATTTGTCCTCTCAGATAAAACATTTTTCCTAATATATATAAATATAAGTTTCTGTCCTACTTCTTCTCCCTCACAGAAAGAAATTATTCCGGGTCGATGACCCACAAGGAGCTTTTCAAAACAGCCAATAATCAGAGTTTCAGATGCCAGTCAGATTATCTCCTGATGGTTTCTTCAGAGCTGAGGATCAAGCTGGTTCCTCTGCAGATGCAAGCCTTCAGCATCCCCAGTGGACAGTACGGGAAAGGTGGGTGAGCTGGAAATTTGAGGCATCATGAGATGATCAAGAAAACAGCGCAGGTTGTCTTGTTTATTTTAGATTTGATAGTTTTAAATTTCCTCCTCCTCTAAGGAATTAAATCAGTGCTGATGTTTTACATTTGTTAATTAATTAAAGCAGTGAAGTAAATGAATCAATGCAAAACATCAAACTTATATGAATAAAACCTCAAAACAGATTTTTTTTACATGTGCATTGCACAAATGGAGGACTTTCATTTTGCTCCCTTCCTGTTTTTTCTTTGTTTCAGAGAATGAGTGTTGGGCTGATTTTAACAAAAGAAGCATTCCCATCATCGCCGGCTCTGTTGTGGTCGGTATCATCCTGTGCATTGTATTGATCTTCCTGTTCATCAGAGATCAACACAGTGGATATGAAAGGCTTTGACCTTACTGGAGATTTTCTAATGGAGTTTCCCATCATCACAGATACCCATATATAACCCATAACTTTATGTTTTACTGTTCTAGTATTTTAATTTAATCTTTAAACACCATATATATTTTGTTTTTGACCTTGTAAGGAAACAAAAATCAGTAACTTTTGTATTTTGTATAACTAAATTTCAGTGTTACAGTATTTTTTATTAAAAATATGAGTTCTTCCTGATCAATTGGGCAAGTAGAGCAGCTGCAACATCCCTTCACCTTATCACTGACACATTTGTATTTCGTTTTTATCAATTCTAATTTTACCTTTATAGTTACAAACAATGAATAAATTATTTAATAAAAAAGATCAAAAGACCAAATAAAAAAATATTGGCTAAATTCGACTCCACTCTCTCTTATCTCCCGAGTTCAGTCCAACTCATTGAAATATATTAAATTATAAATACATGCCGATTTTCCAACTCAGCTGAACATTATAATTTTGCCACTATCACCACACTACTTGGTCATGATCTGTCAACAACACTTATACATTATAAGACAGTGTACACTGGTTATTAAGGTATTTTCTGAGTATTTAACCGTGTGAGCTGAGATTCAGGCAAAAAAACAAAGTATAGGAAAATACTTCTCTTGTTATTACACTTTCTTTGACGATCTTGGGTGTCTTTGCTGCCCTCATGTGGACAAGAAAAGAACTGCAAGAACGAATTTAAAAACTGACATATTTGGGTAGGAAGATAGCATTTATACTATTAAAAAAAATTGTTAAATACTTTTTAAACCAGTAACTTTTTGTAAATGTCTAGAACTGATTTTGCATTTAACAGTATTTAGTTAAAACAAACAAACAAAAAAAATGCTGGTCTGCAATTGATAAAGAGACCAGCGTCAGTACTACAACCTAAATTGTCATACTATGTCGACAGTGCCAATACATTACAAAAACTTGTTCTATTATTATTGTCATTTGTGAGTACTAAACCGTGTTAGTTTTACGATTGAAGCAAAGAAGGACTTATGAGACCATACTTCTCTTGTTCATTTATTCGTCTTTGATGGTCGTGAGTGTGACTTTGCTAACAACAAAAGAACTGAAACAATAAATTTTAAAACTGACATATATTTGAATAGGTTGATATAATTTTAAGCTTTCCCTACGATCACAAAAAACTCGTATTTTTTGAAGTTCCTGTTTTCGCATTTTACTAACATTTAAGGATGATATGTAGAAAACAGATTGTTGTCTCCCTCTAGTGGCTTTACAGAGGAACAGACACTCTTAGTCGTCAAGTTGCGTTAGTATTAGCTTGCTAGCACTTCCTATACGGACTTTCAAAATAAATGTTACTAGTTTAAGTTTTATTTTAAAACGTATCTATACGGTTAAATAAATACTATCATTTTGTTAAATACTTTTTAAACCAGTACCTTTTTTGCAGATGTCTGCAACTGTTTTTAAAGTAGTTAGCGAAAACAAACAAACAAAGAAACGCTGGTCTCCTGTTAATAAAAAGACCAGCGTCTGTACTACAGTACAAAATTGCCATGCTCTGTTGACAACATGCGTAATATAAATTAATATAATAATTATTAAGGTCTTTTGTGAGTACTAAACCGTGTGAGTTGTGCGATTGAAGCAAAGGAGGACATATGAGACTATACTTCTCTTGTTCATTTATTCGTCTTTGATGATCGTGAGTGTGACTTTGCTGCCCTCTTGCGGACAACAAAAGAAATGAAACAATAAATTTTTAAACTGACATATATTTGAATAGGTTGATATAATTTTATAATTTCCGTACGATCATAAAAAACTCGTTTTTTGCAGTTCCTGTTTTTGCTTTTCACTAACATTTAAGGATGATATGTAGAAAACAGATTGTTGTCGCCTTTTAGTGGCTTTAGAGAGGGACACTCTTAGTCGTCAAGTAGCGTTAGTATTAGAATGCTTGCACCTTCTGTACGGACTTTCAAACTAAATTTAACTAGTTTAATAAAAGTTAAGTTTAATAAAAGTAGTTACATTTATTTTGAAACGTATCTCTACGGTCAAATAAATACCGTATGCTCTGTTGACAATACCAATACATAATAGGAACTAATACAATATTTATTAAAGTCTTTTGTGAGTATTAAACCGTGTTGTGCGATTGAAGCAAAGACGGAAAAACAAGATTATACTTCTCTTGTAGATTCATTTATCTTTGATGTTCGTGAGTGTGACTCTGCTGCCCTCTTGTGGACAATAAGCAGAAAATTCAAACTGAGATGACAAAGATCAATTAGATCCGTTTTAAAGATAAATAAAATCCGTTTTAGGCATACTGCCACAAAAATAAATAAATATATACAATTTAAAAAGATCTTTTGGAGTTTCTAGTTTTATTTTGACAGACGATAGGATTACTTGTAGAAAAAAAAAGAATAAAACGTAATGAGTTAGGTTATATTTTTAAACGTTTACACCTGTTTTTTGCATTTATCGGCAGTTAATAAAAAATACCTGTGGTGACTCCTCCGGTGTCCCGTTTACTATTACTTTGATAAACTTTTAAGACCGTGTACAAAAAATTTAGTGTCGTTTGTAAGCACTAAACACTAAGCTTTGATATTGAGGCAAAAAGGGAAGTGCGTGAACATCTTTCTCTTGGTATTTCATTCGTCTTTGAAGATCCTGAACGTGTCTTTGCTCTTGTGGACACTATGAGAATTGCAACAGCAAACTTAAAATCAAACGACAAACAATAAAATGTAACAGTAAGATAACGTTTTATTCTTTCCATTTTATAACACACAAAGAAAAAATGCTGGTTTTAAATTCACTTATAAGAGAAACTTTCTAAATAACGAGGTTACTTTGAATTTTTAATTATAGAATCTTTAGCTGTAGAAAAAAAGGCAAACTACTTTTTGTTATTATTTATTTTTCTTTACCAGGTTCTTAGATGCAATAACAATAATAATAATAATCAAACATAAACTGACACCCATGGATGCAGTCTTACAGTTAAAATAACAACTGAGCCATCAATTTATGATTTACAAATTATACATTGATTATCTATATAGATATATTATATATTTACATTTTTCTGCGTTGTCACCATCAATCTAAGTGAGACGTGCTGCCCTCTTGTGGTGTTAATCTGTAACTGCAGTGTCCTCCCCGCCTTCGCGTCTCTTTTTCTGATTGGTCAATGATCACTACGGGTCCTCGGTGTGGCCATAGATAACATAATGATAAAAATACATTAAATAGATTGTGTTAGTGCTTTTATCAACAGAGTTTAGTCGCAGAAGTATCTCACGTTGATTGAGGATTGAGGATAAGGATTTTAGCCTGTTGACGAAAAAAAAAAATAATAATTTGATTGTTTAAATTATTGCTTCGCTTTTTTTCTCTTGCCCTCTGGCTCGGGTTTGTTGTTAGCATCGCTAGCAGCTGGTAGCTATGGCTGCAGTTATTCTGAGTTTTCCAACTCTGCAGGGCCTGAGGATATTTACACAGTGAGTAAATAAGTTTGACAGGTGGTTTTTCTGTCAGAAAACAGGCTTTTCTCCGCTGTTTTGGTGTTATTTTAGCTCAGTTTTAGCGTTAGCTTTCAAGATTGTAAGCAGTTCCGTGCTAACCCCTCAGATATCTGAAAATAAAACTATTTGATCTGTTAACTGTCACCATATTTTACATCCATGCTAATTTTCCCATTCTAAATCTTAATGTAATGTTGACATTTTTTAATGCGCAATGTGGAAGATGAGATCAAATGTGAGCAAGGTTAAACAGAAGGGTAATGTTTACTGTTGAGACCACAGCTTTATTCTGCTCATATTTCGCTTCATAGTTACATGAATCAGCGTGTCTTGCACTGTAGTTTATTGTTATTTGACATATGTCCAACCTTTTACACTCTAAGGATGTTTTTATTCTCTTTAGAAAACTCTCATGGACCAAAGGAGGCGTGAGGCTGGTTTCAGGAGGTGGGTACATTTATTATCCAGGTGATGTTTGGGTTTTAAAGAGTCACTCTTAACTTGCTGGGTTAAGCCTACATTTAAAAGCCACAAGAAGTATCTGAACAGTGTGATGAGCCTCAGTTTATGATTCAAGCTGGAAACGTCTCCCCTTTAGACAAATTAAATATTTAATGCTCCAGCTAACTTCATTTCATTATCGTCTTAATTATCTTTCAACACAGTGACTGCTTGCCAGTAAATCTCAGCTTGTTTTTGCTCAGATTCATGCAGATATTTTTCATTTTGATAGTGGAGAGCTTTAAGTCTGCAGTGAAAGAAGTTGATGATTTCTAATACTCTCATTGTAACGTAGTTTTAGCAGGCAAGGGCTTAAAACTCAATGCTTTTACAATTTTCTGTAAAATATTTTTAAGAGCTCAAACTAAACTATATATGCAGAATATTGTATTTGTGCTGTGCCAACATCACCCTGCATCCCGAGAATGTTAACTCAGTGTTAACGATCTTAAATTAATTAATTGAACTTTTGATTAAAACTAAACTCTGCAGGGGTGGGAAGGATCGAAAAGGTCCTGATTGCCAATCGTGGGGAGATCGCATGTCGTGTGATGCGTACGGCGAAGAAGATGGGCGTGCGTTCTGTGGCGGTGTACAGCGATGCAGACAGACACTCCATGCATGTGGCCATGGTGAGACACTCCATCAAATATTCTCCTTACCATGTTTGGTTCATCATTCTCTGAACATAATGAGGCATCGTGATGTTAAACTGTTGTTCTTATGTTTTGTGTTTTGCAGGCAGATGAGGCTTACCACATCGGGCCGCCTCCTTCCCAACAAAGTTACCTCTCTATGGAGAAAGTTTTAGAAGTGGCCAGGAGGTCAGGATCACATGTGAGTGACACAACAGAAGAGTATTTTATTGTCAACCAAACAACTCGCGGCACATTTTCTCCTTAAAATCTCAGAGGTTTTTGTTCTCCATCCTTTTTATGATAATTTCTACCTTTCTCCTCATGAAATGTTGTGTATTTGTGTTTGCAGGCGGTCCATCCTGGTTATGGCTTTCTGTCAGAAAACACAGAGTTTGCAGAAGCTTGTAAAGAGGAAGGAATCATCTTCATCGGGCCTCCTTCCTCAGCCATCAGAGACATGGGCATTAAGAGGTGACCCACCTTTCTAAAACACACGTTTTGGAGTTTTTCTGTTGAGGACTGGACGTCTCTGCTGTATCCAATACTGACCATATTTGTAATGAAGTTATAATTAAAGGAGCTTTATTTTTTTCTCAGCACATCCAAACATATCATGTCAGCTGCCGGGGTGCCAATCATAGGTGGTTACCACGGAGAGGACCAATCAAATGAGAGGCTGCAGGCGGAGGCTGCAAAGATTGGTTATCCTGTGATGATCAAGGCAGTCCGTGGAGGAGGAGGGAAGGTGGGAGGAAGCAGAAAAAACTGAAATAACCTTCTCAACATAACTGCAGTGAGTTTGATTAAACCTCGTGTGTTTTAGGGAATGCGTATCGCCCGCTCAGACTTGGACTTCATGGAGCAGCTGGAGTCAGCGAGACGTGAAGCCAGGAAGTCCTTCAACGATGACGTGATGCTGATTGAGAAGTTTGTAGAGGATCCCAGGTACAACAACACTCAGAACCATTTGGTTTTTTGTCTGAACATACAGTCAGTTCTTAAATCTCCTATCATGTGTTTACAGACATGTGGAGGTTCAGGTGTTCGGGGACATGCACGGTAACGCTGTCTATCTGTTTGAGAGGGACTGCAGCGTCCAACGGAGACATCAGAAGATCATAGAGGAAGCTCCAGGGGTGGGTGATGAGTGGAGCTCGCAGATGCTTTGAACGAGTTACTGTGAATTTGATCCAGTTTGACCAAAACAAAAGGTTTTTATTCAGCATCTTTGCAACAAGTAACTCCTGACTCAATCAATCATTGTGGAAGACATTTTTCTCAATATCCCTTGAATTAATTTAGTAAAATTATGGTTTCAATGCTGGCAGCTTTGTCTAACTGTTCTTGTGGTCAGTGAGGCTTGAAAAGAAGCTGAAAGACTTTGTATAAGATATATATTGAGTATAGCATTTTGACTCAAAGGTGGCGATAACAGCATCTTTTTACTTTTAATCATGATGGCTTAAAAAATCCTTCACCTGAGATCTAAATTATGTGGATTTGTTGTATAGAAACTGATCCCTTGTGAACACATTTGTCTGTTTCTTTTCTCCATATTTTCCCCTGAACTTTCTCAGCCTGGGATAAGCCCTGAGGTTCGGAGGAAACTTGGAGAGGCAGCTGTCAGAGCAGCCAAAGCTGTGAACTACGTCGGAGCAGGTGAAGACACACAAACCTAAACACATCCCACCTCAGCAACTTAAACGCCTTAAACACTGTGCCGATTATGATATATTCCTGCAGGTACTGTGGAGTTTATAATGGACGCCCAGCACAACTTCTACTTCATGGAGATGAACACCAGGCTGCAGGTGGAGCATCCCGTCTCTGAGATGATCACTGGAACCGACCTGGTGGAGTGGCAGCTCAGGGTGAGACACAGAAACCTCTCAGGAAACCTGGAGCATTTATACTAAAAGACTAATAGAACTCTCCTCCAGGTGGCAGCAGGGGAGCCCCTGCCCCTCCTCCAGGAGGACATAACCTTAAGGGGCCACTCTTTCGAGGCTCGTATCTACGCTGAGGACCCAAACAATGACTTCCTTCCTGGAGCGGGGCCTCTGCTGCATCTGTCCACGCCTTCAGCAGACCAGCACACACGCATAGAGACAGGAGTCAGAGAAGGTGGGGAACAAATGTTCGGCAGTCCAATATTTTATGCATTTAGCACATTTTCCAGCATTGCACACAATACCAACATAAAAAAGATAAGGATGAGATAAGTTTATGAAACAGGAAGTGTTACAGCTGTGTTTGAATGCAGGGGATGAGGTTTCAGCCCACTATGATCCAATGATCGCCAAGCTGGTGGTGTGGGGGGAGGACCGGTCTGCTGCCTTAAAGAAACTGCGGTACTGTTTACGACAGTATAACGTAAGAAACCCGTTTGGTTTATGTTTAACATGAATTGTTACAAGAACAAAATGCCTGTTTGTAGTTCCATCTTTCCTCTCTGTCTCATTCTGTCGTGTCTTCAGATTGTGGGTCTCAACACTAACATAGACTTCCTGTTGAGCCTCTCGGGCCACCCGGAGTTTGAGGCTGGAAATGTGAGTACCAGTTTCATCCCTCAGCACTACGCCGACCTCTTCCCCACCCCGAGAGTGCCATCTGGGGCAACGATCTGCCAGGCCGCCCTGGGGCTGGTGCTGCAGGAGAGGAAACACACACAGGAGTTCACACAGACCTCCACAGGTCGGGACGTAGGGCTGATACCACTGATGTGACGGCAAAGACAGCTGGAAGACTGAGCGTGCATTCATCTGCGTGGTTTATTCTGTTTGTTCTTAGATCCTTTCACTCCATTTGGTTCCAGCAGCGGTTGGAGAAATAACATCCAGTTTAACAGAAATATGAAATTACAGCTGGGAGACAAGAGTGAGTAACACACACACTCACACACACACACACAGAGGGATGTTTCTATGATCTGTTCAGGAAGATAGTAGCAGAATTATGGGAAAGTTTAAATACCAGAGCTAGAAATGTTTTTTTTTCCTCTTATACAATAGTTTATTGTAAGAATAATTTGAAAACTGCTTACAAGAATTATTTAATGGGTTTGGGCCTTTTGGCCCAGGCCTAGGGTTAGGGTCTCCTCAGGGTTGAA
>NC_051453.1:2213305-2379977 GCF_001649575.2 Kryptolebias marmoratus | reverse complement strand
TCTGTCTCAAATATTCCAAATAATTTAGCAGACTAAAAAAAGCTTCTTTATCACGATGTTTATGTACTTCATAGGTTGTAGCTATCGGCTAGCTCGCTACGCTACGTCTTTTCTTACCTTGATAGCTGTGGATATATTCTTCATGGAAGAACTTGTATCCTTTCTCCAGTTTATTGGATCGGGAATTCGATTTCTTCCACATCAGCAAAAGACAGCTTTGGCAAATTAAGCAACGATATTGAAAAGACCGACATTTTGCTTCGTGTGATTGAATAAACTCGCTAAAACAGGAAGTGTCCCAGCACCAGGAGACGCTACTTCCGGTTGCCGTGAAAAAGGCTTATTGTTTTTGAAATTCATGAAAAAGTTACTCTTGTTAAGCTAAGACTAAACACCAATCATTCTTTCTATCCAGACTGATGTCAAACTCTACTTTTCACAAAAACAGCAATACAAACACACTCCAGAGGGTTTGTACGATTTATTAAATGATCAGATTTGTCCTCTTCTTCTTCTTCTTCTTCTTCTTCTTCTTCTTCTTCTTTTGATTCTTATTGGCGGCTGGCATCCAACTTAAGGTGCATTTACCGCCGCCTACCAGACTGGAGTGTGGTCATCAGAGATCTCAGAGGGAATTTAAAGCACCTCAATGATGTATAGGATGTGCAAATTCACATCTTAATACATGTATGAATGCATGAGCATGCACTGGCATACACACACATACTTACACATATTCTAAATACGACTCATTAACCCAGTGTTATTGAAGAACCTAAATAAGAGATTTCTAACAAAATTTGATTTATTATTATATTAATAGATTGATCATAGACAGTCCTATATTCTTTCTGCTTAGTAACAACTTTAAAAGCTGGCGTTCCTCTGAGTATTTATCACATTCTAACAAGACATGCTCCACTGTTTCCACCTGATTGCAATAACTACAAGCCCCAGTCTCATGCTTTCCTATTTTAAAGAGTGAACTGTTAAGGCCAGAATGCCCAATTCTAAGTCGAGTAGATTTGTCCTCAAAATAACCTCTGCTAAAAGAAAAGCCCGTTTTGGAGGGATTTGAGTGAACAGACGTTTGCTTCTGTTTAAATCCGCCAACAAATGATTATCATGTGATCTGGAGCAGCTTCAGCAGATCACTCTCGTCTTACTAGGAGAGAGCTACGAGTCCCTGCAGACTGAACCGTGTTCATTCCCTGGATTGTTTGTGAATGATGACAAAATGCTAGACTTGTTAAATACTGTAATAAAGGATTTTATTGTATATCCAGCCTTGTGTCAGATCCGCTGTGTTTAAGATTGAGCTGTGTGGTAAATTTTAAACTTTTATCAGCTCCATGTTTTCACATTTTAGTCACAAATCTGCCTGCAGGCCTTTATAAATATAACAGAAAACAGGTGCATATTATGTTTATTTAATTATGTTGGGTGCCACAAACTCCTGTAAACAATTAAACACCTGTATAGCTAAATCAATTCATGCTTTGACCTGGACACAAATATTAACAACCTTCACTTCTAGTTTTGGCTGCAAAATCTGTTGCTTTTAACTCAGAACATTTCCAAACTGTTTAAGATTAGAAATTATACACAAGCACTATTTGATTGTAAATCCATTATTTTTGATAATCTTCTTTACATAAATGTGCTCAAAGCTGTTAATGTGTAACTTCCACATCTGGAGTAAAATAATGATTCCCAAAGACCATTCTTGTAAAAATGTATTTATTTAGTAAATAGGATCTTTAGCTATAAGACAGATTTACAGACAGGAGGAAGACAGACACAGTTATCAGAGATCAGTCAACAGCTTTTCTTCTGGTGCAGCAGGATTTACAGATGGGAGAAAGAATAAAAACAAAGTGGTGACACATTTTGCCATCTCGTCTCTCAGGATGATAAGTCACAGGATGTCATGCTGCACAAAACTGATAGGTTGACATTTTAGGTTTGACTCCCACTGTTCAGCTGATTTGATCAAGGAAACCTTAATTTAATTAGTCAGGCTCTGAAAATGCATTTCTGCTCTGATGTAATTCGTTTGCAGACAAAGTTCAAAATATTTTTTCAAAACAAAGCTTGGTTGGATTTTATTGGGTTATTGCTACAGACAGAAGGTTAGGTCAATGTTTGATATTTGGACAAATGAAGGACAGGTTGTTTTTTGTCTCTGCCAGCATCAGGGTAATTTATAGCCCTTTGGTATGAACATGTATGACCTTTTAATATGAAGACTGTACCTCTGCCGTGTGGACAGGTTTAACAGATGTGAGTGTGATGTGTTTTAATAAGCTACCCAATTAAAGTCAGATGATGCTTCTGATGGATGACATGATTATAATAAGGGGTTGAGGCGTGATGAAATATTAAATCACAATCTGAATTATGCGGCTGAATAATCTCCTGCTTCTAAAATAAAAAAAGACCCCAGAGGCCCCCTTATCTGAACCCAGCTGCTGCTAACCCGTACCAGAGCTCAGATGACGTCAGTGCTGCAGCGCTCTACAGAGTCCGGATCTGGGTTTCACACCTGTTTTCACAGTTCTTTGAATATGAGGCAAACAGGCATGAAAAGATCCCTTCAGGGCCACGTGAGAGTGAATAGTTTCTGGTGTTAACATGTATTCTGATTGTTTGGAATCAAAATTAGGATTTAGATATTAACGTGGGTAAAATTGAAGACCCAAAGTGATCAAATAAAATCCCCAATACTCATTGAAAAGGGTAAAGATAAATAAGGTTTCACAATTTTTTTTAAATACCATTTTGTCAGCAAAACAACCACAAGGGGGCATCAGATCTGCGCTGACACTGCAGGCGTTTCTGCATGACTGTCTGATGTGCCTTCGGTCAGGAAGGACTCATCTTCCATCTGCTCTAATTATCGTGCAGAAACTCAGCAGAGTCTCAGCACTAATGCCCTGGAATACTCCTAAATGCTGAGATTGCCCAATTCTGGATAAATATGACGCTGTTAGATTTCTGAATGACAAGTAACGGGCACTAAGAGCTTCTGTGATTAAAATACCAACAAAATTAGATAATTTATATGAATGTTTGGAGGTAAAAAACATTGAAGCCAACCGCATCACCCACCTCTGCCCATTACTGTAAGAAAAAGCAGTGGCATCAATTCCTGTAGGTTTAAGAAACAGCAAGTTCACATTTTTAACAGTCTTAAAACAGTACTTTAAACAAATAATGACTTAATTTTCTTCATATTGAAACTATAGGTGGATTTTATGCAAAAAAGCTTAAATTTAGATAATTTTTCAGTTGAAGCTGCAACAGTGGGTTTGAGCACAGGTTAAGAAGCTGAAGTATACTGATCACCTTGATGAAGTATAAACAAAATATTAATGTGCTCTCGTTCCTCATTCATATGCAAATTTAGGGATTGTTTTTAGGAACACAGGGGAAAAATGTGAACCCACTTTTGAACAGAAGGATTTAAATGAATTATTCAGGAACTGGGGAAGACATGGATGATCTAAGATACTTCTGAGCTGCATGATGGAAACTGGAGATTTCAGTAGTTTTTAAACCTTTAGGGTCAATATATCAGCATTATATTAAATGTTTTAAGCAATAAATAATTTTTTTACACTTTGTGTATCTAAAAAAATTACTGCTTGAACAGAACTCAAAATCAATGCAGTAAAGGCTAAAAGGTCCTGATTTTAAACCTGAAATATCTGCTACATACAAGATGTAGGCACTCACAACTATCTGCCTGAAAAAGCAATATCACTGGATTAATTTCCAAAAGACAACCATTTAAAAACTACCAACTGCTTTGCTGAAATACTATCATATTTCTAACAGCATCTCTTTGTTGACTGTGATGCAACATCTCTCATCCTGCCTTTGAGCAGAACAGCCTGTAAAACAGCAAAAAACTGCAATACGTCAAATCCTGCATACTACAGAGGACAAGAGTGTGGTAAACACAGCGTTCTAAAGTAAAACGTTTAGTTACAAATGACAGAGGCTAACCCACAGAGGCGGGCTAAAGCTAAAAGTGGGCTGTCTTGCTGTTGGATGGGAAAAAATGCTAATATGCAAGTTGAGAAATATATTTCTCTGAAAACAAAAGCAAACAAACAAACAAAACAGTCCTCAATCTTGCCACCTGGGTGTTTTTGCTCCTATTGATACCAGCCAGAACCAGAACCACTTGACCCCCCACAAGCTCCAGAATCCTTCGCTGCAGGACTGAATGTTGGCACTTTCTTATTGCAATCTAAAGATATTTGAGGGTTTCTTCATCACTGTAAAAACAACTTGTTTATCCACAAAATATAGTCGATTTACTTCTTGTGCGAAGATCACAGAGAACAGTTAGAGTTCTGATAATTTACTACACCTCAAATTAATCCATTTCTAGTTCTGATGTGACCCTAATAAAAACACCAAGGTGGAGATGGAGAGATCCAGTTAAATGAATAAATTGCTTAACTGCATTCACGTCTAATATACAGTCTGTAGTTCAACATGGTTTCACACAGACTGCCTCCTACATTACCCATGATGCAGCTCAAGCACAGCTGTTCTCTCCCAGTTTGACTCAAATTTAGTTAAATCCTCAGTCAAAATGAACATGACAATCACAAAAATGATTTTAGAAAACTAATACAACTCCCCCCCAAAAATTATACTTTTAAAGATCTGTAACCTTGTGCTAAGAAAATTGAAACGATGAAATATCTGTAATACATATAAACTTCCATGGTCAGTTGTACCCATTTAAACAAACTGTACCCTACTGAAAATAATAAAAAATGTTCAATAAACTGACACGTAAAAATAGAACTAGTTCAGTCTTGAGCTGCAGAGGAAAATCTTTAATCTTGCAACAGATACATCCTGTAAGTTCACATCTTATCAGCACATGTCCAATGTTGTTTGTGTCAAGTTTAAAACGGTTGTCTTGGCAGAAATGTCATACATCCATCAGTAATCTCTGCATTCTTCTTAAAGAGCCGATAGATCTGACCTTTGACCTTTAGGCTGCATGTGGCCACTGAGAGCTACTTCAACCAACAGAAAAACTAACACACACACACATGGACAGCAGAAACACACACTGCAAAAACAATGTAACAGCAAAAACATGACTTGAATGATTTCAATGACAGATGATAATGATTTTTTTAAGGAAATGACAGCCAAGAAATTGTGATTTTGATATGTGACTTGTGCAAATGTTCTGCTTTTTTTCTTTGCTAAAGATAGATTATGTTTATCTTCTGAACATAGACATTCTGTTGTCTGGGTCAAAATACATCAGCCAGGATTTCAAAAAAGCTTCTCAACATTAAAGCCATCTTTGTCCAAATGAAATGAAATTAAAGCATGTACCTCATTGGATAGTCTGCAAAAGCTTTTAGTCAACAGAGAATTTTCTCTGCCATCAGTATTTTTGCTAAGATGTTATAAAATTGATTTAAATTCAGCCTTGTGACTTGAAATAATCCTTGGCCACCGTGGTATGTAATGCTGAGAGGCTTTTGACCATCAGGCTGATGGAGAGAAGGCAGGGAACAAATAGAAAACAACAACAACAGGCTCAAACAACGACTATCTGCAGTACCGTCACTATTTAATATTCATCAATAATATAACTTCTTCAAAATGTATGGCTTTTTAAATGTCCAGCCTCTTTTAGAGCTCTGCACCGGGGAGACAGAGAGGCCTGAACAAGGAGTCGAGAAAGCAGCACAAACAAACAAGTCTTCTTAACAATATAAGCTTCTGTACAATCAGGCACAAAAATAAACACTTTTAAATTCCAGCCTTTATCCTTTGGTCTTTGGTACCATAGTAGAGTTCCAGGTACAGGTCAGAGAGTATTGCGGGTCTCAGCAGAACGTTCAGATGCTACAGGACTGTAAGGGGTTCAGTTTTGTTTTTTTCCATCTGAATGGGAAAAAGTGCAGCTGTGGAGCAGACGGCTGCACTGGAAGCAACTGGATGTTTAGCTTTAGCTGCTAGCTGAGGTCACTGAGAAGTTCTCATGATGTTCTCCCACTTTTGAGCTTTGAAGGCTACATAAATTAGGGTTTTTATTTTTTTTGTCAAACCTTCTCAACTGGTTTACTTTACAGTCCTTGATGTTTAACAAGACTGATGACTGACATTAGCAAACATTTGTAGGAAAAAATAGAGAAAAATCTGACTATTCTACTTCGGTCTGTTCCTGCCAGATACAAAACAAGAGAAAAGTTTGGCAGCTGACCTATGAAAAATAAACAGCTTCATGAGTGGTCACAGATAAACTATTGCAGACTTTTAAAAACGTGTTTGCAGACCGTTTTACAGGACTTGAAGACTTGGAATCTCATATTTCCTGTTCATGTACTGATTGCATCTTCGAACATAAAATGTTGCAACTCCAGAAACACTAAACCAGATTGACTTGTTTTATTTCCTTTGCTTTTGCAGCTCCCATCTGATTTTCTTCTTGGCCTTTCTAAGAAATGATGTACTCAGGCACACAAAAGAGGTGACAGATAAAGCACGCTTGCAGCACCGGACTGAATCCTTTAGCTCCTTATCCCAATCATCGCCACATGTAATAGAGAATGCGCTGAGTTTAAACTGAAGTAGGCTCATAAAACGGTGGTGGGGGCAGGAGTGTGGTTATAATTTGTGGCCAAGTGGTAGCATGCCTTTTCCCAGATGTGTGTTTAAGTCCATGGCCCTGGGAGTCAGCAGAGGTTGGCCTCGATGGGCGACAGCGTCAGGATGCTGCGATCATTTGAGTAGAAGTTCTCTGTATCGCTCCAAGACCTAAAAATAGCAGTGACGAAGGGTTAGGAGACTGACGATATGTACGTGTGTGCATGTGTGTGTGTAAGAGAAAGAGACACGGGGCAACAGTGGGGCTGAACTGTCGCTACCCATCAAAAATTTGGTGATCACAATTAATCAGGCTACAGGAAGCAGAGAAAATGAAAGGATAGATGAGTGAAGAATTAGTAATGGGTGTGGTGAGTTAGTGATGAGTACCAAAAGTCTCTCCTCATTACCTCACAAGAATAATATCATCAGTTTTAACCCACTTTCTGCTAATTTAACTTTAATCTCAATAAATTACCTGACATCAGCAAAATGTGTCCGTCATCTTTGGTGTTGCAACAACAATCAAAACTAAACTGTTAATAAGTTTCTCCCAATATTCTGCAGCCCTATCACACTCCAAGCTCCCTTACTTACTTTTCTTTTCCATATTTTGGTTAAAGCAATTTGAGCCAAAAGTGAGGAGGTTCAGTTCTGTAGCAGTAACAGCGATCATCACAAAGGAGACACTGATCTTCTACATCTATATTCCACATCGTCTGAGCAACATAACCTTTGTAAGAAGCAAATAAAAACCTTATAATCACACGAGCTGCTCAACAAGCTTCAACTGAAAAATTTAACTATTTTGCTCTCATCACTGCCGGGACATTTTGTACAACCACAATGTGTTTGCTGAAATATTTATATCAATGAACAAAAAAATGCAACAAAACGGACTTGTTCATACTTGCATTGTATTAGTCTTTGTCACTGTGTCAAGTATGTCTGAAAGAAGCAAACTTATATATCCTCAATGGCTGAACAAATAGATTGTCATGCATCTCATCTTCAAGTGGAGCTAAAACCTCTCTGACATGGATCTGAACGTTTGAAACCTACTGTCTTTTCTACTTCTGCTTCTAGCTTTTCTGTTGAGGAGCTGATATCAGACTTAGTCACTCAACACATGGATTTAAATGAAATTAAAGAAAATCATGACTAACAAGCATCATATTCATTCTCCACTCCAAAATAACAAACAGTATTTGATTTTCCTGCTGGTGAATTAAACATCTTAAAGGTTAGTTAGCTTCAACTCTATAATCTATCACATTTATGAATATAGTATAAAATGACAAAGGCACAGTCCTTTCCCATTTTTAGCTTATCCAGCTGGATCACTTTTGGAATTATTTAACACAGACATTAAACGGTTTTGTCCACGTTAAGGCCACAGTTTTTAAACTGAACGGCCAGTGTTTGGGCTGGACAAAAAAAATGTGAATGTCTTAAAAGTCACAGCAAGCTACTGTTTAAGATAACACAAACAAACCTCCACTGCACCAACACACCTCAAAGTTGAATTGGAGCTTTCAGCAAAAACAGGGAAAAATAAATAAATCGATGAAACCACAGCTAACCATCCCTTTAGTTCAAACAACTGCTCCATTCTGGCTGATGTTTTTTTTTTTTACTTGCAAACAGTACAAAAGGGAGCGCTGCCTAACCAAATACTTGTTGAATAAGTAATTTCTGCAACTCTCCCTCCACATTTGTTTTTTTTCTTCTAAATGTCAGGTTCTCTGCACTCAACCATTCACATGACCTTTAAATTAAAACTGCTCTATAAAATAAAGACAACCGTTTTAAAACCTGGTAAACAGAAAAGCAAGGCCACCATAAGTTTATGACTCAAATGGTGATTTGACCACAGACACTCACACATGTTACACCACTTGCTTGCCTACCAGTGTGGGGGAGAAACAAAAACCATCTTTGCTCTTCGGATTAAGATGAGTTAAAAAGACACTAGCACCCAAAACACTTAGGATGCATGAACCAAGAACAGAAAAAGGAGATTTCTGACTTGATCAAGATCACATGGGAAATAAACAGCACATAAATAATTAATCTGGAAGGCAGAACAACATTATGCAGATTTCAGACACTGAAGGACAAAGACAGGACAAGTGAGGAAGTGTGTGAAAGGGGCACAAATATAACCAGGTACATTGTATACAAAATACCAAAGGCAGCAGTAGCCCCCATGCAACAAGACAGTCAGCATTCTTGTTTTGTAGCTTCTGGTGGATGAGGAGTTTCTGTTACACAGACCTTCAGAAAAGGTGAACTCTACTCAGCTGGAACACCAAGAGCTATAGAACAAGAATGCTCTCATTGTTAGCATCTTCTCCAAAGCACATATAAGAAAAAGACTCACAGAGAACACTTCCCAGTAGCTAGACTGGTGGAAGATGTGGTCCACTTGTCCTCTGAACCAGAGGAGACCAGAGTGACCAGGAAAGATACAGAGAATGCAACTACCTTCAATTTTCTTTTGTTAACGCAAAGCTCACAGGTGGCTTTAAAGATTTTAGGTGAAATCTGTCTATAGTTTTAGAAATTGACTCAATTATGCATCCAGTGGCATTTGCTTTCTTTCAAGCTTTTTTTTTTTAGTCAAACATTTTGATCTGCAATCTCTTTGTTCACATGTCAAAGGTCTCAGTAAAGTATGACATTTGGATTGAGACCTAGCTATATGGATGCAACAAATACAAACAGGCATCCTGTTTGTTGCTATTATCAAAAGCATCTTAAACTTGTGACACTCATGCGTGTTCTGCTTTGTTGTCCTCCAGCTATGACTGAGCTGTGGCAGGCATTCAACACTGCAACAACAAGCAAAGGCAAGCAGCCAACTATAACTGGGCTTCCAATAAGTATTGAATACATAATTAGATATTATTTAAATTGTAAATATGCTTAATATATGTTCTATTCGGTCATGACGCATATAATACAGGAGTGGGTGGATACCCTTTTCCTTTATGGCAGTATCCTAGCATTAAGGCCAAATGTGGGTGGAGTCATTCAGTTCCTGGTAGTTGACTGCTTTATTTCCACAAACTAAAGGAAACTTACGATGGATAAACAAAGGTAGTGTGGTTTGCAGATTGTGTAAAAGAAATGTGAAGACGACGGAGACAAATTGTGATTGTTGATTCAGCCCTTTGTTGACTATATTTGATCCATGTACAGTAAAATTCTACCTCTGCAATTTAAGTTACTTTTACTTTGAAGTTGTTGTTTTTTTTAAATCCTACGGGAGAAAATAAATTAGTTGTTGTTGGTTCATTTAGAGGATTCCAATTGATTGTTTTGTGCCAAGGTCAGAAAACAGATAAATCATTCCACCGGAAGTAATTCATCTAAACTGAATCACCCATTTAAAGGCAATCGCACTCTTAAGATGTTTTTTTCTTTGCAACAAATTGAAACTGATGGCAGTTTTGATGGCCAATACCCCATAGGTCAATTTGAGAAAGGAAAGGTAAAAATACTAAAGCACCAAACCCAATTTTATCTAAAATGACAACATAAATTCAAATTATTTTCAATGGTAGCTAAGATAATAAAAACAATCACAGAAAATGGTCATTGCAGCCAAGCAATCACAAATGACTATTTTCCATATGTGACTGCCTTGACAATACTGTCTTCTGTTGGACTACATAGAGTAGTGGTCCTTGGGGGTTGATCGGAGGCCACAAAGGAAGATTGAATCCATTTTACTGCCATACTGTAACCTTTTACAGACAAACATGCATGCCAACAAAGAACAGGAATGCTATGTCTTTATTACTGATCTAATCAATTTTGAGAGCCCCAAGACGTTTTGAGAAGTATTGACTGCTCAGCAGAAAAGGCTGATCAGGTCAATTAATCAATGACCCCACAGAGTCACTGGGATTCAGGTAAAGACACTATAATAGAAAATGCAGACTGGGCAGGCCTGCAAACTGTGTGCTCAGCTTGCAGTCTTTAAAAGCTGCACCAGGCAAAAAAAGATTTCAGAGACCAAAAAAAAACAAAAAAACTTTTACAATCTTCTACCACAAACTGGATCAGTTTTTGTGCAATAAACTACAACATTTTCATAATTTTTCAGCACAGCTTCCACGTCCTGTATAAAATTTAGAAGTGTATCCACAAAGTACACATTTGATGCTTGGATCATTTATGATTCAACCAGCTGACCATTGTCCAAATTCAGTGTTCAGTGAAGTTACCCTCCACTGAACAAGAAGATCTACAACCAAATTTAGAATTGACCTAAAACCAACAAGTCAATTTGATGTAGTATTGGTGTCATATGTTTCAGTGCATTATGGATTCCCTACGAAACTAATGTAGTCCAAAAAGTTGGACAACTCATTTGGACACCAAACTTTCATCTTATGAAAGAATAGTAGAGAACAGAGAAGACAACCAGGACAGACAGAACAACAGATAATAGAGGTGCAGTTTAAACTAAGACAGACATATGAGCTAATACAGTGCAGTATGTATGAGTTTTACAGACACAACATAGAGTAGCACTGGGTGCATATACATTAGAAACACAGAGCTTTGAAAAGACCTCAATAAAAATACTCCAACCAAATCATCTTAGGTTATGGTGCCAAGAATCCACACTTCCTAACCACAATGACAGCACCACCAGCACAATCTATTAGTTTGTTGGTCTCAAAGTTTTTGGTTTCAATGCATTTTTGACAACACACTCCCGTATGTGTGATTCAATACAAAACTTTCACATTATCCATTGCACAACTGCAATGAAAATCAAATGCTCATCTTAGTGCAGTTTATAATGGCTTGATCCACACATCTTCAACCCTCAGCTCTTCTGGTTGTTATTCTGCACCCTAAAACCAGCCTCAACCACCATCTGCAACTCATCTTCCTCAATACTTCATGTTCAAACTGCTACAAATCTGAGCAAGAGATTACTTACAGAAGAGTTGCAATCAAATCATGGGCTATAACAGTCAGAACTGTAGTCCATACTTTTGACACCAAGAGATGGTAAGGGTTCATCAGAACTCATAATTATTGTTTCTTGTTGTTGTCGTCCTCCCCACCTGTTGCTGCGGCTGGATGCGTGGCAATTGTTAACGCTGGCCTTGCACTGTACGGTCATTTGTTCCAGGAGGTGGGCCAGGCGGGAACAGCCGCTTTGCCCATGCTGGTAGCAGCACAGGGACTCCACACAGCTGAGGGCCTGCGTCTGGGAGGCTGATAGAGACTAGAGTAGGGAAAAGATGGTGTAAGAGTACAAAAAGAGCAAGAGAAGGTGAGTAGTTGGGAGCATGGGTAAGTGAAGTCACACAAAAGAAGAAAAAGATGGAGAAAGAGAAAAAAAAAGAAGAGAAATTAAACCAGTATAATTAGTCTTTTCCACTGGCTGGATGTTCAGGGTGGCTGAAGGATGACATATTGCATGCTGTCTCAGCAACAATAAATTATAGGGAATACATACAAAACATGCAACACAGGGAACTGAAATAAATACAAAAACATTTCCACAAGTAAACAAAAATTATTTTTCCATAACAGTTTTACCCTCTCATACTAGCTGGTTACCTTGCAAATCATACAATATGTACTATTTACTTAACTACTTTTTTTCTCTTCAGCTTCTATACCACAACTAAACTTGTGGCATTTTATTATTTGAAACTAATGTCTTATAGCAAGTTCAGGTCTTCTTTTATTTGTACTGGATCACTTAGCATCTAACCCACATCCTTCAAAATGAATTAAATACATTGACAGGCAGCAGCAAAAGCAACATTCCTTTTTTTCTACAACTTCAAATGATCCATTTTTTGCACATATTGTATATAGATCCATGCTGTTTGTAAAACATTTTTGATTAATCAGATTTATCAGTAAGCCAATGATGCATGGGTAAGTAAACTTGAACAAAGTTGTTGCCTAAAAACATCTGGAATCTTACTGTTCTTCTGACATGTGTCAGTGTCCGAAAGACAGTATGTGATGGAGAGAAGACAAAGAAACAAATAAAAAGAATCACTGAAAAAAGAGGAAGAAGTGGGGTGAAGTTACACTTATGTAGAATACAATGTGTACTGTTCTTTTGTACTGTCAAACAACAAAAGGCACCAAATGACTAATTAATTATCCAAAGGCATAAATTACAGTCCACTATCTAAAACATTTAGCAATTATTAGAAAATAAAAATCACAAAAAAGAGATCATTCTCAAACTACATGTGTGCTACTGTAAGTAAAGTTATGACTTTGGAATGTCTAAATAGAAAGTAAACACAAAGGCCACAATTACAAAGTCAAGCCCATAAATACAATATATCCAAAATATGCTTTTAAATAAAATGTTGTCTTTTTCAATGAAGTACAAAATTGCCCCTTATATGCTGGATGTGAGACTCATTTATACCTTTGTGCTAAGACATGTGATGTGGCCCAAGTTTCACTGCAGCAGAAATTTGAGACTTTGCTGGCATGAAACCAAACTTCTACTTCTTGGCAGGCCACAAAAAAGGCAAATCAGACCAAATCTGACTTATTCTAGCAGTGCTCCCAGACAAAAAAGAGCAAGACTTGCATTTCTTCTAACTTATTGCTATTGCTGTTGAAAAATTGGTATATTATATGTATTATGATTCTGTAACAAGAGTGACTGATGTATTCACTGTAGGTGAAAGCCAAACAGCAGCTGCTGCAATGAATGTTAATGCATTGTTTGTGTGTGTGGGGGCGTGTGTGTTTGCAAAATATCTTAATGTTCCTGTGATCACATGGATAATAAAAACTGAGCAAGCTCAAACCAGTCTGCCACTGCATCAGCTGGTAAAGAAGAAATCTATCTTTGCAGGGCTTGTAAATCAGACACAGTAACTAAAAAAGAAAATTATCAGCTGAACAGACCATGTTAAAACTGTCCTTTTTCTGACAAACTCTTTGCATTTGTGTCATTTTTATATGGGGGCAGCAGCCTCATTATACACACTGTAAAGCCAAACCAATTTAAGTGATTAACAGCTGTCTGGTAAAATGAAAGGCTCTGCCATAAAACAAACTCAGTGGCCGGTATATCTATTACATCAATCTCTTATTTTAATCAGAGTTCAGAACCACACAGCATTCTGTGAGGATGCAACAGTAGCTAAAAAGCACATTATTTTTTATTGGTCTAATGTTTAATGTACCTTTTAGTAAAATACATAATAGACTTCACAGACAATGTTTAAAGACAAAACAAAATTGGCTGCAACACATAAAATTAAACTTTAAAAGGGATATTAAAAGCTATAAAACACAAGCAAACACTGACATACTCACAAATATGACAGTTGCAATTTTTTGAATGAGAATATGGCAAAGACAATGCAGCCAGCATGCCAACAGCATTCTCTCTTTGTCTCTGAACCCATACCTGATCAATATCAGTGAGGGGAGTTGAGACCAGGTTAGGGAATATCAGACACAATCATGATGGGGCATAGGAAGGACAATGTCAGTCATATCTGCATAAATTACACATTGTAGGGTAGGGAAGGATGATCATGACTAAATGGGATAGAATAGGGTCATTCAGACATGGTGATCCAGACCAAAACACATACAGGTGTAGTACTATTGGGAAAAGTGCTGTATGGTAGCAACTGCAATATACAGCCATGGGATAATGATTTGAACATACAATAGGGTTTGTGCAGGTTGCTGCAGCTGTGAGAGGGTGCACAGGGCTAGCTGGTCCTTAGATCAAACTAGGGGAGTGATGGCACAATGGGGACAATGGGAGTGATTTACAGTACATGTACGGTACTACCTAAGGGAGCATGGTTCTTGGCCGGGGGCAGCAGGGGAAGGAAAAGCAGCTAGCAGGTGCCAATTGTCCTCCCCTGGGCTCCGCTGGGCTTTAACAGGGTCATATTCTGGGCCGACTGAACCCTCACCCCCTTCCATCTGAAGAACACAAGATGCTTAAAGTGAGCCCTACTGGCTAATCAAACAGCTTATTCATCACAAAACCAAGAAGACTGTTGGTTTTGCCAGATATTAACAAAGCAAGTTTACCAATTATACTCCAAAATGTATCTTTCTTTGTCATTTAGTCTTGTATTGAATGACTGAATGAAACAACTGCTTTATCGTATTTTACAACATTTATAAAGACAAGACTATGAGCTAAAGTGTTGTCTTATCAAAAAAGTATGCTTAATAACATTTAGTTTAATTTCAAGTTGATTAGAAATTGTCTCACACATCTGACAGTATTTTGCATTTCCCTGATAAAACTTCAAATTTAGGAATCAATAAAAGACTAAATAACCAAGAAAACTGTGTGTTTTTCAATGCTGCTCATTTACCAAATAGCAAAAATAAAATAATAAAAACAAATAGGCAAGTGATCAGTCAGTGAATCAATCTAGGCCATATTGTGGGGTCCTAGTTAATTAAAAAATTATGACCTGCAAAATACACATACAGTACTATGCAAATGTTTTTGGCAGATGTGAAAAATGATTTAAAGTAAGATGGCCCATACCATCACTGCCAGGACTACTGTCCTTTATCCTGAAGATAGGTTTTAAAGATTTTGGCAGAGTGTTTTGTGTTGTTGTCCTGCTGCAGAATAAAACTGGGCCCATCTGAAATCTCTTTTGTGGTATTGCATGATAGATACCTAATCTTCATCAGAGGACACCATTAATCCTGATCCAACTCAGTTTGCAGAAATTCAGTATTAGACTTGTAAGGGACCTCTATCATGCTTCACTGTGTCTTGTAGACACTCATTATTGTACAGCTCTTTGGCAAACAACTGTATTCTGCAACAACAACAATAAATAAATAAAATGTCATCAGTCCAGAACACCTGCTACCATCTGCACTGAACCTCTCATGTTTGTGTGCAGAGTCTGAGTTTTGCCAAGGACAGTAGATGCTTTTACCTGGGTCCCACAGGCTTCTACTGATTCTGATTGCTCTGCTGTTCATTTTAAGGGGAGGCAAGCATCATGTGTCTTTCATTTGCCCCACTTAGGTTTTATTGGCTGACCTTTTTGCCCACGGTCCTTCATTTTGCCTGCTTATTTGTGCTCTTCGAAAAGAGCCGGAACAGCATATCTTGAAACCCCAGTATGCTTTGATTTTTTTCTCTGATAGAGGCCTTGCTGATGTAGTAAATATACCTTCTGTATTTTTGCTGTGCTAAGTACTTAAAGGATGCATGTCCTGTGACATGAAGCTGTCTTTCACCTGACCTTGGTAGCAGAGTTTGTCTGCTCCTTACTCAGTTTTGACCCTCCTACACAGCTGTTTCTGTTTTAGGTGCTGGCTGTGTATCAGCCTACATATAAAAATGATGATCATTAATAACTGGTTAGCATAATTGGTTAATCAGAAATATGAATAAAATTCTACATAATCCCTGAATTTACAAGCGTACTTAAAGGCATTATGTTGTTCAAAGGCAAATGGTGATCTCAGGAAATGTTAAAATGACCATTTTCCTTGGAATTTGAACACTAATAAAACTTTGTGAAAGCATTCCTATTTTACAGCTCTTTTTCCAAACCTACGTAAAACCTTTGCACAGTACTGTACATACAGTGTACATAGATCATACCAATTCTGGACTTTTAACTCATCACAACTGACCCTATCAACATAGCAATAAAATAGGAAGCAACTGCTTCCTAGTTTTTGTAACAAAACAATAAAATGAGCCTGTATTTCCCCATTCTACCTGAGACCAAAAAATAAGCGTGAATCACTGGCAGAGACGAGCTGTTGCAGAATATTTAACCAATCACTGAAGGAGGTATTTCATTCCCAAACAAACCAGAAAATGAGACAACTCAACTCACTGGCACAAGGTAGGTCTGCTTAGAAGTATCTGTAAAACCAGGAAAGTAATGAACTGATAAAGTTTCAGGCATGCAAAAGATTTCTCAAGGGAAGAACAGACGAGATCAAATCTATTAGTATCTCAGCCAATTAACCTTCTGCTAAATCCATCAGCGCTACAGAGTAGCCAAACAACAAGTAAACCCAAGCGAGTTCCCTGGCTTTCTTTTCTGTTATCTCCATCTCATCTAATAAGGAAAGAAAAAATGGAAAATAGGAGAATTATTTCAACTTTTCAATGAGGAATACATATTCAGATTATTAGACATTAGATAAACTTTGCTAAGTGTTTTTAAAAACATAAACATAACATGATAAAATTTTATTTTAGATAAAAGTTTTATATAAAAATATATATCCATTTTCTCCCATGTTTTTTATCCTTCAGGATTAAATTAAAGCACATATCAGAGCAACACAGTAAAACTTAAACCCAATTAACTGCAGCCCACAAATTCAGTGGTTCAGGCCGAGAGTATGACATATTACTTTAGTTTGATGTATAAATTGGCAACTAAATGAGCTGTAAACCACAAAACCTTGCATGCTACACAGATTTAAGGAAAAAGATATGCATGCAGCATAGGAGTCTTTAAAATAACATACTAGCACAAAAATGCTAAGCTTAGGATATTTCAAAAGGATTTGAGCACATGATTTATTTTTTTAGGTTTAAAATGTACTAAGTAACACTCAAATCTTCATTTTCAGAATTGTTTTCTGATTTGCATTGCCTTCATCAAAGGAAATCCATGCTACATTTAGTGTTTCTCTTGCAGGCTGCAAGACAAGCAAAATTTTGATCTAATTTTTCTAAAATGTTTATGATGACAGCAGTTTGTCATGCTGCTTAAAATAACTGCATCATACTGCTAGAACGGCCCAGACAATTTCAAGTCACTCATGCAGCTCTAATAGGCCATCAGTCTTGATGTGAGGATCTGCTCTGACCATGCAGGTGGACTAATCTGAGATGAAGAAGCCATCTTAAGTAAAGAAACTAGTTTGGAATATTGGTTGGCCAAACATCAAGTGGATGCAACATGACACACACGTATAATTTCAGTTTGATGGGCTGCACCTTGTATGAGATGCTTTATTTTAAAAACTGACATGCATGCCATAGTGGTAGAAGGTCACAAATGATCCCACAACCAAACTTTCGATGCTGCAATTAGAACTGAAATTTTTATATACAGTAATAATCCCATATAAAAGGTCCCTGCATCACAGCAGTGCTCTATATTTCAAAGAGTGTAGATAAAATAATTAAGTCTGTGAGGGTTTCCAAGTGACTGTATACACATTCATTCAGTCATTCACATGTCATTTGTTCATGCAGAGGGTGGATGTTGTAATGAAAGTACATCGCTTTGGAAAGAAGGTGGTCTCAAAACATATTTGCGTCAAACTCTTAATATGATGCAATACATGCAGCTACATTCTTCTGCAGGATCTAACTCTTCAATACTTCAGAATATATTTCCCCCACCTTAACCGAAGAGAATGCTGATTGGCTTGGTCAAAGCATGCAGCCACAGACATGAAAGGTATTGCTCTAAAACAGGACACAACTCTGAAGGACTGCTAGTTGAGACTTCTGAATGAATATGAACAGGAGCACTTATTCCGTAAAGCAATGTTTCTTTTTTGGAAGAAGGTATGCTGATTATCTTAATTTTGAAAACTTTTCAGGCCCTTAAAAGATACACTGTCACCTATTTTACAAAAAAAGAAAAAAAAGCTTAGCATAGGTAATTTAAAAGGAAAACCTGTAAAATGTCCTTTAAAGTATTTCAGTAAAATGTCATGGTTTAATATGTCAAGTAATAAAAAAAATTAAGCTGGTGAATTATTTCAGTCAAATTATAACGAGTATTAATTTGGTAAATGATGTTATAAGCGCTTAAATCCTGAAAAAAAAAGAAGACAAATTTGACAATATTTTTCTTTCAAACTAAACAGGATCAAAATAAAATCTATTTTAAATTTTTAAGCATAGAAATATTGCACTTGAAAGAAGCACTCCTGTAATTAGTATTTTTCCATGAACTTATTTAGGATGTACGTTAAACCGAGGGCTTAATGAATCTCAAATCTTCTACCTAATTTTGCCCAGCTGGCTCTTGGCTCTGGACAAAGGCTGCAGAGCGATGAAGTCATCACCTATGACCACTCGGTTGGAATACATCTACACCAGGAGAGCACAGACAAAGGGTAGGAAGAACATATCAACACACAGAGAGGTTAGAAGTTAAGCCCTCAAACACACACACACACACACACACCCACAAGGGTGCATTTCAACAAACAAACCATAGACTACACTTTCACAATCAATCACAGCCCACACACAAAGACAGACAGGGTAAAACGTTAAAGAACAGTCTAGAAACACCACATAGGACTGGAAAAGGGCAGCTCCATTTTTTGGGAGGGATGGGGGGAACGACCAAGCAGGGATTTTTTTTTAATAAAAGAAGATAGTAACTAAAGCACAATTTATCTCTAGCTGGACAAATCAATACAAAAACAATGCAGGTCTTTTATGAGGTGACACAGTTTTTCCATGAGTGTTCGTCTGTGATCAGAGGGCAGTCATGCAATACAAATACGAACACCATGATGCTCCTGTTCAGAACTGGGTTACTCATGACCACTGAGGCTGAAAATAATGAACTATTTGAACACAACAGAAAAAATTTCCTTCCACTGTCTAGATTTTGAGTTTCCTTGATATTAGTTTTTCTACCTTTAGGGCCTTCTCATTTTACAGGAAATATAATATCCACCTCTGTACTGCATATTGGAATATGTTTGAAAATCATATTCATAATCATAATCATTACCTACACTCTTATAAAATCATATTATAAGTAAGTCTACTTAACTAATTTCCAGACAACAACAACCTGTATATCTTGCAATCACTTTTCCCTTGTGTTTAGTGCTTTGATTCTCTTCTCATTACCTGACTCTTCTGTGTGCTGGTGGGCTTCAGATGTCTGTACATGACCTTCTTCATTGCATCAGGAAAGAGGCAGGTGATGACAATAATAATGATGGCAAACCAGGCTGAACCACTGGAAAGCAGCTGGACAAAAACAAAGTACATGTCCTGGGTGTGCAAGAAAGGCCTGCAAAGAATGAAAACAACATACTTGTTAGGTAGTACAAAAGAAAAAAAAACCATTTTCATACTTGTCATCACTGACAAAAACTATTATTTGGTTTACCAAAAAGTGAGTAACATTTCATCATACTTTTAAATTAAAAAAGAACAAGACAGTAAGCCACACTCAGCTCACTTTTCCCTGTTCACAGTAAATTTAGGTCCCAGACAGCAGGGGTCGTGCTCTTAGATCATTTTATTTTACTCTTACAGCAGAGTTTAACAACCAATGCAGATGTCAGACTAGAAATATCAATAACAGCCAAATATTGTCAGGGTGGCTCCCAGACGTCTGTGTACTGACCGGGCAGGACAAAGTGGTTAAAATAAATTGGACTGGTTCAACATACTAGCTGATAATTAATGTGAATTCAAACAAAACCCAAGAGATGTTGCTGCAGTGACAGGAGTGTTTGCTTCACCAAGAACACCAGGTAAAAAAAAAAAAAACATACTGTGCGATTACATTTTACACATATGTATTTTTGTAAATCAATGTCTTTTTCCCAACAGTGTCAGAAATATAAGATTTAGACAACTCAAAAATAAACATGAGAATAAATAAATTTCAGACATCAAATTTCACTTTAAGCTTTTTAAAGAGGTAATTTGTGGTGGTGACAGAGCAACATATGTTGCTCTCATTTTTTAATATTCAACTTCATACCTTTAAATATCATGAAACAGCCTAATTTTTAGATTTCCCATGCCCAATGGACAACTTGTCCACATTTTTCATATATAAACTCTAAATTTAAACAGTCTCCTCTGAGAGGCCTTGCAAAAACGCTTTGCAATGCTTGGATGGAACAATGTTAATACAGTAAACCTAAATTTTAATTTGTCATAATTTAAAAAAAAAAAACATTGTAATAGATGTTCTTACCAGATGATGCCTCCATAGAAGAGGGAAAATATGAAATAGAATGCTATAGAACCCCACGTCACAAAATGGTTCATCCAGGTCCAAAAATGAGTCTCTAATGCAAGCTGTCATGTAGAAGAAGAACAAAAGCTTACTGAAAAATATTGAGACAAGGACAGAGAGTACACCAATAAACTACAGTAATCTGCTTCTGTTCTATAAAAGACACTTTGACCTTCAACCTGCAACAAATAATTTTCTGTAGCTGATGGCTGCTGACATCATTATCATCTACACAACATATTGCATTTCACCCAGGAAGTGTGAAATAGCCAGTGTGTCTACGTGGATCTAATAAGTTAGCTTTTTGCTAAAATTGACAGCAAGAGATGGCAGCATGACAGGTAAGCTAAATAAAATCAACATTACTATTCACTGTTCCGTTCGTGTAAATGTGAGATTAATACAATCTTCTAGTTCCATGTCCTGAATTGTCTTCACAAGCCTGATTGTAAATTACCCTACATCCTAAAATATTGTTTGATAATAATCTTTAAAACAGTTATAAAAAAACATTTATTACATATAATAATATATATATTAATTTGAGACTATAATATTTAATGTTATTTACCTTTAATGTGACAGTGATTACCATAACAGTGAAGACAAGCGTTCCAAATGTCCAGTTACCAAACATCTACAAAAATAAAGACATGTTGCTGTTATTAACAGTTGTCTGTACAGTAAGTTATGTCAATAGCTGACAAGACTTTAGTACCAGGTAGAAATGAAGGCTTTGCTTACATGCAGAAACATGGTCAGTGGTAGTGACCAAAAGCTGATCAGCCTCTGCAAAGTAACTAACAGTGTTGACTTGCCTCTGTTCTTTTATTTGATCAAAGGTGGCAAAAATGTCAAGTAGTTATTTTAATTAAATGTATTATTTTAGTAAAACCATAAAAGTCTAGAGTACTGACACTGTGGACAATGTGAGCAGTCCCATGCTTTAGTTTGCTCATGTGGAGGAAAGAAAACACTTCTACTAGGTAGAGGCTCTTGGTTAACAAGCTGTCTGCTGTAATAGCTCTACGGTGCAGCCTTTGTGGCTTTCCTTAGAAGCTCAACTGCTGCTTATCGTCTGAGAGCTGTAGGTGGTACACTTTTTCTGATTGCCACTTCCAAACGCTGCTGGAATCTGAACATTGAAGCTTAATAGCAAGTGTAGAAAGATGTATTCAAAGAGTTGCATTGGTGGATCTTTTCAGAGATCTGCCCCCTCCTTTGACACTTTTTAAAACCATAGCCTCCAAACTTAATACAAAATCCCAGTCTACTGCTGATGACTAAAGTAAAGACTCATAAAGCATAAACTTAAAAACTTAACCTCTTTTGTTATCAATAAAAATAAATAACTGAGTTTGTAATAAAGATTGCAGTATGTAAGTCAGATGAGAATGAAACCAAAGACTGTTTCATTACATGTTCAAAAAGTGATGCTATAACTTGAGAATATTTTTACGCTTATACACTCTGATATTTTTGGAAAAAAGGAAAATAAGTCTGCAGAAATTAGCATTTGAGCAAATACAATCCAAGTATGAAATAGATACACAATAATAAACAATCAAAACCGTTTTTAAACACAACCCTAAACTTTTGTTAATTAAAGTTTTGTGCTATAGATCACAAACACTGTTCGGTCTAACTTTTCAAAATCATTTCATTCAATGGCAGTATGAACGTTTTAGACAACAAAAGACATGTTAGTGAATTTTTCTGAGTCCTCCCATTAACCTCCCATGGAGACATGCATTCGACTGTAGAGCAGACTCTTACCAGCTGCCTGTTAGCTCGCAAGATCTGAAGACATGCACAGCGTGAAGGCAGAAGAAAAAAAGGCGTGATCAACAAAAGATGGAAGGTAAAAGACAACCAAGAGAGAGTTATAAAAGTGGTTGCATTCAGAACTAGCAAACTACAGGCAGAAAGAAAGATGGCAAGATATGTAGCAGGAATAAAAGAAGGTAGGAAAGAGAACTATCAAATAAAAAGAATGAGAAACAGACAGATCCCAAACAGCAATATCAAAATAATCAGTCAGAAATACAAGCAAATAATGAAACCATAAACATCAATGTTAAACACAAACATCCTACTTTATTTATTACCTCCCATTTTCAACTGAACTGACATTTCTGAGCACGATTTAAAAAAAAAAATCTCTCATCAATACAGATTTAAAGGAATTTACTAAAAAGTGAATACATACATCACGTACATAAAAAAAATACAAAACGCACCTGTCCATTGCCCATCAGCGTTGTGTCTTCTCCCATCAGTATATAGGACCCAAAGAAGAAGATGAAGGCATGACAGAAGCCCAACAAAGTCCAGTACAAGAAGGTTCCAAAAGACAGCAGAGAGTTCTTGCTAATATCTCTGTTGATGACAGTTTTGTTTTTCTAAATGTATGCAGGCACACTTATGTTTAAAAAGAGATCACAGAAAAATATGATGTTCCCCATGTTTTTGCAAGAAAGGAGCAGACATAGCCTAGAATACTTATTTTTTTCCAAGTATATCAATACAGCTGCCTCCATCTAACAGTGAATGATAACAAACAGTATAGCTGGGTTTTACACACGGTCATACCTGTACAAGGCAGGTTTACTCTGTAGGACATGTGGATGGACCAGCTGTTCAAACAGACTGTACACCAGGATGGGCAGCGAGGTGAAGCAGATGTTGTACAGTGTCAGGTAAACACTGTCATACAGAGTCTAGATTGGACAGAGACAGCATTTCAGCAGCAAATTATTAGCTAACTAGTTGAACAAACAGACACAGACAGACAACACCAATATACCAATACTGTTTGATTTTAGTCTCAAGATGAGTTTAGGAAATTATCTTTTGACTGTTTAGAAAAAAACTCAATGCACACGTCTTTTAAAAATGGCCTAAAAGAGCAACATCAAAAGCTGGAAGAAAACAGTGACAGAGAAAAGCAAGAGAAATGGAGTATTAAAGAGACTTACTTGTTGTGAAAACAAACAGAAGAACTGGTATAAAAACTGTGGCGTGATAAAACATACATTCTAGAAAAGACAAAGTGAAGAAAATGACACATTAAAAACAATGGAGTTAAAGCAGATGGCTGCATACACTCATGTTACCAACATATTTCATTTATTTACAATCACTATAAGTACTACAGCTGTTGCAAGAAAGAGTAGTCAAGGGGAAATAAATTCTCTGTAACTCGAGACAGAATTTACCTTGTAGAAAAAGTACTGTACAAGTGTAGCTATTCGAATGTAGTAGAAGTGACCGTGGACCAGCAGAAGTTTAGCCAGGAACTTGAACCTAGCAATTGCATAGTCGCTGTTTCTCACGGCCTGACGACCCTCCTTCCCCATGATACCTGGAGATGATTGCATACACACAAACGTAGTGGGGATGACTTTTTACACATACAGTAAAGTATTAGGTAAGTATAGTTTTCATTTGTTGAGTACAGGTTTACCTATGCCCACATGAGCTTCTTGTATCATACTGACATCATTTGCTCCGTCCCCAATAGCCAAGGTGATTGGCTTTTCTGGAGACGTCTTCAAAAGTCGCACCACCTAAAAAATATTATTGTATCATAGACACGTTGAATGACATAAAGAACGTTTTGGGGTTTTTTTTCAAACTAACTAACTCACTATCCTACATGTTTTATTTGTTTCTCTGCTCCAACACACCTGATTTGAATCAAAGGGTGATTAACAGGCTTCTGCAGAACATGAAGAGGGAATTTAACCACTGAATCAGGTGTGTTGGAGCAGGGAAACAACACATGCAGGATAGTGGCCCTCGAGGACCAGGATTGGACACCCCTGCTGTAGAGCTTTTGAAAACACTCTTATCTAGTATTAGTTGCAGAGATGGAAAAAGTGATTCCCAATGCTTGAGCAATAAAGCAATATACAGATAAACAGTGATTGTACAGTGCATACAGTACGTCGTTACCTTGGCTTTTTGCAGTGGTGCCATACGGCAGCACAGCACAGCTGAGCAGTTTTTGCACACTTCCATGAAAAGCTTCTCATGTTCCCTCAATGCTAAAGACAGACTGGCACCATCTACAACCAACCCGTGTTGAATGACGTGATCTTCTTTTATCCTAGAACCAAATTTTTTGTAATTCGCAGAAAAAAATGTTAAAGTCCACAGTTAATTTAAAGTTAAAAAAGAAAATATTCATTAGTTTGTGAGCTCAAAGGCCTTTAGATTGTTTGAATTAAACTAAACAAAACAAACTGAAGAAATCACACACACACCTTCTGGCCAGTCTACGGAGTTGCTCAGCACATTCATTATCAGAGCGTTGTTGCAAAAGCTCCAAGATGTTCATTGTCCTGTGGAAGTGGCCACAGGACAAGCTGACACTGATCGCTGTCTCATGTTTGTCTCCTGTCAACACCCACACTTTGATTCCTGCCAGCCGCAATGCTTCGATGGTCTCCTGAACTTTGTCTTGAAGTCTGAGACACACAGAATAAAATATATTTAGAGTATGCCTGTAACTCATACTGTATGTGCAGGTCAAGTGATTGCTACATAACAGTATTAGATCAATCTGGGTGAAATCTGCCTCACATTTGGGATACGTACATACATGTGATACAAAACAACAACAACAAAAAAACAAACGCTACTTCTGCTCATAATATTAATATTATATGCTATTCCTTGAGAGACAGCACATCTAAAATAACCATTCATTTCAGCTATAAATTTTTCATATTAAACTGAAAACAGAGGAAATGTTAGCCATGCCTTTCATAACAGAAGAAACCCTCTGATTGTGACCATGTGTGCCCCGGGAGAATCTCATTTCATACACATAAATAAAGCAGTGAAGAGGAACAAAAGAATGCAGAGATAAACAAAGTGTGAGAATCTCAGGCTTATGTGAGGAACAGATTGTGCACAGATGCTAACACACAGCAATATTCATTTCCAAAAAGGCACAGAAATGTGACATTTGCAGTTTCGTGAGGACCATAAATTTCAGTTTTGTGTGTATTTTGGCCATGTGCTTTATACCATTTTAAATTGACCATTTAGTCAGTTTACTGACCAAATATAATATTAATTTTGCACAATATTCATCAACTTCACATCAATTTTTTATGCTTTAATTTGTTAGCTCCAACAACTGTCTTTCCCAATTCTTATTGTGTCATAAAAACAAAGATAAATGCTATTTTCTAGCAGTAGAATACCTTCCAACAATTAACAAGATAGCTCCATGAGGCTTTATGTGAAAACAGCACCACGATTACAATTATCCATAAAGTTTAGTGTTCTAACTTCTCATAATTAGGGGTAAACCAAAAGTGCCACTGAGGCTCCTGGGAATTAAATTAGTTTTAGAGGTTTGGTCAGAAGTCAGACAGAAGACAAAACAATGTTTGACTTATAATTAAAAAAGACCAAACTCCAGACCAAAGTAATTAGGATTTATCAAGTCCTCCTGTTGATTAAACAGGGGTGAAAGTTAGAAGACTGACCCTGTTGAAAGGCTAATCCCTTAGAGGTGACGGATGTTAGGAATAAATGCTGAGATATTTGCCACCAATACAGTGGAAAGACTAAATACCAGACCAACATAAAAAAGAAAAATAAATTATTGTGAATTCCTGTGAAAGGTGCGTACTTGTCCTCCACCCCGGTTGCTCCCAGGAGTTGTAGATCTCGCTCAATGTAGCTGAAAGCTTCCTGTAGTTTCTCCTCTCTCTGCTGCAGAGCCGTGCGAGCAGCAGTGAGGCGCTTGTCTACATCAATGTACTCCTCTGGAGTGAAGTGGCGACATGCTACAACAAGGGTCCGCAGACCTTTCTACAATGGAATAAAAAGATGGATGCATAAGAAGAAAACAAAAAAATACATTTTCAGAGAAACAAAAAAGGGGACAGAGCAATGGAGTTGTAAAATGATTTAGATTCAAATGAGAATATTATATTAACAAGAAGTCAAGATGTGGTTGTGGAATGACCAGATTTAGTGTACAAAGATGAAGAAAAGCAGAAGAAAAAAAACAAGCTGGGTTTGATTCACAAAAGCAGCCTGAGGGGGTGATGACCACATATCAACCCAGTTTAGGACACCACTTCTGGGTGCTGACGTCTGATGCATCATGTGAAAGATGGACTGTGTACGCGTTGTATGCATGCAGCTGTTAATACAAAGAACTATGTGACTGCTGTTGCGAAGACTTCACAGTCTAATGAACAGAGGGAGCAACAGGGCATAAAGGAATCATTGCATCATTAAACTACAACTGTTAATGCATAAATCAAGTGCCCAATGTAACATTTCATTAAGGTTTTTTTCAAGCAAAAAGTGTATTTTTTTTTATCTCATAACATCTGCTGATCTGTCCTCTTTTATACTGTAAAAAGAAGGAATGGACAAGAACTACTACTTCAAATCCTAATTTCATTGTGTGACAGTGTGTAAGCTGAACAAAAAAATTTAATTTTCTGAAACAATTGTGATGTGACTTCACCATTTACAATTTCTTACCAAGGCAAACTCATCCACGTGAAGTCTCGTCTTTTCAATCTCCCCACTTGTGGCGAAAGGCAAGATGGCTGACTCAGCACCCTTGGTGAAAAGCACTTTTCCTCCTTGAAAATCAAACAAACATAACAGGATGACACAATAATCAAAGATAAGCATTAAATTCACTTAGAAATTATTGTTTTTCAAACCAATTTTTCACATTTTTTGATAAAGTTGATAAATTATAATTTCACTTCCTTACATATTCATGTTGTTTAGATTTTTCATTTGTATTCTTTTAGACAGAATGATTGTATGTCTTTTGCTTTAAGGTGATATTCTGATAATACTAATTAGAACAACTCAGAAAGTATAAACCTCCACCAAGACCCATTATCATTGTGACATCACCATTGATGTCAACACTGTATGTTGAGGGTCATTAAAAAAATTCCCAATCACCACTAAATTTTAATAATTTGTTCTTTGTGACAACATCAACATTTCCCGAAAAGTTCATCAAAACTCATTTATTACTTTTTAAGTAATCTTGTGTACAAAAAAACAAACAAGCAAGCAAACGCTACTGAAAACATATACCTCCTTGGCAGAGGTGAATAATAAAAATAAAGCAGAAAACTTTACCTGAAGGAGTCTGCAGTATGACGCTCATTCTCCTGCGATTTGGATCAAACTCCAACACATGGAGGAGTTTGTACCTGAGGGACAAAAAAAAGTCTGTCTAAATAAATTGCATATATATAGAAGATATTTATTTTGAACAAGTAGGCTTTACTTTCATCTTCTTAAAATTTAGGGTAAGAAAACAACATGTAAACTGGAACAGCCTTTAAAGCATTGTAATGGGAAGGATAAGGACGACAACAAATAAAAACTTTACATTTAAACTGATTTCCAATAACACTTAATGGATCTTACTTCATGATTGATCAAATGTTCACCTTTATTCTTATGTCATTTCACAAGACTGTAAAAATCAATGTGAAATAGTGTTGATTGTAATATGAGAAATCTAAAGGTTAACGTACTTTTCAAACTTGCCAAACGATTTAATTTCCACGATATCACCACTGGTGCCTGTGAATGCCACTCCAATTCTAAAAACAAACAAACAAATAAAGTAATTAAAAATTAACAAAATAAATGTGTTTTTTTTTATAATGAGTGTTTTTTATGGTCCTAGCTTTTACAAGGAGAATTCATATCACCCAAAACATTTTTAAATATCTAATATTTTTGGGAAACATTTGAAACTTACAGAAAAAAGGATGCATTTCAGACACTTTACAATATTAATACTTTACCTTTTTGTTGCCTCTACTAAAGCCTTCTCATCTGGTGAGGAGGCATAGTATTCCATGTTATTGGAAGAGAAACCATTGGCATGGGAAAACGGATCTCCTACCAGACAGTCTGGCTGGTCGTAGCTGATCTGAACCGTGTGACACAATGACACTGCCTTGAGAAATAATAATTCCTCCCCCATCTGGATGGAGACACAACAGAGAAAGAAGAAGAGAAGAAAAAATATTACTTCATGTGCCAGACAGTGAAGTAGTATGTGTCACTGTAAAGATTACTCTACTATAGCAGCAAAGCACATATTGTATGAACATTTTACAGGTTATTAGCAATAAACTGTAAAAGTATGTTGTAAAATAAAGGATTTGAACTTAAAAACTTTGTGTAGCACAAGTGATTTAATCGTGAGAAGGATTTATGGAAGTTAGTAAATAATCTGCAAATGGTTGAAATGGCTCCTCCTTATAATACATGTCCACACAGTTTCTAAAGTAAAAAAGATTAAAAGAAAGAAAAACTAACACTTTATATGTAAAAATTATTAACAAAACATGTTTGGTGACTGAACCATAAACTTTTAAATACAAAATACTCATAAAACAGAACAACAACAAGATGAAACAAACTAAGAGATACACTAAAGGAGCTGCAGCAATTAGGCACAATCTGACTAATCAGCTGGTAGAAGAGAGGACTAAAGGCTCCAGCATATTTAATAAGAAGTCAAGAATCAGTTGCGGTCACGTGGTTGTGAGACGTTTGTTTTTGCACACACATTTTACAGTCCACAAGCCACTCGTCTCAGAACTCCGGGGTTCCTCCCTCCTCCTACAGCATTAAAACAGGTTTCTTCCCACCGGTTCCTCAAATCTCCTGTCCTTGGACAGATTTTTATTTTCCTTACCCCGACCAGACGTGTTTATTAAACCGACTGATTGAGAACCGACTTTGTGACTTCTTATGGAGTATGACAACAGCTTAAAAGATCAGCAGACCTTTTCTGAGATGTAAGAAAATTTGCCATTTATGACGTTTAAGAAAATGGAAGTGATACTAACACAAAATGACAAAGTAGCTTCTTTGTTCACCTCACTGGAAGAGACATTGGTGTATTAGCCATTTAATTTAGGTTGGCATGCCCCTTACCAGATCAATTTCATCATGGTAAAGAATTAACATTCCAAGCACCATTTATTTCATGTCAATGGAAAAAAAAATATTCATAAAGGATTGATATTTAGACATCTGTTATTTCAGTGTTTATTTTTAAACAAACTATGAGATTTTGTTTTTGAAGAAGTGAAAATTTGGGTTTTTGAGTTACCAGGTGTGCTGTAGAACTATCTGGAGAGTCTTCTGTCATTCCCTCTGGTATTAGTTTGCCATTAACTTCTCGGTATTTGATTCCATTTATTGAACACTCGCGGAACTGCATTTCATTTTCTGTTAGCGTACCCGTCTTGTCAGTGAACACGTACTCTACCTATAAAACAAAAACACACAGATGTGCACATAAACTGGACTGGGATGTCAGAAATGATTTTCATTTAGCAACAACTCATATTTTGTAAAAATATGCACGTGTAAAAAATACAAATTACTGTAAGTATGTGCTGTATTACTGCCATTTCCAAATAGACTTAGAATATTGTATAAGACGTACAACAGATAAAAAACAAAAATTAAGAGCATCTGATTAGAAAACTACTCTTTTGGAGACATGATATTTTTATAAATACAAAAACAGAAAAGATGCAAATATTTCTTGTATTCCCCACTTACTGTATGAAGAAACTTGACTCCTCTTACATACCTGTCCCAACTCTTCATTGAGATCAGATGTGTTGACCTGAGCTTTCTGATCACTTTCCTCATGATACAAGTCCAAATCCCAGCCAATAAAAAAGGAGCCCAGGAACTTCTGCATCTCCACGGTGACATAGAGTGAGATGGGGATGATAAAGTTATAGAGGACCAGAAATGCCAAGAAGTCAGAGATGAACTTAAGGATCTGAAGAGGGATGAGATAAAAAAATATGTACAAAAACTGTTAAAACAGATAAATTATAGAAAGCAAAATACAGATGACTATCACTAAATTTTCATTTTATACATGTTAGCCACACATAAGATGATGGGGCTTCCTCACTGATCCTTCTAAATCAAAGCAGGCAGGATAATTCATTCCTATTAAGAAGATAATTACTTTTTGTGACAGGAAAGGGGAGGGAGCACAGACTGTGAGACAGCACCAAAACTCAGCCTTATGGCAGGTTTAACTAAGAATGAAGTCATAAGATGCACAGATAAAGGGAATAAGTATTTACTAAAATGTGACAAAATAAGGCTTTTTATTTGTTATTGGTATTTCTCTCTGTCACGAGACAGCAGAATGTCTTGAACATAACTGTTTACTTCTGTTCTTTGTGTTACAAAACAGAACCTGCTAGTCGATGTGACTGATTAGTGCTAGCAGGCACGCTGACATACCAACGGATTAGCCCAGAGATAGCCACACCTTTCTTATAGCTCACCTTTCTTGTGACAGAAATAACACTAAACCTAGCAGTATTTTTGTGAACATGTTGGTCCAAGCATTACCTCATCTTAAATAATTTGATTAATTTTTTTCAATCCATTGTTGAAAAAACAAGATTATGACTATGTGGTGACAAAGAACAAGTAGGACAAAGTACAGACTGCAAAACAGAATAATAAAGTGTAATATTAAATAAAACAAACAAATCTTATCTGTGGCTCTGAATGACTGACAAAAGAGAAAAAAAAACATTTTTAAAAATGCATTATTCTGATTAAGAAACCACAGCAGACTAACCGGACTGCTGTTTTTTTCTTGTTCAGTCTTTTGATTGTAGAAAGGTTCATCCCATTTCTCCTCAGCCTGCCAGGCGTACTTCAGAATGGTGCTGAGGATAGCCTCAAACAGCAGGATGACCAGGTAGATGATCAGGAATGTGTTCATCGACCTGACAAGGAAAAACATTTAAAGTGTAAAGTTCCATTAAGCATATCTTTGAACAGCGGTACTTTGATCACTTAAAAGAAATTGCTTACTTCTCGACTGCAGAGCGTTTCTGGGACTTGCACTTATAGTTGAGTGCCATCTTGGATTCCATCCCTGTGTAAACTGCCACACCTGGAACAGCAGTTAGTTTAGGCATCACATTAGGCTTGTGGCTTGTCCAAAATACTCCGATCAACTCATACTTAAAATCAGGACACTATAAAACATAAAAAAAAGTTTTGTACTTGTATATGAAAAAAATGTTGTTCTTACCATACAACTGAAGCATTACATATAATCCACACTACTAAAAAACTGGAGCACTGTTCTCAAATGTGACAGCAAAGAATCAGATTTCATTACTGTGATAATGAGTGACCTATAGTAACAGTTGAGAACTGCTTTATCATGTTACAGCTGTGATTTGATTATGACACCACCCTGATGTGATTCAAGGTCCACTGGACCAGCTACACTTTGTGCGTCTTCCTCTATCACTTCACCGGAAAACTTTCTGTGAAAAATAATTTACATCTCTAGAGGGTTCCTTCTAGAGTAAATGTCTGGATCTGTTGAATTATTACTTATCATAGCCATTCAGACTCACCAAAAATTTCTTTGGTATTTTTCAACCTGGCACCTCGCAGCAGCAAGTTCTCTGGGCCCAGTGGTCTGAAATAAAAGTAAAAAAATGTAAATTTAGATTAAAGCGATAGCTTTTGCAAATAATATGTTTAAAAGTGTGAATACTTTTCATTTTGTTACAGGCCTCATACACTAAGTAAACAAGTGGCTGTCAGGAATGTCTGCAATGTTTCCCTCAAACCACCTCTGAAGGAAAACAATTTCAGTACTCATAGTGCTAAATACAGACTTGTATTTAGCACTAACCAATCAGTGTTATTTCTGTCATATATATATATATATATATATATATATTTGACACAAGAAAGAAAATTAACAAAACAGCCATACCTCAAATACATTAAACCCAATTATAAATGATGACACTGGAGCTACTCATCAACTTTATCTGAATAAATGTTTATTGATTATCTACTACTGTAAATAATTGTTTACATTTAATATGTGTTAAATTAATTTATTACACTCAGAAATATGGCCTTACCTGACTATCTCCTCTCCATGTTGAGTCACAGTGATACGACCTACAAATCTGAAAGAGACCAAAAATGTTTTAGACATAATAAAAGATTTTGGCTTAATAGAGTGATTGCTAATTAAGGAAACAAGGCTAATATGATGTTATAAAAGTGGGATCACAACTGAAAGCTGACAACAGATTTCTCAAGAAGAAAATTATTACAAGGTTTAGATTTAAAATATTTGACTACTAATTAATGAAACAAGGCTAAAATGATTTTAAAGAATTGAGATCACAGCAGAAAGCTGACAAAAGATGGGTCAAATAACTCACAAATTTAATATGTAAATTACAGTTCTCAGCTATTGGCTCTAACAATAACTGAGAACAAACTTTTTCCATACATGTTACATATATCAGCAGATTGTCCACCACAATAACAATCTGACCACTGAGTGCAAAAAGAACATGATGGAAAAGCTGTTTCCATTTCTTTTCTCAATATTATATATGCTCAGACATTTTTGAAATATATAAATACAGTGAAAAGTTTCAAACATAATCAGAAAAAAAGGAAACTATATGTGAATTCTCCCGCTCTTTTTACATAATCCTAAACCAACATCATCTGCACACTGTAACAGAGGACTGGTAGCTCAGTGTTTGGCTTGTCTGATCGAGATGTACTGTGATCTGCATGTCTGCAGTCTCACAAACAGTATTTCGATATTGCAAGGGCTGCAGCACATCTTTGAAAACAGCCGTCATGTAAAAGAAAGCAACCTTGTGTGGGGGAGGGGAGAACACTGCCACAGATGCAGACTGCTTACTCAGTCCTAAAGCTGCCAGCTAAGTGACAGGAGAAGAAGGGAGGTTGTTGTTGTTGACATGATAAAGCCTTTAACCTTGTCATCTATTTTATCACTATCTAGCAAGACGCTTTAATCAAATAAAAAATTTTAAACATGTTTTTAAAAGGAAAGTGTTGACCATGAGTTTAAACTACCCTTTTGCCTGCAGCCGAAGGCAAAAGGGTGATGTTTTGTTTGTGTGTGCGTGTTTGTTTATTTGTCTGTACCATTCACAGAATATCTCATAAACCACTGGATGAATTTGAATGAAACTCTCTTCAAGCAACCATTGGATAAATGTCTAAAACTGATTAACTTTTGGAGTCAACCCAATTTAAGATGGCCAGCTGACCTTAGAAAATACAAAGATGGCTGTAACACATCCAATTTACAGATATAGAGATAAATCTTGGTGTGGTAGTAAATGAGCATCATACTAGACATGGCACAATAGTTTTGCTTAAAACATTGGCATTGACTGTTAGTGTGAACCCTGCCTGTCTGTTATTATGTCAAACCAATGGACATATTTTAGTGAAATTCTGAGAGTAAGCATTGGATAATGTACATCTACAGCTCATTAACATTTCGAATCAAGATAATCAACCTTAGCCAACACAAAAACTAAAATAATAATGATAATAGCATTTAAGTGTAAGAGCTTGTTACTGTATTTACTGTTTGACTCCAGTGAACAAACAGGGAATTTTTAACATTTGTATTCTGAAGGTATGAGTTTATACAAGTACAGATTACCTGTACAGATCAGCTTCTGGCTGCTGACACTCCACGACAGCCTGTAAAGCCTCCAACTGGGACACTGACTGACACACTGACGTCTCTGGTACAGAGAAATGGGTCTGTAAAAACACACACACAGTTAGATGCTGATAAAGAAAAGTGATTGATAAATTTGGGGCAATGATGCTTTTAAGATAAGGAGTAATTCTGAATAAGAAAGACATTAAGAACTCAAATAAATACACAATTAGAACAAAAATTCTTTACTGCATTTGTAAACTGTTTCAATAAAGTTCAATTGCTCTGGTAAACAGAAGACCATGTAAAGGTGAATCACTATACCATATATGTGACTCATAATATATATTAAAATATTGCATTGACAATGCACATAGTTTCTGGTCTAGCTTAGCTCAAACAAAAAGAGTCAGACAATGACCAAAACACCATTTCATGTTTTAAAAAAATTCTAATAAAATTTCACATGAAATTTGATCATGCTGCAGTTTTGAAAGGTTCTTAGTTACTTATGCAATCAGATTATTTTAATTTTAAAAATGACAAGAAGAAAAACATTACAGTATTTCTGTGTGGCACATTACAAGACAGAAGTAGCTGACAACAATTTTTATGTGCAAAGTGCAAACATTTTCTCAACATATTTTAAGTTTACCATTGAAAAATCTTTATTTGTGGAGTTTAAACATAAATTCCACTGTTCTGTTAATAACATGCATTATCTGTTCTTTTCCACTGATGTCACTAGTGAAACCATTCATAGAGCTCTACTTGTTACAAAGAGTCAGACCAAAATATTGTTTTTAACCACTGGTGCCATTATGTTTTCCTGAGAGCGCTCCTGTTGGACTTGAATTGTTCATGTACTTAAAGATGAAAAACACAAACATGTTAACAATTTGATTGCAGTCATGCAAACAAACCTTAAGGTTGGTCTCTCCATCAAGGCTGGCTGTGGTGATGTGACAAGTACCATCAGCACGATCTGATGAAAGCAACACCAGATCAGCAGGGAACGTCTCATCTTTAGCTACACGAACAATGTCCCCCACCTGGACAGACCTGGACACCTGTCTGCGAGAGAGACAGACAGCTGTCCCCCACCTGGACAGACAGGCAAAAACAGAACCAGTGTTAAAATTATCCTTGCATTGTTCTGTTGATATGGAATATGAACATTTTAAATACTCCTAAGTAGTACTCAAATGTTAATTTGCATTGTTAGTACTGTGGCAAAAAATGACTTGGATTTTGTTGATAAATGTAAAGCCAAAAATGCAATAATAGCAAAACTGTTTTGGTTCTGTGAGAAACTTTATGAAAATCTAACACTGTTGCTATTTGTCTTACGGTTTTACAAATATTGAATTTTTTCTGAGTAGCTTAACAAAACTAAATCAATGTTTCATGTGTTTTAATCTAGTTTTGGCAGTATTTTATTTTATGAGAGAAGGTAAAAGTTGCAGCCTAATGACTCAGATGCTACTGAGACAGAAGTTTGTGGCCTTGTCTTAAACTATTGCACTTCTGTCAGCACATCTGCTAGCTGTGACTTTAAACACTATCACGTCTGCTTTTCAAGCTGGAGAACGTCTTTTGCCTGTATACTAAAGAATATGTCATTGGATACCATTGCCTTAGCTTCAGAAAATTGTCTTAGAAAACTAGAAAGATTTGTGTATACTATGTCTTGACTTACAGGCTTATCATGTGACTGTCATCAAAAACATTGGATCATTGAGGAAGGATACCAGCAAAACCTGTTTACACACAGCTGAGACTACATGTTGTAGGTGAAAGTTTAAAATTTAAATAAATGCAAAACACAAGAAAATAGCAAATGGTAGCATTTGTGAACTTGAAACCAACAAAATCAATTCACATCTTAATTATTTTATGTGTATCAGCAATATTAAAGAACATCATTTAGACAGGCTGCAGCAAAAACTGATGTCTTTATACCATAAAAAAACTGAATGATTCATAATCTTCTCACACATAACTGCAAATTTGAGCACATCACAGAATGACAATTTTAAACCTAGAGGTCCCAAAACAAAGTGACATACTTGAATCTTACTGTTTTCCTGTGTTCTTAATTACTTCAGGCATCCTTATGCATGTTTTTACATTGCAGGAAAAGTGATAATTTTCACAATATTTCTTCTTGAAGTTTATTTGTGAAACAATGGTCCTCTAATAGGCAACAACGATACTTCTATAATATTTATGTGTAAAGAAACCTCACTAGCACAAAGAATTTAACAGTCACGCTAAAATTAGCAGTGGTGTTTGCGATGAGTTGTAAAGGGCTTTTTATACAGATCAATAATAGTGAGAATTTCTAAAAAACAAAGGTGTTCTGATAAAGTAGACTTTAATGAAAATAACTGGCATGATGCATGTTCAATATAGTGCATCTTTTGACATCTTACCCTAATATTTTTGGATTTTGTCTTTACCAGACTTCCACTGCGAACCACAAACACTGGAGCTCCATTGACCTCGTTGTCTGCTTTGTGTCTCAGCCAGTCTTCATAGCCCTGCAAAGACAGCCATTTAAGCCTCTCAAATACTGCAAATCTCCAATGAGAAACCTAAAATTATTAACTGACATGGTGACATGAAGCAAGCATGACTAAATGTTGATCAAATGGGGTAATTACACCATAGGCTGGCCTCAAATAAACATATAATGTCAAGTTTAGAACAAGCATTAAAATGAAAGCAAATAAAAATCTAATAGGATTTGCTTTTTACACAAGTTGTGAATGAATTGTTTCTTTCCTGAGTTAACACACAAAATATTAAAGTAATTACCAAAATAAATTGGTTTTAAGTTTTGGTTTTAACGAAGAGCTTAAACTGTGATGATAATCTGTTAGTTCCACATTTTCAGTCCAAGTATGAGGAAGTTGTTATATGCTTGAGCTCTCACCTGTTTTATAGCAGTGACTGTGATCACAAAGAAAAGAGGGAGCCCACTGGTGATTGGGGAAGTTGGGGTGTCTATCATTAACTAAAATAAAATGGACAGATGAGAAGAGTCACAAAGTTGTAAAGCAATAAAACACGCTCACGCACACACACAGTCGTTAGAGTAAAAGTGGGTGTAACTTGTGAAAGAGAACACAACAGTGAGAAGTAGTGGCCGATATGACAAACAGGAAATCTCTATAAGTTCCCTTCAATGTTAAATGTCAGATCAGTACAAGTAGTCACATACACACGTTTGCACATTTATGTCTGTGCTTTGTCAATAACTGTCCTCAATTTTCAAAGCTCTTATTTGTACATTTAGAAATTTCCAACTGAATTTCAACATTAACCTTTACATCAACACAACTTCTAAAACATATCTGTCAAAAATAAGGAGACAAAATGCTCTCACACCTAGTGTTTGAAACTCAAATTGACCATCTTATGGCAGACACATAAATATGCATAAAAGCATACACAAAACAAAATAACATTAAACACTTTAAAGATAACTTGTGAATGCAGCCACATTTAATCCTCTTAAGTCCATTTTCAGCCTACTTCCTGGATTAGTATTTATTATGACAGCAGGGTAATCATTAGCTTGATCTGCATCTGTTTTGTGGTCCATGACATTAATGTATCTGCAACTTTTCCTACTTTCTTTAGTGAAACAACAGTTTATAGCAGGCAACCAGGAATCCATCTAAGAAAATTTAAAAGTAGAAGGTCAATTTGTCCATCTTAAAAATGTCAAGAACAAACTAACTCTTCAGTGATTTCGAAATAAGCTGATTTCAAAGCACTGACAACTTGAGTAGGTGAAAAAAAACAGTTGTCTCAGACAAAATCAAGCCGATTACTTCGGCTTCACTACCCCGTCCCAAATACATCAGAGGAAGGCTAAAAATCTGAATGCCAAATATAGCTTCAGCACAGGGTGATTGATGCATTCTGAAGGCATAACGCTTTGGGCTGGACGTTACGACACATTTTACCAAATGTGTGGGTGTAATTATTAAATAGAGTCAGACTTCTTTCTCCTCCGGCCCCTACAAGTTAGTGACACATTCACTCATGCAAAAACAGATGCACACACACAGCTGCATCTGGTGCAGGAGAGCTGAGGTCACACATGACTCATCACCAGTTTATGGAACAGAGCATGTACCTGCAGTGACCTTCTTTACGTGTATTTGTCTGTGACTTTACCTGTACAAGGAAGATGATGAGAAAATAGAAGTTTGCAATCCTCCTAAATTGCTCAAACAAATTCTTGGGTACAAAATTCCAAACTGTGTACTGAAAGAGAAAGGACAAGAAAATAAAACATAAAGAAACAAGAAAATAGCAAAAGAAACATTTTAAGCATCATATCTGTTTGTGTCAAAGTCCGGCAGTAGATTTAGCTAAACAAAGTAAACAGGATTGTAAAAGCAGCTGATTTGACATTGGTAATAGTGAAATTCTGCATAAGATCTTTAGCAAAGCACACACAAAAAATACTTTTTACACAGTAAACTGCCAAATAAAAAAAGCATCAAAACATTTTAAGCTGGAGGTGAATAATTTTCTCCTAAAATGACTTTTAAGACTAATCTATACTTCTATTTTTTGTCACTATTGCATGCAGTTGTATTTTTTATCTAGCATATTATCTAAGATACATTTAATACAAAGAGGTAACTATACTGTATCTTAAAAGTTTTAACAACTTTTAAGACTTTGCTAAAAGATAAAGGTCAATTAATGAGAACACAGACACAATAAAACATAATGTTAGTGTGTCTGTGCACAGTAAATCAGTGTATTAGCAGGGTTTCCACAGTTTTATCTGCTCCTGTTATCTGTTAGTCCAATGATCTAATCAACAACTAAATGAATCACAGTCATTACTGTTAGTGGCAGGGAGAAGCCAGTTTGGATTGTTACATCTGTCCAGTCAATTGTCCAACCAACCTACTGATCCTCTCACCAACAAAACAAGATTTCTGTTGTGTTTATTCTGTTATCACCAAATAAACTTTAAATTTTGTAATACACTGGAACATCAAACCAATTTATTTAATAATGTGCAAAAAGATGTATTCTCTGAATTGGCCACAAGTTCTACCTATTCTGAAAGTTTGCAAAATGACCCACTATGCCAAATAATTAGCTAAACCAATATATTAGTCAGCCTCTAATTTTCAACTTTTACGTCCTTGTTTTACAATGAGATCATATCTGAGGTATCATAAAAGAGGACACAAATACAGGATACCATGAATATTAATACCTTGGAGGAAATGATCCTGTTGTCTGCAAAGCGCTGTGGGATGTAATGACCATGCTGGGGGAAACGATTTGCTACATAAACCGTCCTGGTGTCACTTTGATGAGGTGGGTCAAAGCCCTGAGAGAGAAAAAAAACAAGAGAGACAACAGGATGAGAAGAAGGTGAAACAGGAAGTAAGACAGAATGCATTACTGACACAGTAGTAATGCATACCTGAAAAGATGTTAAACACAAATATACTTCATGTATATAAAAAAAATTCTAAAATTAGGCCTGTCTTTTACAAAAAAAATAAGTTAAATAGTAATGTTTGACCTTTGTTAGTTCAACATGCTGACTGTATTTGGGACAAAAACAAATTCTGAATTACAGGCTTCCTTTAACACAATGACTCCACAGAACTGTTTATAAAAAAAAACATTTTCAAAACTACAGTAGGTATGTTGTGAAAACACTTGTCTCACCAGCATACTGACACAATCACAAGTCAAAAAAGGAAGTTGAAGAAAAATAAAAGGTTTGGGTGATAACTAACTTGTTTCAAACACTTAAATTGCTGACAAACACCTCTAAAATAACAATAATTTTACAATGGAGAGTCAGCTGAGAAAAAGGACAAACACTTTCTAAAGTAACATCCTGGATGTGATTAAAGTACAGGGACAGTAAACTATCAGATGAACAGAGATCTCAGTTCTCAGATCTCAAAATTACAATAACACACATAAAATTCCAATTTCATTAAGGACAGCAATGAATTAGATCCAGTAAAATGTAAACTTTTATTCTGTATTTTACTTAGTAAATGAGTAGCGATAACTTGCTGGAAGTAACAGACAGAATATAAGTTTGAAAAACGTGGCACAACTTTTAGGCTATTACAATGAATTATAAAAGATACCACATTTTTTAGTCACACTGTACAGCTGGACCATTCACATTCGAGTAATAGTCAAAAATGTAAATCAGATGATTAACAATGGAAATATGAATAAAAATGCTTTTATATAATCTTTTGCAATGAGGATAACTTATAAGAACACTGTGTGGCAGAAATCTGACCTTTCATTTTGTCTACTGACTCTAATGCCCACATCAATTAGATGGCAGACAAGTAATTACTCCCTGCCTGAAGCCTACAAGTCCCACAGTGCCTCGGAGAATTCACTGTCCTGAACAGTTACAATGGAAGGCAACCTGGGCTGTGTACTGAGTTGTATTAAATATCAAGAAGCTTTTTATCAAAAAGCAACAAGGTGTTGTTGTTTCAGACAGTTTGATTGATAACAACAGCTATAATAACATGATCAGATGTGTGCCATATTAATATATAACATATAGACTCAAAAAGTCAGGAGCAAAATTGTAGAAGCAGGCACCATTTTATCTAGAGTGAGGTATGACACTTATTTATTAGATTTCTTTGCTCCTTCATGACAGCACATTATTTGGGTTGGTACAGCAATGTTCATAAGACGTTGTGTATGTGACTTCAAATCTAAAGTGCATTCTGCCAGCTCAACAGGCTGCGATGACTTGTGCAAATGACTCAAACAACATTACACTTCTCCATTTCTCACACCTAATACACATTGTTGTTTGTTTGATTGTTGTTGTTCTTTCAACTGTTCCCTTCTTCAGGGCTTGCCACAGCGAGCAAACTCGCACAAAAGATTTGGCAATTATTTTACGCCGGATGCCCTTTCTGCAGCAAACCTGGGCTCGAACCTGCAGCCTACAAGAATGCAGCACTGACCACCTAGCTACCACAGCCATACACAGCTACAGATTATGAAGTAAAGTTCACAGTAAAACCCATAGCTGTAAGCCTATGAGATTCTCTGAAAACGGACTGCAGATATGATCATAAAAAAGATGACAGTCAAGAGTTTACCCAAATTCTACCGTTACGTATGTTATGATTACAGAAATTCTTTTATGGTGTAAATGCAGAAGTGCTGGTATAAAGTCAGTACTGCTTATAGACGCCTGACACCAAAGACTGTTAAAAATGGCACTCCTGAATTATTGTACTCATTTTTTTATGCTTCCAGAGAGAATGAGCATGAACATGCAACACTACATTAACTTCGAGCTAAAATAAAGGCCATACAAATGTCACCCCAACAAACTTTTTCATTAGGCCAGGTGAATTAGGATGCACTTTAATTACACTTTTAATTAACTAGGCAGGTCAATCTTATAAGATAGGTCAAATGAGCTGAGATACTACAAAGTAAAGGGACTTCCAGTTCTAAATGCACTCAAACTCTGAAGTTTTCTTAAAATGTAATGGTTAAGATTAAGGCTGCAAATATTTGTTGTCATCGCAATCATCATTGCAATATTATCAGAGGACAATATCAATACTGCAAAGGACTACAATAACTCATTGGCCATTATTTTTTTTAAGTATATGCACTCTTGTTCTGCTGCTAATAATATATTTGGTCAATCCAATGAACTCTCACTGGCCTCAATGCCCACAATTGGTTTAGATGGTAGTGATTACAGAAGAGCCCTAGTAAAGATTAATCTCTAAAAACTGAAAAGCCTTTTCTTTTTTTAAACCAGGCTGAGAAACTAAACAGGAGAGTAAGAAAATATGTCACTAGTCAAACTTAACCTAAGTGACAACAACATTCTCTTTGGGCCTCATTGACATTAATGGTTTAATAATGTGCAACTTTTCTTGTGTGCTTATACGTCTTTAACAATTACTATGCTATCAGAACCTGTGCGGACAAGAGTTAAAATCTATATCAGAAAACACTAATTTTCTTTGCTTGTACTATTATGGTGTTTTAACAAGATTGATGCCTTTATGTAATTAAGAGTAGGTTTATTCAGACCTATATATATATATATATATATATATATATATATATATATATATATATATATATATATATATATATATATATATATAATGCATTTATAAATAGTTGGGCAATGAGTTCCTATAAAACACAGTAAAGTTATATTATTCTATGTGACAACATGGCGACCTTTAAAATGAAATAAAAACTAAAGTTGCATTGTGCAATTTCTACAAGATGGGCTTTGTTTTTAAACAACGTTGTAAAATATGTATTTACACCTGTAGGCAAAGGGGTGATAAACAAAAGCAAATTCAGGATGATACACCGCTGACGTTAACCATATCCGCTACATCTTGCTTCCGGGGCAAATAATGAATTAACGCCCAAAACAAAAAGTTAATCTTAAAAAGTTAAAATAAATCAACTCAGCGGATTTAAATCACTCTAGTTTTGCATCTGAAGAGCTGACTACCCTGTGAAAAAGTCAGAATGAACAACTTGGTGTGCTACAGTAGTTTGTTAAAACTCGACCAAACTCCTGTTAAACTTCATCTTCTTCTCTCACCTTCTTGTTAGCCATCTAGCTGTTGCTCGGTTAATGAACACTCAGATACAATCGAGCAAACCCCGTTGAGACTAGATTAAAATTTAAGGAAACTTTAAATAAACGCATAACTGTAACCGAAAGCCATCTCAGCTCCTGTTCGTTTTCTACATTTAAACTAGTTAGCATAAATGCCAACTGTTAGCTAGCCAGGAAGGTGACTGTTAGCTAACCTAACGTCTACCTGACTTGTCATCAAGGCGACTCAAACGACAATATTTTGAACATATTTCAAGAGTTAAAAGGCTTGGCTAGCCCTCTGAATTCAGCCAAATAAAGTTCACCCGGCTTTCCGTGAACTGAAGCTTGTGTCAGGTTACAAAAACTAATTTTAACTAGCGTTAAAAGGGTTGGGAAAGCAGTTTTACCAGCTGCTGTCGTATCCACCGCAGCATCTTCGCACAGGCGTTAGCCCTGCGCTAGCACAAGCTACTCCAACAAACCAGTCCTGGCACCGAAATGTATCCTTCCAGAGGCAGCTGTTCTCGGTCGCATTGCGTGGCACAGTCGTGCTGTACAGCCAGGAGAAAACAAGACATTAATGCTCTCCCATTGCGCGTTAATGTCAGACAGATGACTACTGGTTAAAGTGACAGACGGCTGGCCACGGAGTCTCAACCAGCTCCGCTGCTACATCTCTCTGCCCTGCCACGGATCACTTTACACACACAAACACACGCGCGCGCACACACACACGGACACGACACGCGCGCAGTTGAGTTCTGTGCAAACTCAGTCTTTGAACGCCCCCTTCCTGTCTACCATAAAAACGACGGATAGATAGATAGATAGATAGATAGATAGATAGATAGATAGATAGATAGATAGATAGATAGATAGATAGATAGATAGATAGATAGATAGATAGATAGATAGATAGATAGATAGATAGATAGATAGATAGATAGATAGATAGATAGATAGATAGATAGATAGAAAATCTCGACATTTATTTTATAGCAAACATAGTAATTTGTTAGTAAATTAGTTTTAGTATATTGGTATAAATTAGTATAGTATGTAAACTCTGTAAATATTACTAATCCCAAGTTATTTCTTAATGTAAATAATTGAACTAATAGTGTCAAAATTCCTTTTAACTATTTAAGTTATCCTTCTAATTTATGCTGTAAGTCAGTTTAAATAAAATTTGATTTATTCATTTCTTTATCTAAGGTTGACTCCCTTCATATTGTGCTAATTTTCCCTGTATGTTTTTGTTGTTGTTGTTGTTTGTACACCCTTGTATAAAAAATAGTTTCTTATCTCCTGAGTCGAGTCCAAGACATGTTGGAAATATTTCACTTGCTTTTATGAATGCCTGCGTAATTTTACAGTGATATTCAACTTTAATCTTGTTCCAGGGTTCTTCTTGTGAGGCGCCTCACATAAAGTGAAGTCATCTCATTGTGTGTGTGACTCTTTCATTGTGAATAATCCAACCCAGCTCCCCCCACCATTGATTTGTCTGCTATATACTGCATCACAGTCAGTTAATAATGTGTATTCTGCACAGGAGTTGAAAGCAGAAAGTATCTAAGTTATAGCTGCAGCGTGTGCTTCATATGACTGGAAATACGAACATGGTAATCACATCAATAACAAGAGGAGCAAACACTAATGATCCTGTGTAATCAATGTGTGCCAGTTGCTATATTTGGAGCAGAACAGCTGCAGCTGCCCAGGCATTTCCCCCCATCTCTCTCTCTTTTTGTCTCTGGCCTCCTGCAAAAATGAAATATATTATCATAGCTCTTTACTGATCCCAATACTTGAGGTATGAGATAAGCCAAAAAACACCAAAGTGTATTTATATCCCGGATTAGGTTAAGGTTTAGGCATCTCAGCAGAATATGGCACAGAACGTGTCACAGTATTTGTTACAAGTTGGGTTCAAAGCTCTCTCAATTTACACAATAAGAGTGTCACATGCCTCCACCAACACACATCCACCCCCATCAAAATAAAAGCAAACATGTCATCTTTAAAATACAGATTTACTCTGCAAATCCTGTTTAATCTGCTTTCTGTCTGTGTTTGTGTGAGAGGCTAAAGCTCAGTTCATCTGACTGTTGGTGAAATCTCTCATTTACACTGACTTACATAATGCCACTGCAGCCGTAGCAACATCTGGAAGTTCCTTTCTCACAGCTGGGCTGGAAATAGCATGTGAGCTTTAAATGTGAGATTACATAGGCTTGCATATTGCTGATGTAACTACAAATAATGTTATATCTCTAAATATATTATTGACTTTACAAGATTGGAGAAAATCCATCTCTGAAAAGTCCTACATTTTATAAACCACAAGACTTCAAAAATAAGTGAATGCTGTTTTTAACCAAGTTTTCTGATTCTCCAGTAAAAACCACCTCCCTAGTTAATTTGAGATTGAATAATTTACTTTCAGCTATTTATTGTTGTTTTATTTAATACACTTTGAGCTTTGTGAAGTGGAAGTCATATTTTGCTCTGTGGTCACACACAATTACTCCCAGCTGAAAAATTGTGTTTAATGTGCATCTTTGTACTGAGACAGCTGAGTGCTGGCCAGTGATCCACAATACCCTCAATGTCTGTAATGGAAATGGATGTCAAAGCACTAGATAATTCCTGGAAGTCTTCCAAGCCTTGTACTGAATTTAATTTATTCTGCAATCTTGCAAGTGCTTGGAAGAGCTTTAAGGTAACATCTTAAAATTCTTTATCACACTGCACAGTTAATAGTAGAAACCACTTATCTTGCAGGTGTGGTCTCATACACTTACAGAATATCTGATTGTAACCTAACATCAAGACATTTTGTTAGGAGAAATTAGCTTAGTGATAAATTACATGTTGTATTCCTGCTTTTAGATGTTTTGAATCAAACAAATCTTTTGGCAATGAAAGAATCACTTCACTAAACTCAAGTGCTGCTAAAAATTATGAAGTAATTTTGATGACAAACTCTTGCAAAGGGCAATATTTTGCCCTGGCACCATACTTTTAAAAGACAGTTGTTGTTTTTAACATGTTCAGATGCATGTTCAGATACATTTCCTTTCCTTTCCTTTCATTTTCTTTCCCACCAAGCATCTCTAATCATAGAACTAATTGAATAAGTTCTTCCTCTCATCTCTTATTCAATGCGTGCTTGCTCAACCCCAGGTACTGCTTTGTATATGTGTATTAATGTCTGTCTTGTTGTATTAGTGTGGATTGCTGTCTAGCAGTGAAGACGAGGACTCTTTAGGGAGTCCAACTGAAATACTTATTGTGCCTTTAAGGAAATTGAAAATTAATGGATTGGCTTTTTGAACTGGATGGCTGAATCAATACCAAATGGTCATTACTAGAAAAAAAAACAACTCACTGGTTTTAAATCAAGAGAAACATAAAACCTATACATGAATGAATTGATTGTACAGTTTACTGATATCTTCTGATATTGGCAAAAGATGAAAAAACAAATATTGTTGTACTATTATAGTACGTAATTCACTCACACTAGTCTCATAATTTACTGTCAGTGAAAGGTGAATTTGAGATTGATATGTGGTATGTGTCTCCCTCTTGTGGAAAAATTGAGACACTACAAACACAATGCAGTATATTTCTTAAAAGCATTACACTACATGTCAGGGTTTATTTTAGTTCATTTATTTAATTTTTACATGTACATATAAATATATGTAAAACCATTTGTTTCCTATTTGTGATTGCAGCTTCTGATCAGATACTTTTCTAAAGATGGTTGAGTACAACATGTTAAATCATACATTTTCATCTTTTCTTTGGGTGTTTGCTGTCTAGGAATGTAAGCTTGTGTATGTTTGCATGAATGACAGATGAGTGGTATTATATTTCTTACTGAGCTACTAGTTCTTCATCTAACACCCTGACCTCCTTAGTCTGTGACCTGGAGAGACAAGAGAAAGGCAGCTCTTCATCCACTTCACTGGACCAGGTCATGGATTACCAACTGTCTGTGAACATGTGTGTGTGTGTGTGTTAAATAGATCACTGTTGAATGAACCTTGGTCTTTATGAATAATCCACAAGCAGTGCTGAGGATTTTCCATTTAATGAGAAGTGCCAGAGAGGTCCAATGGAAAGGCCGAAGTGTTGTTTTTCTATCTAAATACAAGTTTTCATGAAAAAGAAAAGGTGATAAAGTAAAAAAGGTGAATTATAGTAGTGGACTAGTAGTGGTAGTGGACTAGTGGGGGTAAAAGCCAGTTCTGTTCAACAAATTAAATACAGTTCAGCTTCCCTTTTGCCTGAAACATTTTTGCAAAACCAGCCAACTTCTCTCGGCTGTGTGTCTGTGAACATCATCATTGACATCACAAGATTCTGGCTGTCAATTATCGATCTTTTATTCACTGTACATGGCTCATTATTCCAGTGAGATATTTTGCATATAAATAACTTGTAACTGCAGAATATTAACACAGTAACTGTAATGCTGCACTTGGATCAATCTTTTTTTATTTGCAGTGAATTTGTTGACACTTTAAAGAAGATGTCAGAGGTGGTTGTTCAGTGATGTAGCCACCCACAAAGCACCTAAACTGTTCTGTACACCATGTCAGATGCTTCCCTGTGGAGTAAAAAGGTGAAAGTATGTGTGTGGGAGAACATGCTGTCTGCTCTTTTCTGCTTTTTGATCTGCTTCGTTTCTACTCAGGCTAGCAGCTGCTTGAAAATGCAAACTCTGACCCCTCCATCATTCTGACATACACAAATACTTTTTCGAGAAGTTTGATTAAGTGGGGGTCCAGATGAGGTCCTGTCAGTGTTGTTAGTTCACTCCTCTATCACACAAAACAAACAAAGAAGATTCAGCTGCAGCATGTACTATTTGTTCCTTTATATATGTTGTAAGATATTTAACAGATTTGCACACAGACTTTTTAAAAACAGGTTCAAAAATTGAGTAACACTCATTCCTAATTATGAAGGTCTTATTTATTTATTAAAAGTTTTGATCTTTTGATTAAGTGAGTGTTCAAATTTTGCCTCCAGCTGAAATCTTAAATCTCATGTACTTTAGTATGACCTGTCTTCACTTTTAGCATTATACTTTGATATTAAAATTAAAGAGCTGTTGGGTTGGCTGGTGGGTTTACAATAAAGAAAACTAAAGAGGTTAAATTTTATCTACTTTTGTTATTTCCATGAAATGTTTTCAGTGGCTATACGTAGTTTGCTGAATACTTGAATTGTCATGTCTTTTTAATGTCTCAGAAAAGGCAAAAATAAACATATTTTTTTCCCCATTTGTGAATATATCAAAATAGTACATAAGTAATAATATGTAACAACCAAATCAGACTAACAGAGTCCAAATCAGACTAGAGGGAGAGACATTGATGTCTGTATAAAGAACCTGTGGACAGATTTGTGTCTGAAATTTGTTGTGATAACAATAAATTTGTCAGTCATACATTCATTATTTTGTTTAACATTGCATGTTATTGAAGTAGTGCTGTAGCTCTCAGTATACGTCTTCCTATGTAAATAAATTTGAGTGTGTTTGACGTTGCCACGGCAATATTCAACCTTAGCTACTTTGACCTTTCTGCATCGTTTTTCTCTCTCTGGGCTTCCCAGCTTGTGGCCAATTGCGCGACAGCTGGTTTAGACGGATGTGTCTGTATGAGTTCAGACATGTTCTGTAGAATACTATTTGTTTTAGCTAATTATTACCTTAACATTATGTTGTTTCCAATCAGCTAATATTGGAAATAATGAAAAAACAAAAAGAAATGTGGAAAAAATATAACTTTGCTACATGTTCTTAAATTATCACTCCAAATAAATAGTGCATATGGCTAATAAACTGCCTAAACTGCCGTTGAACACTTTCAAGGGTAAAGGGAGACAAATGTGTGTTAGTTTGATAATAGGTGTGCATATACAACAGTGTGTATGTGTACATGTTATCAAGAGAACTTTCAGTTGAACTTTGTAAATTTGGCAAATAAAAAACAGCGTACATGTGAGTGTCTGAGCCTATGTGTTTGTGTTTGTAAAGGTTATTACTGGACTCATTAATTATTCCTGCTGAGCCAGGCTTCTCTGCCACAATATTTATCACAGAATATATTTATGAATGGATAATAACACAAAACAATCCAATGAGCTAATTTACACTGTAGTGGTTACCAATACTATAGAATCAGTCATCATAGGCTGTATATTTAGCACACTCCGTACAGGCCTTTGATGCCTTGGTGCCTGAGGGAGTGACCCTGTCTGTCCATGAGCGATTATGAGCCGTCTAATAGTTCGCTCTGTTTAAATGACAAGCCTTTCATCTGTCTGCTCGCTGCAGCTACACAACTTTAATGACCCTGACATCATGTAAGCCGCAGCAGCTGGCTGCTCGGAGCAAGAGTGTTTTTAGGTCTGCGAGTGGAGATGAACAGGGAGTTGTTGGTACCTGCATGATGGTGTGGCTCTAATCCATGTTTGTTCTGCTCCAGCACCAGGGGAGAATGTTCCACACACACACTTATGGCACACCTGCAGACCCCCCTCCCCTCCCCCCACACACTCACACACACACTGAGCTCTCTACATCCATGGTGAATAAAAACAGAAGTTATTACATCCTGTTTGAGCAGCAGTAGTTATTTTATCATAGAGGCAGTGATTAGGATTTTTCAAGGACTTGGAGCTCAACACTCAAAATATTGGCACTGAGTCAGCATTACCAATTTCTGTAAAGCCAGACTTGCTTTGAATTAAATGTTAAACCTAAAACACACTTGAATACACTGGTTCAGCCTGTGACAACCTAATTTACACAAAAAAACATAAAAACGCCTTTTTGCTGATCTTGTTAGAACTTGCTAATAAAAGAAGCTCATCCTAATTTTTAAAGTTACGTGTGTGTTTTATAATTGTCATGACCGCTGATGTTTAAAAGCAATATCTGAAAATATAAATACAACTAAAGATGAAATCACCTGATATTGGCAGAAACTGCTGCCTCAGTGTCACTGCAACACTTTTGGCCTTACCTGCACTACCTCATAAAAGACAGACTCTAATGTCTGGGAATTGAGACACACATACCAGTCAGTCAGTGGGCTAATCTAAGAGAGCGACAAGAGAGAGGGGGAGAGACCACCAACACAGGTAGCGAGTCTATCTCAACCTGTGTGTGTGAGCCAAAGAGAGCCGTTATCGCTCCACACCTTTGATATGAGCCTGAGTTGGAGCTGAAGTGGAAAGATTTGCACAGTTCATTTCACAACTTCTCTTATCTGCACTGACTAAAGTAATGCCTGATACTACTATTACCCCTGCTACTGTGTGTGCAAGACTGTATGAGTGTATACACCCATGAAATCTTTGGTGTGATTGTGTGCAATTGATTAAGCACATACTACTTCAGCTGCTGAAGAAGTAGAAATATGATTGAAAAACATTACTGGAAACTTTTGCCTGGTTTTAGTATTTTATTATTTTTTTATTTCAAAGGTTTGCTCACACAATCCTGGTTTTGTGTTTTGTAGCTTCTGAGCTCATGATAACACTTGGGGACAGTGATAACCTTTTTCATGGGGGTAACATGGCTCAAAAACAATTCAGGTGTTGGCTCAGATTTACTTCACAGTGATGTCTAGAAAGATTATCATGTTGGGATAAAAGCTAACCAATTCAGCAGTGTGCATGTAACTTTAATTAAATGGTCACACACAATGGAGCATTACGTGTGCCTGCTTTTTAATTTATCATCTATTGATGAGTTTTCAATGCACTCACTTTTCAAAAACATCAATTATTATACAAATAAAATAAATATTGTACATCTGGAAATGATGACTAGCACTCAGACAAGTTTTGTTTTATTGATGTGCTTTCAAAATTGTCCTTTGTGTTATAAAGTAAAAACTTGGCTAATTGTTACTTGGTAATTTATGCATCAAGTTCAAATTGTGTGAATAAAAAAAATCCTGTTTACCAATGAAAATGGTTACTAAATAATCTGAAGAGTTCATACAACTGACATCTGTTATATATATTTATATTAAAGTTTTACAAACAACACAAACTACATTACATAATATGCCAACAACATTCTCATGCTGCAGTTCCTGTACCACATGATCATGTTTATGTAAATGTTTATATTTTTTTCTTTCTTACACCCAGATTTACACTTCGCTTTTCTGACTGAAAGTCCCCAAATTTTAATTGTTAGACGTGATTTAGCAAAATAATGAATCTAAAGTCTATCTTGAAATTAAATAAAGTTTTGGAGGGACATTTAGAAATTGCTCTTACAACAAAATCTACACTTCTGTCAATAAAAGGAGTGACAAAAGACACGCAGCCCGTTCTTTTCTGTGTGCTACATGTGGAGTCAGGTGTGTGTTTGGAAGCAGACAGAGCAGGTATGTTTATCTAAAGCCTCTATCAGGTGCAGACCAAACATGAGTCTTACCTGCTTCTCTACCCCCACTTTTCCCCCCTCTGTCCCTCTTTCTGCCCTTTAGTTTCCTTCTAAAGAGGCAAACAGAGTGCCACTAAACACCCACAGCTATCAAAGACAAGGCATGGAAGTGAGGTGGACAGGGCCTAATGAAGAGAGGATGTGTGGAAAAATCAGATTTAAAGAGGCCCAGTTTGTTTTCAACTGTACAATTCATTATCTTCACAGCAATTCTTTGAAAACTTTAATAAACAATAATTTAGTATTTTAAATACTAATTAGTATTAGTATTTTTTATTTTGTTAAGTTTTATTCATAATTTCTCCTATATTAAACATTATTCCAAAACTGAACAGCAGATAAAACAGCTCGAGTCAATTAATGCCAAACAAACTCAGATAAACACAGCAGCAAAATCAAAGAATATGCTATCTTTCTCTGTTGTGTTTTTTGTTTTGCAAAATTTTGTTTTTGTGTTTGTTATATAAAAATCTGTTTTCTAAAATTTTGCTGCTGGATTTTGTTCAACATTTTGTGGGTTTCAGTATTGCTGTATAATTTGTGAACCAAAGACCACAAATATGCATTTTAGATTTTTTGGTGAGTCTAAATTGTCACTAAATGTGAGTGAGTCCATTTTTTGTTGTCTGTCTTACGTGTCTCTAGGTGGCCCTATGATGTACTTGCGACCTGTCCAAGGTGTACCTGGACTTTTGCACAATGACAGCTGGAGATAGGCCCCACCTCCATCTTGACCTTGCACAAAAAAAAGAGGGTAAAGAAAATGATTGGATGCTTAAAAAATCCCTAAAGCCATCAAATTGTGTGCAGTTTCACAAGAAGAAAAAGGTTCACATTTTTTTCATGTTATTTAATGAAACACTCCGACATACACTTTAAGTTTTACTCACTACAATATTATTTTTTGAACCCTCAAAACCAAAACTCATACCCTAACTGTAGTTTTTGCATAAAAAAATAAAATTCTTGTAAATTTATCCTGTTCAGTAAATAAATCATTCATCCTAATTTTCCTGAGCTTTAGGGGTTATTGTTCCCGCCACTAGATGGCGATAAACACTCACTAAAATAAAATCACAAAGCAGGCCTGTTCAGTTTTCATTTTTTTCTTTGTTGTGTCTGCTTGGTGACTGAAGTGGATGATCTATGATGCACACAGTTTTACTTCAGTAACAAATATACAGTCTTGAGCAAAATATTTAAACTGCCCCCAATTTATTTATATTTTGCTTCCTATGAGCCACACTTTCTTGTAATCAATTGAAGTGGTGTTGAATAATAGTAAAAGCTTTGTGAAGGTCTTTCGAATTTTGATTATTGGACTTTGGCTGTTTTTTCATTAATTTTCTAACCAGTCTTAATAGTACCTGACCATGAGAGCACACTGTGCAGTATACACTTAAAAAGTGGGGAAATTAGACAAGTAGAGAATAAATAAACCAACAAAAAGCAGTATCAGGCTTATAAATATATCTACAGCAGATGAACAATATCTGCAAGTCATGTCTTTAATAAATAATAATAATAAAAAAGTAGATACCTGACAAGCTCTTTGGAAATCATCTTGTTGCTCCTAAAATTCTGTTTTATGCTTGTCAAACTGTTTGTCAAAGATTCAGCTAAAAATAGAGACAACATGTCTCTGTGACAGGCTACTGTCTAAAAATCTAATTTCACATTGGCTCCTTGCTAAGTTCATCTCTTTAACTTTAGCACTTTTTAAATAATTCAAAAGTTATTAAGATATTGTTAAGTGAAAAGATACCATACCAGGACTAAAAATAAGTAAATATGAAACTAATGTAAAAAAAAAAGATCTTTGGAAAACCTGAAATGTTGATAAAGACCATTGTAAAACAATAAAAGAAAGTCCAGGTGATTGGAAGCAAAACATTAAAAAATAAGGACTGGCTCAAAAATTTTGCACTCTACTGTCTTCCAGGGATGGATTTCATGTCACTAGTTTTATTGTTGTAGATATGAACAATTAAGACATCCTTCAGCTATCCTACTGTGTTAGTATTTATTCATGTAACCATGGTTTCTGATTACTTTGAGTCTACTTCACTGAGTTCAGCAGTAGTTACACCACTCCTCAAACTCCATTGTTACTGTACACCTGTAGGTAGCTGCTGTCTTTACATTGACTTCTACATACAGGACCCCCTCACAAATATACTGGAAATCTTCTCACTGCTTTGCTTGCTGTTTGTATGAAGCAGCAGCTGTTTCTTTGTTCTGATGGTAATCCTGGGTCAGAACAGAAACACGCATATAAATGAAGGCTGCACCTGAATCTATGAAACTGAGTAAATATTTGCTTTTAAAAACTTTAAAGATCTCTGCTGCTTTCAGTTTTCATTATTACAACTTAAAGGTGTTTGTACAGAAAGGTTTGATGCTTTTTTCATGGGATAAAGAGACAGAAGAAAAGGAAGGGGGCTGGTTAAACAGCAGTCTTATTGTTGACACTTTGATGAATGGAACTGGTTTTACTTTCACACTCGTTCTGCCACCAAATACCACACATGCGTGCCTTTTTTTTTCTTTGGCTGATGTGGACTTTAAAACTATTAACAAGTTTTCCTGTTTTTGAAGCTCCTGAGCAGAAGAGTTTGGACTTCCCTTTTCTGGTGTACAGTGAATGCTGCATGATCCGATGTTGAAACTAGAAGACTGGACTATTCTTTGGTGAAACTGGAGTGTGATACACTTCTCTGTGATTCAGAGTGAGTCACTGAATTTGAGGAGCCAGTGCTCTGATTCTTTGGAGTTTTTGAGCAGTTAGTGACGGTATGCACCGAAAATACAAGCTATCAGGCAGTGAAAACAAATCCCCCCAAGTATTTTGTATTATTGACAATATAACAACCTTTAGTCCTACAAATGAAATGCATGTTTTCCTCTCTGAAAGCACAGGCAGTACTGGTTTAGCAAATTTCCTGTGTTAGTCCTTTGAGTTGCTTATTTCTTCAAAACTTTATTTCACTTTCCAAAATGATAATGGCATGAATAAAGAGGTGAATATGGAGCCCGTGGAAGGCAACAGGATGAGAAATTAGAGGTGGTGATTAAAGATAATGGTTGTTAAGGAGAAAGAAATGTCTCTCTTTCTCTCTCTGCCTGTCTTACTCTCATTTCAGTCTGGCTTTTCAATCAATGGGAGCTTTCACTTTGCTTTGCATGATAAATATGATGGTTTTGTGTGTGTGTGTGTGTTTGTGACTAACAGGGTCCAACAGTTCACTCCAATGTATGAGTGGTTTGGATCACTGCCAGCATGTAAAACCTAGCAACAAGATTTGACTTGGCCTGCTAAGAGGGAGAGCTGGCATACACACAGTATGGGCATATGGATCTTTGTTTGGCCGTTTTGGACCATTTAGTCATTCTGCCACTCCAACTGGACTACTTAGCGAATTGGTGCTACCTCTGGTTCTGAATCCCACACATACACAGACATTTGCATGAACACAAACACACACACAGACACACACTCAAACAAACACACATGGGCCAACCAAAGCTTGACTCTTCTGCTTTACAGTCTGTTACTGTTCACAGGCCCTGAATGAAATGAAGAACCCTTTCCAATTAATCCTTTTAACCAACATGTGTGATCCCTGGCTCACGCTGATGAGGCCTTAAAGCTAACCAAGTTCACGCCAAATCGAGTCAGATCATAGCCTCTGGGGCCTTTCCTCAACATCAACACTGGTCACCACTGAAGTTAGGCAGCTCCAGTATTGATTCTCTTCTGTAACTGAGTCTAATGTAACCCATGAGAGATCCATCTGTTAACTTTTCCAATTTTTTACCTTCTTAAAAACTCTGACAAATGTTCAAAATGCTTGGAAGTATAAATAATCCTCAATAATATAATTGTCAACTACTGTTTACAACCAAAATTGGCCAATTATAGAATGCATATGCATTTATATTATTGAATATTGGCTAAATCTAGTCAATATTGTTTTAATCTTAATGAATAAACAAAGAATCTTGGTGAAACTAAAAAATGGTCTCCCAACTTTATTAAGAAGAGCTGCTCTAACTCAATTGTTTCCAGTGCTCTCTATGTCTAGTCAATTAAGAATTCATAACTGAGCAGCAGGTACTGTGGGGGGTATTTTACTGTCATTTTTTAAGCCATTTGATTTGATTTTCATTTGTTTTTAGTATATTTCTAACATACTGTTCTGCACATATCTGTTTTGTTGTTGTTTACAGGCATTACACTGTTAGGAATTTCAAGACATTACATGAAAATATTAAAATGAGTCCATGTCTGAACACAACAGGTATGCTGTTTTAGGGAACTATGCAATCAGATGTGCATGCTGATAACAATTATCATCTTGACAAAAAACAAAACTGAAATTTGACACTTTCACAATTTGTTTCTGCTCAAGGAGAAAGCAACAGTAATTAGTTCAAACAGAGATGGAGTTTTGGCTCACTGAAATGTCTTAATTTGATTAATAACCACAGAACCTGATTCAGATATCTATTTTTAACATTACTTTGCTTTCCTAGATACATACTCTGAATGTATCACCATTTTAGGGAACATGTGTGTAGCTTTTTAGGTGCTCTGCCCTTTGGTGGTCATCAGTGAAGAAGCCAATCAAAGGGCAAAACACCAAGAAAGATTCAGAACATCTACTTAAACCTACACCTTGTTGTTTATTTTATCCAAGGTTTGTGTTACAAAAATGTTCTTTTTCATAGACTTTTCAAGAATATACTTTGCTACTTTGTGACAACAAACAAATATTTTAACTACCTTATCTGAATTATTATCAAATAATTTGCATCTCATCGTCTGGACAGAACCCAAATTAAAAAGTTAAGAGAACTTCTTGATGTTTTATACAGTCAACATGGCAGCATGTCAAACACTCCCCCAGGGTTCCACCAGATTCAAACCTTTAAAAGAATTAAACCATTTTTAAATTATCCCTGTTCAGAAATACTCTAAATCTGTCATGCTTTAACGTGGTGTCACATTCCCTCAGATTACCATCATTACAGTAATTAATGCTTTAATTTCTGGGTATGTTTTGAAATGAAACCCAAAGTGATGTGATTTTAATATAATATGGAACTAATGTAGTGTGGAGCATTTGGTAATCTGGCTCCCACATGCCTCGGATCTGCCGAATGAGTTTTATCTGCTGTAATTTGGTTCAAACACTGAGCTACAGTCAGTTAGAAAAAAATAGACTGCAGTCATAAACTCTGCAAAGGCACAGAAACATTTTTGAACATTTCAGGTTTTGTCAGTGTGCACAAAGCAGAGTGAGAGAAAAGCTTATAAGATAAAATTGCATATTAATAAAGTTGCAGCAGATGATGCATAACTGACCTTAAGTTTTATTTCATGGCTCCAACTCAGTTCCACTGTATTTTGTTCATTTTTGTGAGTTTGTGACTAATTTAGCACCACAAAAATGAATAGAAAAATAATGGAACATGCAGCTTTCATAACATGCAGTTTGTTTTATATTACTGTAAATGAAACAAGCAACCTTTGAGTAGATAAAATGAATAAAGCATTTTCTAGTCACACACAGATGGATTGCTAACTAGGTTGCAGTTTCACATAAATGACTTAATGGGCTGCAGTGCCTTTGAGATCCATGTGGCCTTTCACAGGCATCACACAAGTCTAATATATCCAGTTTATTCAAGCACTGTTAGTGATAATGAATATTGCCACTTGTGATGCTGCTGTTGAAGTATACTTCTAATAATCTAGAGAACATGAATAACCTCCTCTCACGCTGTACTGATGTAATCTTTTGTTTGTAGTGGTTGTACCATGTTTTAAAGCTTTATTTGGCTCTGACATGTTTTACATCTGTTATTTTGAACACTACCAGCAAAACACTTTTCACATTGGCTTCACATCTGCTTTAGTTCCCCTGTAATTGGTTCATGATAACTTAGACCTTATTAGATATTTACCATGCATGAGCCTGAGGCAGGAGATATTCTCACTCATAACAACACAGGATAGACAAAAGAGCCATCTTTGGGAAGAGTTTGATTTTTTTAGTCTGAATTTAAACAGGGTTGCACAGTGGTGCAGTTGGTTAGCTTTGCAGTAAGAAGGGTCTGAGTTTGACTTCTGGGTGGGGCCTGTCTGCATGGAGTTTGCATGTTCCCCTTGTGCATTTTTGTTTCTTAAAGGTACTCTGATTTACTTTGACATGCACAGTATGTTAAATTAAATCTCAACTTTTCATCCATGTGAGTGTGTGCATGAATCGTAGTTTTTCTCTGTGTTGGTTCAGTGACGTACCGGTGACTCGTCCTGAGTGTACTTCACCTTTTGATGATCTCTGGACCCTGCCTGCACAGGAGCAATGAGTAAATTAAAATGGATGTATGCATTTATTAAATAAACATGCATCAACTAAGTGTGTTCCAACTTAACCATAAGTATTTATTAAATAGACATCTAACAATGTTTTTATTGTCATCCTGTTTAAGATGATTCACACATTTATCTGCTTCACTGGAATCCAGTCAGATGATTCAGAACATGTCAAGCTTCATGTTGTTTTGTTCATTTTTTCAATAGTTTTGGGTTGAGTGAGCAGCTTGAGGGAGCACAGCCTCTACTAAGACTGAAGGAATGTGATGGATACAGTTCGAGATGTGTGTTCAGGTTTTAAAGCAGGCCCATTCTTAATACCAGTAGACGACACAGCCCACTGATGCATCTCGCTCATTATCATCATCTTCACTCACTCACACACACCCCCACACACATCCACGCGCACACACACACACAAACATGGCTTACATAAGAAATGCTTCTAGGAAAGAAATTGTTGCAACATACCATCTACAACACCAACGATTCGCCATTAAAACTTCTTCATGTGAGGACAGATATTATTCAAAGTCGATAAACTGCTCAGTTTCTTTTTCTTCGTTTTTGCAATAAACATGAACTAAGCCAACTATAATGAACAAATTGTAGTCACTATTCTGTACAGTATAGTCATAGTTATGAGCCAATGTGCAAATCCTGAATATCAAATCTTTCCTTATTTTATAAAATGCTTTAAGCAGGTTTATTATTAGACATAGCTGAAAAAATAAATAATGGCAAAAACTGAGGAATATTTTGTTTTTGTGTTTTAGTAATGATTTGAGCTGCCACAGTCTTTGTTCAAAAACTCACCTTGCACTTTATGCTTCATCTCACACAAACTCAAATGTATAAAAACACACGGACACACACGCACACAAACCACATGCACTTAGACACTTGTACAGGCCTGATTAATGGTACCTAATTAGCAATGGTAATGACCAGGTGTCTGAGAACCAGCCAGCTTCTTCCAGTGCAATGGGGCCAAGGGGGAAGGAGTGTGTGTGTGTGTGTGTGTGTGTGTGAGAGTGTAAGTGTTCAGGGGGGCTCCCAGTTCCCAGAAAATCTATTCCCACTGACTGTCACTCCCTCTTTCCCTGTCTGACTCTTTCTGTCAAGGAAACACACACACACATGCACGCACACACACACTGAACTTAAGGCCAAGATCAATTAAGTTTTTGGCCAAAGAGGATGGGAACAGTGTTGGATGGAGTTGATGGTCGTAGCGGGGGAGCTGGGAGCTGTTGTTAGTGATAGTGTTTATGTGTTTTTGCATGTGAATGTTGGTGGTGAAGTTGTTGAAATTTGGGACATTTTCAACTAACCAGCAAAACAAGACATAGAAAAAATACATATGGCCCACAAAGCTTGTATGTCTATAAGTTTTTGACCGTTTTTTTTTTGTTGTTGTTTTTTGAGGGGTTTTAACTGAAACAGTTTAGTTTTACCATCAGTGTCAACTATTTTTAGAGCAGTGACCATCATCTTGCAGCCCTGCCACACTCCACTGTTGCTCAGTGTTCTACTGATGGTAAACTAACAAAAATTAACATTAGTCAAAAGTATCCTGGGATCTTTTGAAGATTTTCACTTCGGTCTTGCAGTGATCATTATTCAAATTCAGTCACAATGGTACATTTTCTCCCTCTGTATATTAAGAAGAAAAACTTTGTAGTTTGTCAAGAAAATTGTGCCACATGAATTCAAATGTTGTGAAACACTAATGTTTTAATTAAAAATGTTTAAGTGTTGCTTACAGAATTTACTTTTATTGGGTAGATTAGTAGTTTTGAGGTAGGGTTAACTGAAAAAGCCTTTGAGTTTTTATTGTCTTACCTGCAGTAGACAGATGTCAGTGGGCTCTAATTAAGAAAATACCAGATAATTTGTGACTGCAGAACTAAGCTTCATGGTATGGATAATACATGCTCAGTGTATCAATCAATGTATTCATTTCTTCAACAATCTATATATTAAAAACAATTAAAAAGCAAGGATACTTACTGCTTGTTTTTTACATCTTTGCAAAATAATGACAACCATTCAGTAATTTAAACATCTCACAAAGCTGATCAGTATTGAGTCCACTATTAGCCACTTATACAAGGTTTTATTTTTTTCCTTGTTTAAAAAAAAAGACAAAGTAAGTATCAATTTGATTAAAAAATGGCACAATGTAAACATCCATGAGAGCATTACCTTTATCAGCTGAAAGAATTTGAAAGTTTGAATAGTTTTAGATTGCAAAAAACAGGTTTTTGATGATGTTTGAGCAGCGTTTAGCTTAGCTTGTGTGTTAACAATCCTGTTTGATTTTCCTAACTGAATTGACATTAGTCCTTTAGTCAAAATATGTGTTTGTATGTATTTGATTCTCAGCTTCACTTATCTTTTGTGTTGCAATAGTGCCAGATTAATATTTTATCAGTACAAAATTGATGGCACCAGGGCTGAGACGGTGCCTCCCTTACACAGATGATTTGGTGATGCATACTTTGTTAAAATGTGATTTGTAGCAATTGCAGTCTGACACAGCAATATAACTAGTCTGTGTTTGAGCTGACTTATTTATTTATTCTTGTTAAACTAAGATTTATATTTTTTCTTGATTGTCAAACTCGTCTTCTTGGTGTTGCACCTTTGTTCTCTCAGATTATTCAAACACTAAGTACCAATGAACACATATACACACAGAGACAGACACACAAACCATCCAGTGGCGTATGTAAATGTACAAACAGACACAACATTCGCACACACTCACCCACACAGAGACCTCCTGCTGTGCAGGATTTGGTGATAACCAGTGTTAGGTAGGCAGGTGAGAGGGTCATATGGCAACAGTGGGAAAAGCTGTTATCAACCTACCCTGTTCCCACACACACACACCACACACACATAGGGTTATCACCCTCTCTCGTTCCCACACACTCACCTTACATCATTACCTGACTGTGAGAGCCAATCAGCCAATCACACCTCGGTGCTGCAGTCAGGTGACTTGATCAGGAAACTCTAGCAGTAGGATGAGGTTACACACACCCCTGCTCTGATAACAACTCTCTGTCTTTCCCTCTCGCCCTCTCTATCCTTTTCCCTGCTCTGCAATTTACAGATTCAGTTTCACCTTTGCTTTCATGCTAAGCTGTCAGATCCTAAACCCTGATGAATCAGAGAGTGTGTGTATGTTTGCTGTTTTCGGGTTAAAAACTTTGACATATTTGAACACTCAGTAAGATAAGTTTGTTCCTTAGTTTTCTCAATAAAAATGTGGAAAAGTCTGAGTATTACAGTTCATCTTTGTGTGGTTTTGAATTTATTGTGTGTTAGTTTAGATTTACCGTAACTTACCAAATGTCTGCAAAGCTTGAAGAAGTTTGGAAGGTTAATTAAAACAAAATACATTCTCCATCCAAACTACATGTTAAAGAAAACCTTTGGATTGCTTCCTCTATTGCCTATTATCCTATTGGTGGCAGATTTATTGTGCAAAAACTGTTGCTCTTACTGTTGAACACATATGGAGTTTTGGACGCTAATAGCCTTTCTAGATCTTTAAGTGACAAAAATTGTTGCGATAAAAATTACATGCAGCGTTTTTATATTCATATGAGTTTATTAAAATATTCTAACAGTGAAGTCAGCACTAGAGGGAGACAGAGCATGATATTAGGTAAAGACACACTTTTAATCATTTAAACTGAGCACTATAATTATTAAACTATTATGTGAAAAAGACAAATTTTGACATATCATTTATATACATGACATGACATAAAAATATACTGTAAACATATAACAACCTGCATGCCTTTAATAAATGATAAACCTAGAAAGATGCAGTTTTTTTGGAGACCTGGGACTAAGCTCCAGCATAAAAAAGAAAATAGTGAACAAGCATGTCTGTTGACCAATAAGTTTATTTCTTAATGTGTTTATATGTGTCATTTGCAAATACTTTGATACATATGAAAAAAGTCATAGGGTAGCATTTAAAATGCTGCAAGAAAGCCTTCAACAGTAATGAAATAAATTTAGTTACCTAAACTTGAAGAAAAATAACATGATTATGAAGGATCAAAAATCAAAAAGGTTTAGTTAGCAAAACCTTTGTGATACCACAAACTGAGTCAAGTGAAAAACATAAAGCAATTCAAATTAGAAGAAGACAATGAGGAGATATTTTTTTCCAAGTAGGTTCTAAACTTTAATAAAAAATAGAGAGGTGTCCAGTTGGATACTCTTCTTGACGATGATGCTGCTTCAGCAGACATAGGAGTCAGTGTTTGTGGAAATGTGAGACCAAAACCTTCAGTCACACCCGTTTGTCATAGTACCATGAAATCTGAACTGAAATCAGTTGAGATATCGCACTTTTTTACCATATATTCAATATTTAGTCATCACAATTTTTCTGAAACATAAGATCATGAAGCACTGATAGTTTATTTAGTATTTTAGATAGAAATGTTTCTTGCCTTTTTTTGGTCCTGACAAAATTAAAACAAATCCATAATCTGAAAAAAAGACACAATTTGTTGATATGTCCAGCATATTCAAAATTGAAATGCTTGATTTTAAATGTCTGTCTTCATCTCAAGGTCAGTAACTCAATATTAATCCATATTCCAGCAAGTTTCCCGGTCAGTGGAAGTGCAGACTGCAGAGCTTAGAGATTTGTCACAGAGGTGAAGGTTATGGATCAGCGCTGTGATCTGCTGACAGTGAGTGACAAGACTCTTCTCCTGTCTCCTTATGTGTAACAGGACTCCAGTACCAGAGTGTAGCCCTGACCCTGGGACCTCTGACCTCACCTGCCAGGTCATTCTCATGCCACCCTAACATGCTCTGTAATCAGAGAGCGCCAAGGGGAAGAGGAAGTGAGCCTCCATCAAACAGTTAAATCCAGGTAATTAATTTTTTTCTCTTGTTCATCACTGAAAGATTAGTTTAGACCAGCCATCATGCAAATCTAAGATTGAAATGGGACCCCCTTCATTTAGCAGTAATAAAAATATATGACTTTATTATATGAGACAGATCTGAAAATATCAGAATATAAGATATAAAATAATGTTTAATGTGATTTATTTGCAATTTAAAGTATTACAATTTCTTTTTAAATAAAATTAGAGTTCAGTTGGAAACAAGAACGTTCATATATGCATTTTGTTGTAGGGTAACAGTGCTAACCACTGCCCCATCATGGAGATCGCAACTGAAAACAAAAGAACATTCAAACTTGACTGACATAGCAAGAAGTCCTGCTCCTTTTCTGTCTATCAGCTGGGGAACCCAGAAAAAACCCAAGTGTGTCCTGGGAGAACATACTAACTCCACATGGAAAGGTTGGGAGGTGAACCTGCCACCTTCATGCTGTGACGTGACAGCTGTAACAACTGTGCCACTGTATGTAAGTACCTAGCATATTGAAAATAACACCTAAAGTTATCAAGAACAATATAACACGACACTCTAGATCATCAGAATAAATGTCTGTTTGATAAGCTTGGTGTGAGAATATCTTGGAGGTGCTTCTGCCAGCTTTATATTCAGATGCTGGCTCAAGTTGAAGACAAACAGATGTATGATTTTTTTGTCTTGTGAGCTAGAACACTTGATTAAATAGACAAACACAACCTGTGTGATAGCTTCAATGCCAGAAACAGAGAAAAATAGCAGGCGATCAAGGTTGCTTAACCTCAGCATTTATCAAAGCAGCTGGTTGGCATTGAATGTACGTGTAACCTTGATGCTGCGAAGCTAGATGGAAGATTTGCGCCTCAGACTTACCAAGGACCGAGCAGCTGAATTTGTCCTTGTTTATGTATGTGAGTGAGCAGTGGGCTGAAAGGGTGTCTGAATGGCAGTCAGGTCAGGAAGTTTATCTGCATTTTAATTAGAGATGATAAAATGGCAAATATTCTTCACAAAGACCTAAATTTTGTTGTTAGGCACAAATGGAGAGATTTTTCTTTTTTCTTTAATGTGAAGCATGGTTTGGTGCTGTGAGAGGGATCTGATCTGATTGGTTAAAATGAACACTGATTGGATTGGAAAACAAGTATACCCAAATGCATCACATGCTGTTTCTGCATAAAAGATGTCATTTATGAATTTATTAGCAAAGCATATGGTCTGAGGGCTATGTTGGGCTGTTGAACTATTTATAAACTGTCTGATCATCCAACTGCCCTTTTCTTGTCCTATTTGTTTATTTTTATGCAGTTACTGAGAATTTGCGAAACTCAGGATATTAGCAAGGGAAATGTTACCTGTACCAATGATGATAAAGCTACAAGTACAAGACCTTTGTTGAAAAAAGCTAATATAAGCTTAGATTATCTTCCAAATGCGATACTGCCTATCTCTACATCCTATTCCTGTCATCTGTATGTTTCTGGGACACAACAGTGGCTTAACTTTTCACAAGTCGTTCCCTCTGGATGATTTTGTTTTTTGTGCAAGTATTTGTGTGTTGGCCACAGGAGGTTCCTATCCCACTGACCTCAATGGAAAAATAACATGATAATGAAATGTCTGCCCTCCCTGTCTCCAGTCTTCCACTCCAGCTTTGCCTTCTTTCCTCTCCAACTCGCTGTGCATGGCTTCCGCTAGTTCACTCCTTCCTTTGTCTCTCTGTAACTAATATGACACATAAAAGGACACTGACAATAGGAATGGTGGTCCAAATCAGGCTTCACCTGATACCTAGCCTTTCCTCATTTCCCTCAGGGTGTGTACGCAATGAGCGGGAGGAAGGAGGAAGAGGTGGAGAAGGAGGAGGAGGAGGCAATCATAGCTTATTTATCTTTTTCATGTGGCTTTCTTTTTTTAAGAAGCTATCAGAGTCTCTCTTTAATGTTATTCTCTTCAGGAGAATGTTTTGTTCAACAAAAGATGAGTTTAATACCAAGACCCCTGGGGTTAATAATAGGTTTGACCTTACAGATAAATGTGTGTATGGAAGTGTTTGTGCGTTCATCCCCTCCTTTTTAAGTTAAACGTCCACATAATAACTTGTTTTATAGATAATAACAATTGTCTTTGACTGTAGCAGCTCTGTGATAAGCTGCCAAACATTGATGTGACTCTAATTGTTCTGCTTGACTTGTCTTGGAACACGGTATAGTTATGATTAAAACTGGATATTGTTGAGTGTTCTACCCTGCAGGTACATGGTAAAGCAGATAGTACTTTTTATTTCTCAAATGAGAGGCTACAGTAATCCTTATTCTTTAGATAACAGTTTTATAGACAGGTGTTGCACTGAAAACTTGTCTGTTATATTAGAAAATGCTCTTATTTGTCAGAGAATTTTAAGTGGAAAGACTAAACAAACAATCTTAGAATATAATATTTCTTTGAAGTAAGAGTTAAAATAGTTGAAAGAACATTTGATTGGATTGTTTGATTAGTGTTCTGTGTTGTTTTTTTGTTTTTTCTTTGGTTTTTGTTGGTTTGTTTTTTCTGGTCAACAAATACCAAAGTAGATTGTCCTGTTTAAGCAAGGCATTTTCCAATTTTGATCTGAGCCAACATCCATCCATCCATCTATTTACTTCTACTCACCTTTTTTCTTTCAGTGTCACAGGGGAGCTGGTACCTATCTCCAGTAGTCACTGTATGAAAGGTAGGGTACACCCTGGACAGGTTGCAAGTCTATCACAGTCTTAGCCAACTAAAACATATCAAAGAAAAACTAAAACACCAAATATTTTCATGTGTTTAAAAATATATTACCAATAACCGTGTCAAAGGACATTTTATATTTCTTGTTGTACAGAAAGTGTGCAAAAAGCTATCATAAAAACTCAAACTGATCTCACTGCCACAGTGAAAGCCAGCAGCTCATGAGGTAAAAGGATCGCATCACAGTCATGGTTCCCAAAATATTTTAGACATTAATTTCCCAAAGTTGATACCAGTGTGATCTGCAATCCAAGCAGTTATATTCAAACACACGCAGACATGTTTGACAAGCAACCAAATAAGGTTTGCTGGTGTTTGCCTCAACTTTAACTTTCAGGGAAACCATAATGAGGTGCCAAGACGTAAGTCATGTTATTTTAAGTGTGCGCATGCTTGTGTGTTCAGTTGACACTGAGGTGGAGTGCTGAATCCTGTCCAACTGAGATAAGGCTTTTGATGACAGGGCTGCATTAACTTACCTGACACACACTCAAACAAACACGCACACGCAGCTTGGTTTGGGAGGGATAGGGGTGTGTGAGAACATGCTGTAAGAAGCCTTGGCTCACTGTGTCTGACACTAAGTCCCATTCATGGCAACAAACACACTGACAGAGCAGCAAGACTGAGTTGGAGGTACAGAGATGAGGTTTATTACACACCAACATAACATTGAGTAGGAGGAGAGAGGGAGGAGACTGTGAATCTACCATGACACACTCTTGGCAGTCATCTTTAGATGAGAAAAAGGAAGAAAAGGAGACAGCATATACTGGAAATATGTCCAACTGTAAACTAAATATCACCACAAATTGAGAAGAAATACATACAGATCTCCATGTATAACACTTTAAACAGTGACAGTAATAATGTTATACATTGTCCAACTCATTTTCTCCAAATTACCATCTTTTTTGTTTTCTGAGTTTGTGGCTTGGTGGCATGGCGGGCAGTGGGTGTGGGTGTTTAGTAGGGACTCTGGTTTCCTCTCAAAGACCAAAAACATGTATGTTACTTAGTTTATTAGGTTCAAATTATAATGGAAATGAAAGAAAATAATATTTGATATTGTATAACTTTTCCAGGTGACTTTTAGGGTGTCAACAAACAGTGAGAGGAAGACAAAGGCAAACAATGAAAGAAGAACATTAGTAAAAAAAGAAATTATAGATACCTAACTTTGACTGAACCATTCCCCATATGGTGGAGTAATGCTGGTCCGCTGTCCTTCTCCTTTCAGGGTGTCTGCTTCCATGTGTTTATGTGTTGAATGAAAGTGTGGGTGTGGCCGACCTGTTGTCAATATCATTTGACCTCTCACAGCTTGCAAGTATGCAGAAGCTAATGAACACCTTTTTTTTGTTGTTTTTTTATCAATTTTTTCTCAAATTTACCTCAGGTGTAAAAAAATATTTGTGAACAAAAAAATCTTAAATAAAATGTGCATGCAAACTGAAAACATTAAAAATAAATAAAAGTAACAGTGACTGCAATATGTGCTTTGACACACTTGTTGGAAAAGATCTTAAACAAACCAAAAAGTTTTCATTGTCTTTAGAAAAGCTCTTCATAAGGTTTAGATTACTGTTTTATTAAAAATAAATTTTTTCATTGTGTGAGGGTGCAGATTTCAGTGAACACAAATATCTAATTTTTGTTTTGTTTCTACTGTTGGTACTTTATTGTAACATTGACCTTGTGCAGAAAAAAAACTGTTCTGTATTTGTGTAAAAGGTTATAGGTAGCAAAGCAAGGCCATCCAGCCAAACAGCTGGGAGAAGTGACAGTTGGCAGACTTGAGTCAGAAAACACCCTTTTGCATAATTTAGCTTTAACTGTTTTTCTGCCATAACGAATATCAAAATTCACCTATCATAAGATTACTGCATTACAACTGCAATTTACAGTACAAACACAAACTTCCCATGAGAAAATCATGTGCTTTCTCACATGTGAAAACATGAACTTTCAGGGATGTGAAACATTGGTTTTGCATGTGGTGGTTTTGGAGCTTTTTCAACATGTTTATGCATGTGATCATGTGGTCACAAATTACATGTGATTACATGGGAAAACATAACAAAATACTAATACTGGAAATAATCATGTTCTGAAATGGAAAGAAGGAAACATCAGCTTACTGTTGCATTGTCTTTTTGAAATACAGAAGCAAAATCCCACTTTTGCCATTTTGGAACAGACCAGGCAGGATTTTCACAACATAAAATTAGCAAAGATTTCACAGGCTTTTACTTTACAGACTTTTGCATGCTCCAACAATTTTTATTTGTGTCTCTGTGCCTTTTGGGGATTTTGAAGTTTTATTGTGCAACAACAGATAAGCCAAACCCACAAAATCTTGGCACGCGGCCTTGAAAGTGCAATAAAGAACGTTATAAAAGTCAGACTCACACAAAATTATTAATATTGTACCTAAATGTTACGTTTTCTAATTGAAAAACATGTTAGCTTTAACATAAGGGATGTCTGTCAGTACAAACAAGACTTTCTTTTGTTTATTTTATTTCAGTTTCACAACATTCATTTCTGTTGTTTCTATGCATGCAAGAATATAACGGACATACAAACAAAAATACTCACATGGATTCCACAGATATGATACCAGATCATTACGAAGAAAATATATTTTACAGCAATGACAACAAAAAACAAAAGAAACAAGATTATTAATTAAAAATACCAGAGCAACATTGTTAAAAATTTAGCAACTGAGTCGTACTATTATACTTTAATTAATGCAAAGTTCATAATCTCTATGCTACATAAATGGGAAAAGGCAGAGAGAGAGAGAGAGTCTTTGAGGGAGTAAAAGTGACAAAAGAGGGCAGAATAGAGACGTAGGAAGTGAAGAAGGCTAAAGAAGACAGAGAGGGAGATGTGACCATCCTTCATGTATCAGAGAGAGCTCTGTGACCACCAAAGACCTCCCCTGAGACCTACTGCTAAACACACACACACACACACACACACACATATATATATGTATATATATATATGAGGAGGCTATCCTTGGCTATGGGCTGAGGACTGCTTGTCTACCTGCACACAGATACCTGAAACTGCTTCAAAGCTGGGGTGAACCTTCCCCCCCGGCCTCTTTCTCCCTGCNCACACACACACAGTATTCTTGCACTAGCAGTTTCTTCTGTTGCAAATATAACCTGTCAGTGTCAGGGAAACCGAAACCTGAATTAAAACTTGTGTATTATGAATAATATATTATTATTGTTCGATTTTTTTAAATAATGCATTTATTGTTTTAATACATTTTAGTGAGTAATCCCACATGACTTCATTTGTTCTACTCACCAATCAGCCTCTATCTTACCTAATAGGTCAAAACGTACAAAGCCAATCAGAGCATCAAGACAGGACCACTGGGATTGTTCTGTGTTGTCCGGCACCAGGAGTAACTTCAGGCCCTGAAGGTTGTTGAACAGCGGCTACATCCAAAAGCAATATTTCTGCTCTTATCACAGATGCTGATCAAAATGAAATTTTGAGTTGAGTCAACACATTGGGTTTATTGTAGTTTTCCTTATATTCTTCCAGAGCTGTTTTTGTGCGTTCTCAAAAAGCAGTCATTGAGGATAACTGTGTGCTTGGTCTACGGCAGTGGTTAGGTGGGTTTTTTTCAGAAGAAGAACATCCATGGTATTGCCAATAAGCTGCACAGTGGGACAATTGATTAGCACTGTTGCCTTGCAGCAAGAAGAAATAAACTCCTAACTGGAGTCTTTTAGTAAAGGATTTGCACGTTCTCCCCGTGCATGCATGGACTTTCTTTGGTTTACCCCAACAATACAAAAACATGAATGATAGGTTAATAGTTCTTTTCAAATTTTGTGTGTGTTTATGTGTTTATTTCTTCTTTTTTTGTGCAATCAACTGGTGACCTGTCCTTGCGGTACTGCAGTTGTTGCCCTACAACAACTTGAGATAAGAACCAGCTCCAAAAGACCTTAAAGGGTATCAAGTAATTCTAGAAATTAGATGGATAAATGCTGGGACCCTGGAGTTTTAAGCCTGAAATGATTGAAATATATGTTAAGTGGTTTAAAACAGTTCAGCATGACATTGCATTTGCTGTAAATTGATGATTTTAGTCAAACACTAGAAGTGAAATTTGATATTTCGAAACATCATGAACAGTAAATATAGTGTAATGATACAGGGAAGGGCAAAGGGGTAGGGCTGTCTGCCTCTTCTAATAAAAGTTTTCCAGGAGCATTCTTTAAACAAAGAGGTGTGAGCTGCAAAAAACTCATACGAATATAGGTATTTCTTCCACTAAAAACATTTAATTGTAGAAAAAAACCCTGCAATGTCTAGTTTGATGGATTCTAAAGATTTTGGCTTGGTATTATTGTCACTTATTCTTATCAAGCATAGAAAATGTATCAAGATATTTTCTATTAAGAATATTCTATTGTCAAATAACCATTCTGCAATCAGGTTTGGAGTATTTGAGTGTTTTTATCATCCAACCTGTTGGGTACAGTAGCTTATTTCCAGTGAAGACATGCACCACATGATGTACACAAATCTCTACACTTTATAGTTGTTCATTGTTTGAAATAAATGAAAGAACATCAAAAGAACCTCAAAGATAAAAGTCTTCAGCACTGTCTGTGATTGACATGAAGTCTTTCGGAAGTGCAGCGGGACAGAGACAGAGTTTGTGCCAAAACCTAATAAACAGTGTGGTAGTCATAAATCATTGTTTTAAATTGTTGCTCCGTGTTCTTTGTTGGATGATCAGTAAATTGCAGGAAGTACTTCTTCCGATCTATGTTGTTTTTCCTCCCCTTCTGTTCATGCCAATTCTTTGATATTAATTTGACAAGTAGGATTACACCGAGATTTGCTTCCCACAGCTTGTCTTAATGAAGCAACCTTCTTAAAGCGGAAACTAAAACTATATTTAGTGTTTTAAAGGGTTGTGTGGTTTTCATTCTTACAATGAATGAGAATCTGTTGGAGAAAGAAAAAAGTGTCAGAATTTGTGCTAACAATTATGGGGCGCCGTTTGTAAAGGAGCTTGTGCTAAAAATTCATGCCTAAATTTTGTCACATTTAGCTTCTGCTAAAAATTCATGCCTAAATTTTGTCACATTTAGCTTCAAACACTGTTTAAAAATGTAGTGTTGATTTTCTGATGTCAATTTTTACAACATTTAGATTTAACATTTAACATTTAGCATTTAGATTTATATTTAGTAGGTAGCTGTAACAATTACATGTAACTAGCTAAATGTTGTAAAAAGTGACATCAGAAAATCAACACTACATTTTTAAACAGTGTTTGAAGCTAAATGTGACAAAATTTAGGCATGAATTTTTAGCACAAGCTCCTTTACAAACGGCGCCCCATAGTGTTTGAAGCTAAATGTGACAAAATTTAGGCATGAATTTTTAGCACAAGCTCCTTTACAAACGGCGCCCCATAAACAATGACCTTTAATAATAGGTATAACTGAGTTAAGGGTTATTGCAGCCTTTCATATTTACAGAATTGAAACTATGCCAATGCAGCTGCTTGCATGCAAGCTGAAAAAGGGACAAAAATATACGTATGGTATAAAATATATGGAGTTCCAAAACATTGTTTGTAACACTTTCTTTTATTGGAGAATAACAGACATCATGTAATTACTTTTATCCCTCCAACGTTTTGAAATAGTCTTCCTCTGTGGAATAAATGTCTTGAGATCTGAGGCTTTTAAATGCTTTCAGTGTTGTTTTTTTTATCATTGTACACTTTTACTTAACTATTTAGCTAAGTAAATAATAATATTCATTATATTGTTGTTGATTGTTTTGTAATGATTCTATTTTGCCTTTATGTTTAAAAATGCTTGATTTTTGATTTAACTATTTTATTGATTTTTCATTTGCTTTTATTGTTTCTTTTTGTTCTGCAATCAACTTTAGTCAACACAGAATGCTTTAAGTTTGTTTTGGAAATTAATTTGACTTGAATTAAAGTTTCTAACAGAGATTTATTTAAAAAGCATTTTACACATTACTGCAAATTTAGTAAAAAACACTTCAATGCCTTTTAGGCCATGAGCGACAATGACCTCTGAGGCCTGTTCTACAATGCTGACCCAACTTCAGGTTCAGTTCACAAAGCTGGTTCACTTTTCCCTGGGTGTATCCACATGGTATTTTATGCTGAACTGTATAAGCAATGTTTTTTCTTATGAGGAATTTAGGAGTGACCATAATGGACAGGATAAGAAATAGGTTAGAAGGACAACTCAGGTTGAGAAAGTTTGGAGACAAAATCGAAAGCTCTGAGTTGGACAGATGCAGAGGAAGGATAGTGAATATATTGGACAAAGGGAATTGAATATGTAGCTGACATGATGCATTTTGAGTCAGTAATAAAATATAAAATCAGCCAAGTTGTTTCATTTCATTTGGAACAATTCTTGAAGTTATAAACTTTAAACTAAAAGGACATACAGTACATTATAGAGCATCAAGTTCAGCCAAAGTCTCTATGAAGTATGAAATAGTTAACTCTATCCAGCGATGTCTCTTCTCTGCTGCTGTGATCTATGTCACCCTGCCTCAGGGGAAACACAATCATCAGTCAGTGGATCCACCCATCCATCCTTCCATCGTGCCCAGGGCCCCCCCGGGCCACTCCTAACCCCAGAACACTGCACCCTTCCTGGGATGAAACCTGGCCACACGCCTCCTCTTCCCTCCCTGGAGCCTCCAAGGAGCCGCTGGCTTCGACTCGTCTTACAGGGCGTCGATTCAGCCTGAAATCAAACCCTGGTGAGAGAACCCATACCTGGATGGCCAGACAGATAGATGGATCTACAGACAGTCAAGTGGATACATGAGGAGTGGATGTACGGCTGCGACCAGGCTAGCCTAACAGAAGTTATCCACAGGGACAAACAGTCATGAACGGTAGCTGGAAGTGCACAATTTTCTTAAGGGATTAAAATTTCGCAACTCTTTCAAGGTTAATCACACGAGATGCTTGTTTTTGACCAAAACCCTGAAATCTGTAATGAAAAAAATGCTGTGGGAGGAAAGGAGGGTGGAATGGAGACTCTTCTGTTTACCAGCTGTTGTTTCAGAGAACACACATATAATCGCTCACACACACGCACACACACCCACACACCCACACACAAGTACTTTTCAATAGAAAACAACCTGCTGGAAAGTTCTCTGGAACAGCACATATGGGAGACAGGGACGAAGTGATTTCACACACAGATACAAGCAAAAACAATTAAAATATTTAAAAAGCCAATAGACTTTGTCTATTATGTAACACATCTACTTGGAAGAAGTATTGCTGTCAGTCCACTGTAGAGATCTTCTAATCTAAACAAAAAACTGGCTCCTGATGATCTCAAAAGTTAACCTAACCTGATGCTCATTCAAATTATCAAAAGATCATTTTATAACATCACAAAAATAAGTCAAAAACAAAGATTTGAACTTTCATGTGCACTTCAAATCCATCAAAAAGTGTGTGCAACTAATATACATGTTTGTTATTTGATGACAATGTTTTAGTTTTTATTTTCTTGGTTTTGCTCTTAACCTAATCAAATCTCAGCTGTAATGTTAAACCTTATTGACCGTTATTTATTGACCTTATCAGTAAATAAAGGTTTACACTGTTGTGATTTCATATAAAAGCACAGGCTATGTAAAGCTGATACTAACAAAGAGTTTCATCCTCATAGATCTAAAAAAAGCAACAAAGCTAATTTTATCAAAGCGAAGTTTTAAATTATGCATTTTATTTGTTTTGTGCAAATTAAAGTCAGTCTATTCTTGTCCATTTTTTAACCAGTACTCTACCTGGTGTATTTCAAATTAAGTCTGAATGGAAATGTTCTTATTTCAAAAATAATTGTTCTTGAATGATCAGCTGTTCCGACTCATCTCCAGATTGTCTGTTTGATGGATCTGACTTCCTGTTCTCTGGATTCTAGACCCCAAAACTCCCAACTCCTGCTTGTGAATTTATTTTAAATCCCAGAATATTTTTGAAGATTTTTCATTTACAGTAAATGACCCTTACTTTTTCAGCTGCTCTTTACTCCTGAATCCTTCTCTTCTTTTCCCCTTCTCTTCAACTTTTCCCATTTCAAGCATCCACCCAGAAGTTAACATGAAGGGAAGTAAACTTTGAAGCTTTGCAACCTCCAGGCACCACGGAAAGACAGCAAGAAATGCAGGTAGATGAAGAAGTAGTGAGGAAGAGGAAGACTTGTTACTGCAGGTTTCCAACCAACTATCAAGTGAATTTTACGCAAACTTTAGAAAAGTCTCAGAAAGTTAAATAGGAATTAGGCACGCTTCTGTCAGTGGAAGCTGAAGTTGATGGGAATGGATGATGGAAGTTTGAAAACAGATTTGAAGAGAACAGAGTTTATGTTTGTCTTTTCTACAACCAGCACTAAACAACTTGTCAGGCTCACCATCTGTCTACATCGCTTCAGCTAAAATCTTCCAGCTCTGGCTGCAGTATTTGGTTTCCTGACATGAGCAGACCCTGTGGCGGCTCTGAGGCTGCTGCTCTTTGAAGCTTCAGCGGTGCTGCTCCGGCTCATTTGGTAACAGGTTGGGAATGGGCCGCTGGCGAAAACTGAGACCCCTGTCGCCTTGGAAACAGGTCCCCCACCCACTTTCACGAGGTGCTTCGGAGGGAACACGCAGTGACATTTAGCCGGTTGCTCAGAACAGACTGAGAACTAACAGGTAAACCGAAAAAGAAACTGAACTCAGGAAACAACTTTAATAATGTCAGGCCAAAAATTAGCTATACATGCGCTCATTTCTGTGGGTGTCTTTGTGATCTGGTTGCTGTAGTGAACAGGTTTAACTTTTTAATTTAATAAATTTAAAGTTAGGTTAAACTGGAAATCAGTATTCTGTTTCTTTTCCTTTTACACACTTTGGCTCCAGGCCCGTTTTGTGTTCCATACCAAGAGTTTAGGGAAAACTGTGTTCGGGCAATTGGTTTTGGTGTAATAGGTTTGTTTTCACTATGATACTTGGTCATTACTGTGTCATGGCACAGATGTTAAAGGGGCTAAATGTTACAGAGTGTTTAAGATAACAAGTTTCTGCTAACTGACAAGTATCCTTTTACTGAAGCCAAGAGCCTGAAGGCACATCTGTACTACTGCAACATAAGCCAGTTAAAACATGTAGATTTTATCAGCCTAAATTCAGAACTATAATAGTGATTATAAACTCAGAACAACAATAAATTCAGTGAAAACATTTTGATCTTTGACTTCTGTATAAATCTATTTATCTTGTCAAAGATAATTAATATAATAAAAGAAAGTAGTATTTTAGCACAAATGCACCTGTGTTTTAACTTTACCTTACAGTGCAAAGTAGTTTAAACCTAAAATTTGAAATCACTGTAAACATTTCAATTAAATGACTTAAATGTTTGACTTTTCTTTGTTTTTATTCTACCCCTACTATTCATTTTCAGAAACTGTTTTAAGGAGCACATTTCTTTAATAATTGTCAGATTATGAGGAGGAAAAAGGGAAATATTTTCTAAAAATTCTACTTACTGTATGAAAATCCTTTTTTTTAAAAAATAAAACAAAACAAAACTTCCCCACTGAAAAGGTCCTAACTCAGTGAAAATATCTATAGAAATAAATGTTCTTCTGTAATCATAGGCTTACTGATTCAGTGTTCTCTCTTCTTGATTATTTGTCATTAACACAACTGATACTAAAGCACCACATTATTTTGAACAACACTTGAAACTTTAGCTTCTGCCCTTGACTGTCTTCAACAACTGGTTTTGAAGTACTTTATACTCCAGTATTTTGGTGCTCCAAGACTTTCTCCTTCAGCACTTTAAGTGAAATTAAGTTTTTCTGCAGTTTAAGCAGTTAATTATAGTCATAACTAATTATCAGCTGGCAGTGTCATTCAGATAAAACTTTAAGTGAGTCATGGGAATAAATCAGAAACATTTTTTTTACTGCAAACATCTTTTCCTGGCAGTAATCAAGCTGAGATCAACCTGATGCATTTAAAGTAGTTTATATTACTGTCTATATGCTCTCCCTGTGCGTCTCACTGTTTCATTTACAGTTGATTCCTCTTTTTTTTACTTGTTTTGCCTCATCCCTGTTCATCTCCACACTCTCTCTCCCTCTCTGTGCTGCTGATTAAGAACACAACCTGTTGTTGTTGTTACTCTTTCTTGATTACCTGCTATTTTTTCATCCCTCCGTCTTCCTCCGCTTCATCTTCATCTCTTTCTAGCCTAGCTGCTCGCTCAACCACACAGTGCGTTCATGCCTGTGTGTGTGCATATACGTGTGGCGGTGCATGGCGGCCTAACGAGTTTGATAGCTGTCACCTGATCTCGGTGATGAGGGTTGCTGTAGCAGCGAGGGGAGAGTTAGGTTTCTCCGCTGTAATTAGTTTTCCCAGCCTCTAATTATACCAGACGGAATTACAAGCCTGATTGACTGTCCTTTAAGCATTTTAATTCATGGAATTACCCTTTTTTTCTTTTAAAAAAGTGGGAGAGTTGTTGGTTTGACAGGCGGGCATGTTGGGATGGAATTCATGCTGCAGACCAGAACATACACTGACGAGATTTTGACAGAAGTAAGCCCACTTTTCAGAATAAAAAAAGTCATTTATTCATTCATTTGATTTTATTACAATAAGTTAAGTGAACATCCTGAATTAACAGACACTGATACACTAATAGTCGAATCATAACTTTTTGCAAAATAATCAAACAGACATACATTCCAAAATAATAAACACTTGATCTAATACTTATTTCCTTTTTGTTTTAACACTCATCTTCGTTTTATTCCATTTATGCAGATAGCAATCAGAACAGATTGGATGAGCTGGGGGACAGCACAGAGTTGATTTCTCCTTGTTTCTAATCTTGTTTTACTGGATTTGAGAAGTCTAAAGACGTCTCTGGATATTTAAAGCATCACCTTTTTGTGGGCATCACTTTGAATTTATTACTAATTTTAATGGTTTCGATTTTAGCATGGTTTTACAGATCAAACTACTTAAAATGCCTCGTATTTTGTTTGTGAAGTACAAAAATAAAAACTTATGACTCTAGATCCTCTTCGTCTGTGCTGACAAACTGTTTCTCACTGTCAGACAGCTGATGATGACAATTATTTCAAAAATTGCTGTCATGTCCCTGGTTTTGGCTTTAAATATCAGCATTAACAAAGAGCTGCAGATAAGATCTAATTTAAGATTAAATTAGCCTTCAGCTCAGCTTGTTAGGGTCAAGTTGATTATAAAATATTAAATGTTGTATTTTGTATTTCTCGTGTTTGTAATAACTTTCCACAGTTTCAATTGCCTTCAGACATATTTTTCTTTTTGTTATTAGGTCAAAATCCATGAATCTATGGTTTATAGCAGCATTCTGATGAAAAATGACCAAATGTTTTCAAAGTTATATCATGTGATTACCAGATTTTACATCATAACTTAAGTTTTATGAAACTTGGTGAAACCAGTGGCCAACAGGCTTCCTCGAAGTACATCTGATATCCAGCCAAAACAAACACACACACACAAACACACACACACACACACACACACACACACACACACACACACACACACACACACACACACACACACAATCAGTAATTTGATCTTGTTCGTCACGTTGGGAGTGATTCCCATCAACACACTGAAACAAATGAGTGAGTCAGCAGCCTGTTTCCCTGCTTGTGTGTCCAAACTCAGATTGAATCCTGAAGCAACAAAACAAACTGGTTTGTCAGATCAATGACCAAGAAGAAAAGAAGTTTCTGAACTTATTTTTTAAACAGGATGTTTGCTATTATTTTCCACTTAGCCATTTCTTTGTAGAAATGTATTTATATGTTTAGACAGGAAAAATGTTATAGATAGTTATATATTGTGGTCCTAACCAAAATTCCATTTATTCATTATCATTTTTCAGTATAATAAAAGTTCATGTTTAAATCAACACAAAAATCATGAACATGTTTTAATGTGTGCCATATGAGTCTAAGCATTTTGTCTTTGCCTTGCTGCTCATGATGCTTTCATGACCCAAGAACTTGCTGATCTCATTAATAATCCGGCAGACTGAACTGAGGGCGCTTCATGTGGCTCTTGCTCTCTCCTCATCTCCCTTTCCTTATCACATTTATGTCAGTCTTTTCCTTTTCTGTTTTTCTTTTGTTCCGTTTCTTCTGTTCCTTCCTCCTCTCTGCTCATTTTTTGCTTTTGGTCTCAGTGTGTCCCCTATCTTGTCCTCAGTCTGTTTCTCGTTCTTGCTCCCTGCAGACTTCCGCCTCTGATAGAACAGCAGCTCCTCAAATGATTAACTCTGCAATCCTTTAATAACAATCTCATTCCCTCCATCCCTCCCTCCTCGTGTCTTTCACTACTCTCACAGTTCATTTGACCACTTTATTTGAACCTCCTTTTCATGGAGCTCAGATCACACAAGGGCCTGTAATGACAGCACATTTATTAATTAATTGCATGTGTAATTGCTAAAATTAAGTTTTGGAAACTTGGTAATGATGTGAGGAATTACAGGGATAGAGGGAGGGAAGAGCTTTGAAGACAAGACCCCCTCAAATTCTTGTGGGGCTGAAAGATGGGGGAGGCATGGAAGGATGGATAGAAAGGAAAAGATAGAAAATAGACGGAGGGGGTGGGAGAAGAGTAATCCTGGAGGAGAGCCACACTGTAGGGGCAGATCAGAGCTGAGAGTTTTGTCTCTTGGCTAATCTTCTCTTCTGAAGTGGTGTCATGGCCATCACTCTGCTCTCCCCTGCAGAACGTCGGTCTGTCCGTTGTGCAGCTGCAAATTCTCCCCATTGATTCAGACTGGGCCACTTTAATTAACTTCCTTCCTGAGATAATGGCTAGCTCAGAGGAATCTGTTCTTTGCGAAAAAACTCTGAGAAAAACTTTTCCCTACATCACCAGACTGGCTAAGGCAGCTACTTCAGCTGGAGCGTAATTTATTTCTTTTTATTGTCAAGACTTTGTCCGAAAAATTAGATTTGAACATGAGTAGTGAATTGTTTATTGTCTGGAGTATGCCGGAGCAGATGTAAGTTCTGGGTCTCTCTGTGCTGAGACGATAGGAACAGTCTCCATTGTGTGTTGAGTGTGTAATTTGACTGGATGGACGTGTGGATGAGAAAAACGTCCTTGGAGGGATAAATGGTTTATCACACATGTGAACAAGTGAAAAGGAGAGTGTGAGAGATGGAGAAAAAAGTAACAGAGGAAGAAAAGAGGTGTAAATAGACCATGTTTTACTCAGTCTTATAGTACTGTGTGAAAGTTTTACACATCAAAAGTAAAGTGAGATGCTTTTTAAAATAATTTACCATCATTTTTATTAATAAGACATTTATAATAAGAGTATCCAACAAAAACTTTAGCTTTAACAATTCTAATGATATACCTGGTTTGTTGTATTTATTTAATAGATTTTCACATTAATACTAGAGCCCCTTAAGTGATCATTTAGATGTTACTCCAAAGGGAAATGTGTGAATCTAATTTATTTTGTTCCAGTTCACTTTATTCGTGTAGCTCAAAATTACAGAAAACTTGTCATCGTAGGACACTCTAAATAAACCCAACTTAACAACTCCAACTCAGTTTAATAGGACATTGTGAAAAATTCAACCTGGAAATAAAAAATAATATAGTGGTAAAAAAGTGCAATATTACACAGAAAAGATAAGTGTTGACATGAAAAAATGACCTTAACAAAACTAAATATTTTCTGTACAAAACACACGTGTGACAGGATTCCTTCTACTGTGTTTGATAGGGCAACACTGTCAGTGCTTGATTATATAATCTTCATTATACATCTGGGGCAATATCTATACAGGTTTTAGGAATTTCCATTTAAGTGGGTTTAGTTAAAGGGTAATCCTGGACCATTTTCAGAAAACAAACAAACAAACAAAACAAAACTCTGCCTTTGTTGCTAGAAATGATGACTCATTTTTACTGGGTGTCAAAAAAACTAAACATTAAAGATTTTTTAATATAATTCAAGTCTTTAAACTAAAAGGCCTCATTTAATGACTACTGTGGCATTAGTACTGACTGATGCTAGTCAGGAATTTCAATCTGTTATGTTAGTATATTTGCATTCTTCTGTGTGGATTGGTACTCATAGTTTGTAAAAATTGATAGTCTATATGTTTTCTTTCTTGATAAGTCATTGATACAGTTTTGGTGTTGCTCATTTCTGCATCTTCCTCATCTGTGTAGTTATCAGCCTTCCTACTCAGCAGCAACTTCAGTGGCTGTCAACTAGTAGAAACCAGTTATTTCACTGAGGATAACTTGGATTTTTATGGCTTCTGATCCCTCAGTTGTTGACTACTGATATGTTGTCATGATTTGTTTGTCTCTATCGATTTTCATTAAATATCCAGTTGGCTGCTACGTCTGTCAGTATGTAGTTAGTGTTGCAGGTTCAGGTGAGATTCCACCACTGTTTTTTTAAACACAACTGCAGGTTTATCCACTGGATATTGTTATTCCTCAAACTGTATAATCTTTGCAAATAATCACTGGACTCCCAGTGTCTATTCTACCATCCTGCATTGGTTTGCTGAGGTGTTGCCTCAGTCCTAGTCTAGAAGATGTAATAAACAAACAAACAAACAAACAGTAAAAAGGCTACTGTTGGCAGAACAGAATGGCTCTTTTAAACCAATTCTCACTCAGATTTCTTCACCCCTTCTGCTACTTCACTCCACCTTGCATGTTTGTTCTAAAATTTCTTGGACTCCTGTGTTATAACACTGTTTTGTGCTACAAACAAAAAGTTGCAACTCTGACTGATACGTTTGTTCACCTTGGTAGTCAAAACTTAGACCTTGATGTCACACCCAACATAACGTTATTCCAGTTGATTTGCTGATTGTTATACTCAGTAACCAGGCTACATATTGCTCGCAATACAAGATGATAGGAATGGAATGAATTTTGTGTGTTGTTTCATTTGTGACCATGGATGCAAAACATCTCATATCTACCTGTCTGCTTTCACTAAGAGGCCAAAGAGAGGGGGCAGCTAATCTATGATGGCAAGGAGGGAGGGGGAGGGTGAACCCTGTGAGCTAGCCAGCCACTCCAATGTGAGGGCTTGTGATAGCAGAGACACTTGATCACATTTATCTGCAGTTTACACCTTCCTGTCTTGATCTCTGAGCTATATAGGGGATCAACTTTCCGTCTAAAAGAAAGAAAGCGAGCAAGTAAACGAGGGTTAGGGGTGGGAAGAGGGGTGGATGGATGGAGGAAAAGAAAAGAGGCCAGAGTCCTCTGTGTGAATGCTGGTTGGAATTGTAAAATGAGCCAAGCGATGACAGCTAAATGCGCTAATTTTCTGCTGGGACGCACGCTTTTGTCTCTCAGGGAGGGCTCAGGCAAGGAGCTGTGACAATGAGGAATCAATGAAGTTTTGAAGATCTCAGTGGTCCAGCTGCAACTTTGGTGACTTGATTTCTGTTGCCTATAGAACGTCTGATGGCTCATTGCAATCATTGCAAGGTTCTCAGGAGTTTTTTAATTGTGCAGAAAATCTGTAAAAATCAAATAAATTTAGATATATAAATGTGACAAAGCATTTTAGCTCTAAGAACAAATATTAATGTGACCGAATGTAAAAATTAATCACAGCAATTGCTGTATGTTATGCTATGAAGTCTATTTGTGCACAAGCAGAAAATGACTTGATGCTTCTTATCCTGAAGTGCCTGAATGACACATCATGTCCTGAATTGGACTGATATGAGTTGTGTACAGAGATTTCACCGTGATCCTTTACGATTTATCTTTTATAAATCATACAATTACATCTCCAAAGTATCTGCAGTTTTATGCAGGGATATCTCATTCTTACATAGTGAAATAACTTGCCCAAGCATCCTGTCACACAGAGGTGAACCCTGTCTTCACTTTGAAACACAGATCTGGAAAAGATCTGTTTTTGATTAAGTAAGATAGTGTTTAAATTTTCAGTTATTGCTAACACAGTTCTAACAGTCTTTTGGCATAAAACTCAACAGCAAACATCTTAATAAGAGATGACTTAGTTTAAACATCAGTAATATTATTTCAGTATACTTTTAATAATGTTGTAGAATTCGTTCATTCTGTTTTTAAATTGGCATCTAATACAGAAGAAAGTGCAAGAAAATTTGAACATTCTCTCAACCCTTTTCCTTTCTAATTTTTGTTTGCTGACATTTACCATTAATCCTTTAATACAGAGCCCCCAAGGCAGTAGAACTTCTAAAGATGATGTGATAAAGAGCTGTCATTCACTGGGAAAGTTGTGTTCCCTATGTTTCTGCTGGTATAGTGAAAGTGCAGCCATAGCTGGAAGTAAAAAGAGAAAAAAAGGGGAATTACATGCAGCAAACAGATGCAAATGAGGGGTTGCCACAGTACATTGTTAGCCTTAACTTTTAGGCTATGAAGGACTTTTGGCTAAAGTCTGAGAAAGTCTGCCCCGGCGATTAAGAGATTACCTTTTACAGCATAATGCTAACTCAATTGCATCAGTGTTTGAACTTAGGTTGGAGATGCAGAAGTAGAGGGCATTTGATGTCAGTTAAATTAAGGGAAACACATACACATAAAAAACTGTACAGCGTAAAGAAGAAATAGCAGTGCTTATCGCCCTAGATACTTCATGTGAACAGGCTCCTGTTGTTTAGTTGAAATTATCTTTTATATGAACTCTGATGTTGTCTCTGTTTTCCCCTACATAGGCTCTTTTTCTTACACACTCATGCATACAGTAAAGTTAGTCCACAGAGTTTTTCTGGCCTGTGCAGACATACATGCACACAGCGTTGCTCTGTGCATCATTACACTCACTGTATAGCCTTACACAGGTAGAAACCTGAAGACTGTGTTAAGCTGTTTAAGACTCTTTTAGCTTCATTAAGACAGACGGAGCTCAGCCGGACAAAGTAGCTTTCACTGAGGTCTGCAGTCTGTGGCATTCAGTTACGGTTAATTTAACACGGACCAAATGTCAAGTGATTTTCAACTTTTACTTTGATTCTGCTCCATTTTTATCTACCCTATTCTGTTCTGTTCTATTCTATTTTACAAATTATTATATTCCAACTCTAATACAGTAATATTACAAATGTGCTGACTGTGACTTGTTCTCTTGTCTGACTGCCAAGGTCAATCATCTTGTCTGTTTGTGGAAATCACACCTGAGCCAAAAACTGCTCTGCAAGTGGTTTCACATGTCTCCATAACACCCGAGGAGATCCTGATTCAACATCAGAGCCACTCAGAGAGATGTCAGAAATTAAAAGTGAAGGAAATGATCCGACAGAAATACCCCTCATAACAGGACAGAAGTTGGTGATTTTAGTTGGCGTGGTTGCTTTAATGTGGTTTCACAAGCTGGCGTCAGATCTAAGCAAGTTTGAAGAGATGTTAAAACGTGAGAGTAATTATAGTTGCGTAAGATTTATTATATTGCTCAACTCTAAAATAAGTTGTTTATATATATATATATATTTATTATATCATATTATATCATATACACACTCGCATACACACAGACAAACTAAGTGTTTTTTTTCACAGATTTTTCAGTGATTTGAAGATGACCAGTCATTTCAATATTACTTCTGATTTCTGGACCAATAGAATCCATAACCTTTTTGTAACAATAACAAAACAAAGCAAGAACTAATGAAAAAAGTAAAATAAAAAGAAATCTAATGTGGAACAAATTTTCCCAAACTTCTGCTGCAAAGCTTACCTGCCACCAGGGGGCACTGCTACTTCATCTGCCCTTAAAGGAGAAAAACAGGAAAGCCTCGGAGTGTAGTAAGAGTTTGTGACAAAAACAAGAAGTATGACAGACAAGAAGAAAAACAAACATTAGGAGAAGTAGATGAAAGGATTAAATGTTGATGAAAGTGATGTATTTAAATAGGGAGAATGACAGCAGTGAAAGTTCTTCTTGAGGACGTGACGTGAACTTGGTGTCTTTATCGGTGGACTTGAGGACAAAGACAACACTTTGTCCAGCCACTCTGCTCCTTGGAGGGATGCTTGTATTTTTATTGTTATCCAAAGTCATCCCTGCTCTCCTAATAACAAGCTACACATCAGCATATGTTTTTTTTTCTATGATCCTTTTTCATGAAAAATCTTGTTTCCACTCAACATTTTTTACCTGACAGTTATATGTTTAAACAAGTTCAATATAAATATGTGAAAAATAAAGGCTTTGCCTTGGACTTGACCTATAAGTTGCTATCTCAGCTCAGTCTGACTAAGTTCAATTCTCACCTTGGAGTGAAAACTGTTTTCTGCAACAACAATGGCTTACAATGAGTAAGGCAGCCCAAAAACCTGAAAAAGTGAGAACATAAACGTCACAACCCCACAGCAAGGGAGGTCAAGGTTTGGAGACACAAAGCCTAAAGGGAATTAAAAAAATAGGTTGAGTTTGCTGTATGATTGAAAAAATATGACTGCAAAGTTGAAAATGGAAGAGGAAATGATGTGAAAGTAACTTGAAAAGTAAAAAAAAAAGCTGAGGGAAAAAGATTATCTCAAAGAAGTCAAAGTACATACTGTAGCTGCTAGAAATACATTCAACTTCTTTTTTTAACCATTTTTATCACACTCAGTTTTGTTCATATGATATAATTTAAGGATGATTTCCTTCAACAGGCATATTTCTGCACTCAACTTGTTCAAATAAATAAAAAACTTCAAACTGATTGTTTAAGTTTATAAAAGAAGAAAGCATTATGATATTTAGAGGAGCAATGAAGAATCTACATATAGTATTAATTTCAAGACAGTTCAGTAAATTATTTTTCTTTTAAATTGTGTAACTTGTGATCTAAACCTAAGTTGGAAATAAAGTTATGTAAAAAATAAACTGAATAAACTGAACTTAAGACTATAAATGTGACCTTGTGTGTCTAAAAGTTTTTTTTTAACTATAACAAAAATATATTTTTTTCAGCAATCCAACCAGCACAAATTACTAAAAAAGAGTTGATGGAGATATTAGGAGAAGGGAATAAAACTTTCAGTGATGAACAGACAGAGTGAGAGCATGACTCAGAAGCCTGAAAGTGTTTTCTAAGCTTTCGTATGAATGTGTATTTTGTTGTGTGTGTATCCAAAGGTCTTAAAAATTGGTCAAAAAAGGGAGAGAGGGAGGGGGGTGGAAAACACAAACATCTGTGGCAACAGATGATGTCATTGGCAAAAGAAGAGCAATTAACTATCATAGACACCCGCACACATATAAACAGAGGAGCATGGTGTGGGATAAAACAGAGCTGTAAAAACAGGGCCAGCTTGCACCCAGTCAGACCGTTACCCAGAGTGCCTTGGGCCTGGATGGTTGTCAGTAGGTTCCGGTCGGCGTGGCAACAAAGCTTATTAATCTGCTGATGGAGGGCCAGCTGCAGAGGTGGCAGGCACACACACACACAAATTTGAGCACAGACAAGCAGTCACACTTTCTCACACACACATCTAAAATAAGCACAAGTGACTATTTGTTGTGATGAAATTTGCTTACGCACATATGCACAGCTTTCCCAACACACACGCAACCTTTTGCTCACCTCTGCATCACTGGGCTGGTTTGATGCCAAACGTCTGAAGGACAACACTCAAAGTGTCTTCAAACACGCCATCACAACATGCATCACTCACCTTTTTCCTCGTTATCATTCAGAATTTCTGATTGGATTCACAAATACTGAGAGAAAGAAAGTATGTCTGAAAGTGTGTGTTTGTGTGTATGCGTGAGTGTTTTTCTACAACTTTAATGCTATTCCCTAGGCATATCCTTACTGGTTGCCTAGAGACAGGGATTTGAGCGAGGCCCCTTTAGTTCATTCCCACACAGTCCTCTGGTCTGTGTGTATGTGTGTGTGTGTGCGTGCATGTTGAAAGGATATTTCTCTCCTTTGGCTTTTGATTCATTCTCAGTGTGAAGCGGCTCCCTGTGGAGACAGTATGGGTGGGCAGAGAGGAGGAGAGGTGGAGGAGGTGAAGAGGAGGAAGAGATGGAAAGGGGAAAAAAATGAAGAGATGAAGAGAGAACAGGAAATCTTGAAAGTGAAAGTGCAGGAGCAAGGCAGGTTAAGAAAGGATGATTGAAAGACTGAAAGAATGGAACAGGAAAACAAGGAGAGAAGTTAGGCCGTACATTGTATGAAGGGGAGGAAAAGAGGAAACGAGGAGGAAAGGAGAGCTGTTGGTCACACATCAAGGCCTGGAAACAAAGAACCCCAAACTTACTCTTCTCCTTCCTCCCTCTATCCCTCCATCCCCAACAAACACAAGTTTCTTCTCTCACAGGAAGAATAGGTTTTCTAGTGTTTTAATGGCCTGAGAGAGGAGGGACAACATGTTGCAATTAGATTTGACTCTAATGTGTGGTTTTAAGACGCAAAAATCAACAAGTCCTCTACCCAAAACAATTTAAAAGATACACTGGTGGTTATTTCCTCTTTCAGAATTTGGAGAAGGCAGGTGAAGGGTTTATGGATATGGAAGATCCCATGATTTAGAACCAAGTTGCCCAATTTAGGAATCAGAGACTTTATTTTAGCTTTCAAGGAAACATTATTTTGTGCGTATCCCTAGAGCAAAGGTGTCAAACTCTTTTACTCGGGGGCCGATCTCCTGCATATTTTAGATGTGTCCTTGCTTTAAAACACCAGGTTTAAATGAAAGAGTTGTGGACGTGCTTCTGGAGAACTTGATGGTTTGGTGAGGAGGTAAATAAACCATTTGAATGAGGTGTGCTGGAGCAGAAAATCTTAAACCTCCAGGACAGTGGCCCTTAAAGCCTGGAGTTTGACACCCCTGTCCTAGAGTTTTTCTGAAAGCATCAATTCAAAACTTTTGTTATTATTCCAAGACATCAGGTGATACATCTGGGTCTCTTGAATGGCTGTTTTCTTGATGTTTTCTAAACATTGTCAGACATTTTGAAAGACTTTGAACAACACAAAAGTGTTGTACAACTTTATGCAGAAAGAAGATAACAGTTTTCTTATTTACAGTAAAATGACAGATTGAAGTTACAATTTATTACATAATTTGCAACATGCACAAGGTGGTCAAACTTACACAGACATAAAGAATTTACACATCTAAACATTACAACCAGTAGAATTTGGAAACATCCCTCCCAAATTAGTAAAGGCAGTAACTACAGATGCTTATAATGCGAAGGACTGAATTAAACGTTTATTCTAAAGGGGATGAAGTGGGGTGGCTTCTTCCACAATAAAATTAAAGGTCAATTTCTGTGTAAATCAAAAGGTACAGACACAAAGTCATACACTTTGTGTAAAGACGTATCACCTGTTGCTTCATTTGTTTTTTGTTGTTTTATTTCCTGTGAACCATTGACACCAAGACTAAACTGTTTTAAAAGTTTCCACAGAGTTTTTACTTACTTACAGCTAAAATCTGTATATTTAGTGTTATCCCAGAATAACTTGTCCTACTGACAATACTAATTTTGCTAACAAAAGGACACATAAAAAATTACTACTCCAGTGTCACTAATAACAATTATTATCAATTACAATGGAAGGTGGTATCTATGTTGTACTGTCACTGGGTAGTGACTGAAGTTAAATGTCATCCTACATCTGTCGATCTGTCTTTTTAGAAACAGTAGTCGTCTTCTTCCCACACTGCACTACTTTGTCTTAAATGCAACATGACAATTTAATTTACTTCTAACAAGTCTGAAATTTACAAAATAACAAGGATTTTAAATGCCAATACAGCTTTGATCAATCATACGACATGGCCTTTGTAAATGTGTGAGAGTCAGAAAGTAACCTTTTGTTAATAAATCATAGTGTAAGTAGATAAAATTACTTTATTTGAAACACAAACCCCAAATCATTCAAGTCTTGTTAACTAATAAGCAACTTTGTATATCTATAGATGCTTTCAGTTGTCATTTTTTGTCACACTCTAATTGTCTCCACCCTCGTCTCTTTATCCTTCTCTCTCCTTCTTCATCCGCTTCTCATCATCACTCCCCCAAAACTTAATGCCTCCTGATCTTAATAAACCCCCTCTTCCCCCCTTCTGCATTCTTTCCCGCTGATGTCAGACTCTAAATGAACCACCGTGTGTGCGCGTGTGTCTGCGTGTGTATGCACATGTTCGTGTGTGCTAAAGGGTCAGGTTTGGTTGCCAGGACGATAGGCACTCCAACAGCTTTCTGCTCCGACGCTTTGAGCCCTGAGCCCTCCTCAAAGCATCATGGGAAAACAATTAAAACCTCCTCCAAATCTCTCCTGCTCTGCTTTTCTTTCTTCCTCTTTGTCCTTCTATCCCTCTTTCTCTTCATTTCCCCATCCCACCCTCTACATCTCGCTCGCTTTCAGACAATCTTCACTCAAGCTTGAGCCTCTTTCTGAATTGGAAACAAGTTTTTTATTTTTATTCTATTTTCCACCTGAGATGTCTCTTATAGAAGGAACACAACAAGGGTGGGGGGTTGTAGAGGCTTTATTCTAAATAGTATAGTCTGTGCTTATATGTATATGCGCCTGCAGTTATGTTTGCTGATTTTCATTTCTTAGTTTTCATCGTGTAGCAGAGTAAACTACTCTTCAGTTATGTGCTTAAGTTTTTATCCTTGTGACTTTATATAGTCCTGAAAAAGATAAAATTTCACTTTAAGTTGATTAGTTTGTTGCAAGATGATTGGCTTTCTCACACTTGTCCCATCATTCTTTGAAGAAAGTAAAAACTGAAATCTGTCACCAACTTTCAGCTGAAATGACAAACAAAGAAATAACAGCAGAGAAGGGAATGACATCAGTCGGCATAAACATTAAAACACTTTGGCTTTGAACCATGAAAACTGGTGATTTCCTAAAAAGTTTATATAATAGTGATATCCAAGAGTTCTTTGCACACTTTCTGAATAAAAATGTGACTGAGAGTCTTTTACAGATCAGGCTTTGTAATCCACATTTTCAGAGAACAGAATATTACTTTTGGACAGTTATGGATGTTTACCTTTTGTTCATATTTCTGGATAACAGGAATGGCCTTTTTTTAGCTACAGTGTGTTAGCATATGATACACCCACTTGTGTGAACAAAATTTGTGACAGTAGTCAATTACATTTACCACTATTTAAAACTGAGTCATAAGATTGCAGAGCTGAATATGACCCATATTTATAAAAAAACCCTGCACTGATTAATATTTGCAATACTGAATTGATTTGACTTTTTGCACAGAAACTATAAACTGTAAAAACTGCTCATGCGTGCTGATTATTAAAAAGTTTTTGATTTACAGGACAGAAAATTAATAAAGTTGAATAGTGCTCAATATTTGACACATTTTAGCTGGAATAGCTCTGGGTAACATAAACAGAAAATATAAAAACTTTAACTTCCTGTCATGAATTTGCTGTCTATCGTATTCACTGTATGCTTACATGTTTGTATATTAAAGTCTACTGCTCATATTATACAAGGCCGACAAAGAAATAACATCTAAACTGAATCATATTTTAACTAATGTAACCTGACTTCAGATGAACACTGATAAAATATGTGGCAGCTGTGCTTGCTAAAGTTTTACAATAAAAAATATGATGACAATATACAATTAGTTTCACTGCACTAACCAGCCGCCCTTTGGTGTCGTCACACATTTTTACTGAAGGACTGACATTAGTGACCCTCCTCACAGTGCTGCTCAGCACACTTAAGAAAAGTGATTCACATAATGACAATAAAGAGCTGAGCTCATGGCAAAACTGCCAGCTTTTCAACAAAAATCTTTACAAAAATCTAAAAAACCAACTCTAAACAAAGAAAATCAGATTGATCAACACGATCAATCAAATGTACGGAGACCTGCGTATGAAGACTTGTTGTGAACATCCACCCAGATGACTTCCTCTGGGGAGGGCAGGTGCACAGGTGTGAAGATTTCTGCACAAGCAGGTGGGTGGTCGCTTCATTTCTTCCAGTCTTCAGGAAATGACTCTAACCAAAAAGAAAGTAAATAACAGTAAACAAACTCACCTCTCTGTTCTGTTGTTGATTTTTTTACAACAAATAATTATTTTCCAACATTTAACCTGCACTGCAACACACTGCAGCAATATGACTTAACACTTCTTTATTTAGCACATTTGCTGTGAATTCATGACAAAGTCAAAAACTTTTTCCATTTGTGTCACACACCTGTTTCTGTTAGTGTGTGTAAATAAGTTTTGAGCAGCCTTAATGTGGGAGTTTTTTTTCCCAAGAACATTAAATAGGGTCTGAACCACCACTATAAGTCATTTTCTAACAAAAAAATAATTAGCCAAAACAAATGTCTGTGGTAGCAAACTTATTTTATTCCACATGTTGTTAATTTATCAATATTGTGGCTGAAATAAATTTAACTAATGCCATGTTTGTATTTCTTACCAATCAGTTTAGTTTGTAAAACAGATTTGCACTACTAAAAAAACAAAGATTGAGTATATTTTTTAAAAGTGAAACTTTCTGGTTGTGTATGTGCACAAGCAACTAATTGATGAGAGAGAAATTAGGCTTGAATGAAGCTGTCCTTTTCTCTTTTTGGTGCACCTGGCTGCAGACCACTTTAATAACAGCTGCTCTAAACCTCATAATCCTTCATGATACCAACTCTTCTCAAGCTGACAGCACCTTTGTATGTTGATCTGCATTGTCATTTTCAAAAATGCATTTTCATTAACTCATCAGATGCTTACTAGCTTTTTTCTTATACAAATTCAATTAAGCCCTTCTTTCCATCGTGTTACATCCCACAAACAGCTGAAATGATTTTCAGAGATGCATTAATTTACTGCACAACATTGACATTTTCTGTCCCAAGCCGTCACGTCTTCGTCTCTCTGACAAACTTACTGTAGTCAAAGATAATTCATTTGATTCTAAATTACAGCTTTCCATCGTGCTGCGAGCTCTGCTTGCAGCGGTTTGTTGTGACAAGCCAGCTCACCGCTCGTCTCCAGCCGTGATTTCTGTCGGCCCTGATGACAAAGATATCATGCAGAGCGTCTTTAAACATGACGCTGACATGTAGCACTTATCCACTCACTCACAGAGAACAAGACAGTGTTGCTTCTCGTGACACCTCTCTCATTTCCCATGATGCACATGTAAAGGGTCGCCTCCGCATGACGATTAATAATAATGGGAGTTCTTGAAAATTTTGGGATGTACTTTTTTTAGTTTTTTTATGACTGAGATAGGGAGGGTAGCTGAGAGGGGACAAAAGCTGCCAAAGAGCCATTGTGTCCTAATAAAATAAAACATTTCTTCTATTGTGTGTGAACGATTTACTTGTACAAGAAGAAACATTTTCCGTAATTTGGATTCAAATTTATATCAGGAAACAATGAAAAGGGTTGATTTTGTGCCTGTAAGAAGAAGAGGAAAACCAGAGAAAGAGAAAAGTAAAGAAAAAAACAAAAGAAATTCATAGAAAATTTTAAAGTCTAAAAAAACTTCATAAAAATACCAAAAAAGAAAAGAAGTGACAAAAGTTCATGTATAATAAATATGTGTAAAAAGAGGCATGCAAAGCAATGCAAATCATTATATAGATCTTAATTTTCCCTCTTAGAGTACTTTTTTTTTTAAAAGTTCTCACTTTTTGCCACATTATGTCAGAACACATCAACAATAATTGTTGCTTATCTTCATTTTCTGTTATTGGCATGTGTTGATACACATGAACAGTTTCTGGAGGAGTGGGTATAATTTTACTGACAAATACATGTTATACATGTACAAATTACTGTAGTTGAGCCAGGTAACCAAGCTTTAAATATTATTTTTAAACCTAACCAACTTATCAAGTGAAGGCAATTAGAACTAGACAAAAATGAGCTACAAAAAAATGCATGAAGCTGGTACACTGTAAATCTACACACCCCACCAAATAACAAAATCTGTTTTTGAATAATAAAAACTGTCAGTTATGTACAGTCTTAAAATTGTTGGATTCTGTCATAATTAGAACATTTCTGAAATGATTTTTCTCCTTATTCAAAACATTTCAAGTGGCTTTGATTGTGACAAGAATTTTTTTATAAAAAAAAAAAAACGGCATCTGAAATTCCTTTTTCAAACTGCAACACAGTTACTAGGCACTTTCACAAAACCTTTCCAGAAATGCTGCTGCCTCTGACCGTTCACGGACCACCAGTAAAGCTGGCCACGTGCTGCAGAGATGTGAGTTTTCAGAAATCAAGCAAGCATTGCAGAACCAATAATTAGGAACTTTACAGAAACAAAGAAGACAGAAACATAAGATACAAATTTAAGCCAGAACAATCAAAAGACAAAGTCATGTTGAGAGAAAAAAGGTGAACCTTTATTCTTGAAATTATTAAAGTGTGAAACTTGTATTCTGTTGTAGGGTATTTAAAACCCCTAAACAACGAAATATACAACAAAAAAATATTTATATTGCAATAAATTTCAAATATATAAAATCAAATCAAATGGTAATATCGCTGGTCAGTCAGAACAATTGTGACTGTAGCCAGTATGTAGTATAAATCACTTGTTTAATGAGTCCATGCCACAGAGGAAGCTGCACCATATTAAAGATACAAAAACCTTATTTGAGAGTAAAATCAGGACAGAGGGGAAAATAAAAGCTTCTAACTCTATCTGTACTACCAAAAAAAGGGGTTTTAGGGCAAATTTCACAAGCAGAGTTATTTTTTGTGAAGTGCGTTTTAAAAAAGCTGATATGTTAAATTACAAAATTATTTTTTGCTCATATTTGCTTTATGACGGATTGGGAAATTATTATTGTACGTAGTTCACCATATTAAGCTGTGAGTATGTTTCCTGTGCATCACTTTAATACACAGATAATACAGTATGTTCCTAAAACAACACATTTTATTTTGTGTTTTGTCATCTTAGTGATTAGCTAGCAAAGGTTTAATGCTTTCAGCCACATATTTATAAGTATATTTTGTATTTTTAACCAAATGATCTCATTTTAGTTTATAAACAGATATTTTTCTTACTCTTTATGTTGCTTTTTGATAAAACATTGTACAAAACTTTACAAATGTGATTTAACCAATGTGATCTTTTTTAGATTAAATAAAATGAAATATGATAAATGTGACAAAAATAGACCAAAAAGTCAGATCTAAAAGAACTGAAAAACAGAGAGACCATGCAAGAAGTCTGGTTGACCTTTGCCTTGTGTGAATTAATCTGGAGAACTGCTGGCTGGTCCAGCCTGAGGCAACATGTAGGCAACACACTCTATAACACACCCACACACACAAGCTGAAGAGAAATTGAGAGAAATGTCAAAGAAGCCAGTATATCTCAGACCAAAGAACACGTTACTTTTTTTGCTATGTGACATCCCTCCAAAAATGATTTGTATGTATGTGAGTGTGTTGGAGTGTGTGTGTAAGACCTCTTAGCAAGAACTTGAGTGCTTCTGTCAGCTTTAAATGTCTCCCAAGGCACACCACTGTTTCATTAAAGAAAGACAGTCAGAAGCAGACACACACACACATTTCCCTCTTCCCTCTTTTTGGTTCTCAATGTTCTCTTTATCTCTCTCACCCCTTTCTCTCCTCCTAACTGCTGTTTTGACAGCCATTATGGGTGTGGCTAAAAGGCCTGCAAAAGAAATTTGTCTGTCCATCAGACTGTCTGTCTGTTTGTCAAATTTAGGGCTGATAAATTGTTGGGGAGAGGGTGTGATGATGCTTTGGACTCACCCAAATTCTCCCCTCTGCCTCTCTCTGCCTCTTCCTCCCTCTGCTCACCTACTTTTCAATCTCTCCGACATGCATTAAAACCCAAATGAAGGGAAAAGCCACAATTTCAAAGATAAGATTTTTCATTTGAATATGAATACAAGTGGGTTTTATTTGTGTGTGCATGTGAGACTGTGTGCAGTAGGTATATTCTGGCATGCTAGGAGCATTTTTCCCCATCAAGTTTGCTTTTGTATCAGCTGGACTTATCAGCCTATCAGGAGCGAGCAGTGACGGCCGGGATGTTGTTGTCAGGTGAACCATTATTCTGGCGCCATGCCTGTAATCTTTTTCTGCTAGGATGTCAAGTCTGTGATGGAAACATATCACAGAAAATAAAGCATAAATATGACCAAAACACACATCAAAACATCTAGAAATAAAAAGCGGAAACTGCAATTTGGGTGGGAATTTGCATCAGCTTCAAAATATAAACAACATGTAGGTTTCTGGTTCTTTGGATCAGAACATGCACTACTGATATTTTGTTTAGGGCACATATGAGTTTTGAATTCAGTCTATACATTTACATACAAGAACATAGAACAAATATTTTTTAAATAAAATAAAAAAGTTAAAATAACATGCACCTATGCAACAGAAAAGAGAAAAACACAATTCTCTTCTGATCAAACTTGTATCCTCCCACCTTTCCTCAGTTCAAGGTGTTCGGTCTCTGTCTAGTATATTCTCCACACTGAGAGGTGTCTCTGCTGATTAATTGCTGTCTGATCGTTGTTGTTGCTGCTCCCTGCTAATTTCTCTCTCCCTGGGTTTTCACAGCCTGCAGCGGCCTAGGTGTGAGGGTTTCTAGCGGTAATTGTGCGGTATTTGTTGCTAATAGGATAATAATTGGCGCAGGTGCAGATAGCTGGGTAGTTATTGGGCCTGTTGAGGAGATATGGAGATTGGCATCACGCCAGGGGTGCCTGCTGTGCAGCACGAGGACGTGGAAATGTAAAAACACACTTTTAAAAGCAGAGTGCCACAGAGGGAGGGTAATTATTCTTGTTTTTCCCCATCTAGCTCCATATGTGCTTCTGAAAAATCTTACGTTTTCATAAATTTGTTTTCAATGATTTATTTGTCACTTTATTTGTTCAGGTGTTCATCAGCTTTCTGCTCTTGTCTTTGTTTTTCATCTTTTTTTGTTTAAAATTCCATTTTATCATAATTCGACTATTGTTGTTTGATAATAACAAAAAGGAACAACTGGAATAGGTTTCAAAACTAAATTGCATTATTAGATAAATCCATGAACAATATGAATGTTTATAATGTTGGTTAGACAATATTTGGAACCATAGCATAGAAGCGAATCTTTATTTACAAATTTAAAAATATACAAAGGCGCTATTACTACAGAAGAAGCATTCCTTTTATGTTTGTGTCATAATCCAGAGGAGCTCTGGTTCATGTTTTACAGCTTTTGGTCAAGAATGCAAAGAAGTCTTTTCCATTCAGTCCACAGCAAGCAAGACGTCATATTGTCCTCCAACAATTAAACAGCATTGCTTACAAACAGTCGCATCAGCAAGAGTTTAAGTTTTTTATATGGAAAATCTGCTTCCTGAGGACAACAAAACTGGTTTCCAAGAGGTGAAACTAATAACAGTTCATACAAATCTCTGAAATCCTACTTTAATGAGGTAATATTGTTATTGCTCAGTAGTAAGGTTTCAGTTCACAAGACAGTGGAGACTATCCCAGCAGTCAGAGGGCTAAAGAGTTAGCTGTAAGGAAACCACCTAGAAGCATTATTAATTATATTATTTATTTAAAGACAAAAGGGTCATTGAACATTAATTAGTATGTAAACATTTATGCATTCTCCTGGCATTAGCCCCAAAACCTCTTTTACTATCAACATTCTTGGATTTCACTATACTTGAACAAATGGTATTGTCCAAAAACACAATCCCAAATATTCCTCTCAGCATTATTGTTCACATCTGCATCAGAACACAAAATGTTTGAAAAGCTATTATAATAAAGCAACAGTCACACTCAGGATAATCATGTTAGATAAAAACTTAAATGTCAAAGGTATGTTTTTTCCATGAGTTATTCACTGGCAATTATATAGACTAGCTTTTAGTCTAGTCAATAACTTTTAAAGTCTAATAAATCTAATATAGTGTGCAGTATTTACGCAGAGTGGTGTTATTCAGTCAAAAAAGTGTGTGACTTTGGCAAGTTTACAAAGTCAGACACCTGCTGTTCAAGTTATTTACCAGATGTTTTTTACCTCAAGGTAGTGTGGATAGTAATAAACAGACTTGGTCATATTTTTATTAAGTATAAAAAATCAGTTGGTGAATGTGATGAGTAACACCTCTAACCCTCCAAAGCTTCACTTATGATTAAAGCAAGAAATGCCTTGCTAAGGTCATGCTTTCAAAGAACGAGACACCATATTTGGGAAGCAACCATAATGTTGTGATCATCCCTTCTGCATTCCCCTCAGAGACTCTTCAGCCTTGAATATGGTGATGATATTAATACTAATATAGCTGGCAATAGATACAGGCTCTGCTGCTTTGAACTGTAAATGGGTTGTGTTTGGAGGAAGAGAGGCGATTAAGAGCTGCGAGACGGTATAAGACGGTAAATCTGGGGAAGTAAGCAAAGGCGTTGCAACCCCCCAATCATAAACAAATAATCCAGCACTGCTTCTCAAACCCCCTATGCCATCTCAAATCAGTTTGGATTAGGACAGAATATGGGGATGTTCCCTTTAAAGTCTCACAGAGACACTCAGAGAGTGGATGTATCTTCTACCTCTTGTGCCCCCCCTTTCTCCCTAAATGCCTGCCTCTCCAAGATGCGCTGTGTTTAGCCCTGCTTAGCCAAATGAGCTCCTAATAAATGCAGTGCTGAGCCCGTTCACTGAGGAGCTGCATATAATTGGAGGGCTTTCTCCTTTGCTTTTGAGAGGAAAGCATTAATGAAGGGGTGGGGTAGAAGGTGTGTATCGAAGGCAGAAAGTGCGTGCACGTGCAGATGTAGGTAATCGTAAGGTGGAGCATGTCTAAGAGCGTATGCTAAAGGTGGACTGTGTGTATCTAAGGGTGAGATGTGTGCTTGCAGGAAGTGTATAGATGTGTTCATGGTTTATGCTGTGCACACTCTCAGTAGTGCACATATGGATTTAAATCTGTGCCTAGTTCATACGGAAATATAGTTCTAGGTCTTCAATTAATGCTGCAGCTCACTTTTCAAATTTTTTTTCTTTCTTATCGCTGGAATTTTCCCTAAAATGCCCCATTTCTCCCTTTTCATGTCATAATAAAAATATATTTTAATTGACAATCTATTGAATAGAAAATGTATTTGTTTGAAGATGTTTTATGTTAATTAAGCATGTACACCTTTTGCTTGACAAAACCTTTTGTTCTTTCCATTTAGATGCTTTTCTAATACAACCAAAACCAAACTAAGAAGAATAATAATAGCATAGAAGCTGCAATCCACCAAGATAACAATTTTCCTTCTCATTTTAGCTGATCACTATCTTTTTGTGACCACAATGTGCAAATGGCATGATGATACGAGGATCATAGAGACCATGATCACTCTTTTACAAGCAGAGTAAACACAGGTCTACCCTGTTATTTCCAACTTTAAGGCATCTCACTGGTCTGTCATGATTTAAAAAACAGCATTCATGAAGGAGTCTCCAGAAAGTCTTGTCACATTTGCGATAGTTCTCAATATCCTAGTGTGAGTTGCAGAGTTGCACAGTCCTGTCTCTTCAGTTTTGAACAAGACTGGTGCAAGTAATTTGCTTTAAAAATAGTTACAGTCATTGCAGATGTCTTGAACCTGTCTCAAATCAACTGAGTTTTATCACGGGCATCTCCAACACGTCTCAAGAGTGGAAGAGCTGTATTTTGACACCTGCACAGAAGATCTCCTTTGATAGAAAACATGCCCATGAGAATCTAGAGACAGAATTAATGCCTAAAGTTGGATTTCTTACAGTCTTAGAGAAGCAATCATCACCTAATGTAAAAATCTTTAGGCCAACTGAATACCCAGATATCCTGGGTTTAATTGAACCTGGCAGAGTTTAAGTTAGGGAATGTTTAACAAATCTGTCTTTCTGTGATAGTGCTCACATTTACATGGCTTAGTACCTGAGAAATCCCAGCCTAGCTCTGAATCCATGCAAGGACAAGTGCTGGAGAAATAGTATCAAGGAGAGAGTAGAGGACCTTGCTGCTTATTACCTGGAAAGCCTCTGATGACATTCAACATGGAGGCAGGGTAGGTCTCTTAAGGTCTTCGAACCCTTTTCTTTTTTTTACTTTGAAGTTTTTTTTTTCTTCTACTCATTCTTTAGTACAAAATATGCTGAAAAAATTGAGAAACATTAACAAGTTCTGAAGAAGTGGCAGGTCAAAAAAAAAGAAATTTACAGCAGATGAAAAGTTTCTGAACTGGTTTGCTTTTTTTGTATTGTGACTTTTGCTGTCAATTGGTGCCATATTTAAAACAAAACAAAACAAAAAGGAATGAACTGAATATAAAGGCATGTCTTTAAGAAATAGAAAAAACAAATCTAAATAAAGATTTGTGTCAGGATCTGAAAGTCTTCATGCTGGTAAAGTACCTTAAACATTCAATTGAAAATGGATTATTTGCAGTTGTCTGTTATATATCAACAGATCACTTGAGCTCAAGAGCCTTTACTGCCTGTCTTGAATGATGACTGGACTAAAAATGAGTGAAAAAAATGTCCATGTCCAAATAAAAACTTTAAGAAGTCTAGAAAAACTCTGAAGAACTTCTGAAGCTTTGGAAGCAAAATATACAAAAATGAGAAATGACTCATGATTTTTGCACAGTACTGCATACATAATGTGTCTCCCACATTATGCATGAAGTAAAAAATACTCGTAAACAGTAAAAGTGAGTGTGTATGTGACTGAAGGTCATGTTCTTTAAGCCAGAGCCTCCTGTTGAAGGGAAGCTGACATAAAAACAGGCAGAGCAGCTTGTAGAAAACTCAGTGTAAAAATGGAAAGACAACATGAAGCATTACAAATGAAAGACACATTCTCTGCTGCAGTTTGCCTCTCAGCGACATTCACAATAAGGTCTCAGCTGTCTTTTGTTGATTTCGCTGTCCCTCTTCTCTTTCTGTCTTCAGCACTAATTTGATTTTTGAAAATCAGGGTTTTGTCTCATCGAGTGACTGACAGTTGCCTTCTACTTAATGAATGCGGCATAAAAAAATAGATCCTGTGGATAATGCTACTCTCTTCCATGTTTCCTCTGTTATATGAAGCTCCAATAATTAATTGCACACATATCTGCAACATTAGTTCCAGAGGAGATAATTAAGAAAATGATTTAGGTATTGTTCCTCAGCATCTATCAAGAGAATGTGGCTATCTGTTTTGAGAAGGGCTTGTAGTCACCATTACCGTATCTTTAAAGGGCAGTGATTTTGCGTTTGGTAATTGCATGATGGATTTGAAGCAATGTTATTAATTGAATGTAGTGAGTTCACATTCATCTCGTGCTCATTCTCATCAAGTGTGCGTTGTTCATATGTGTGAGTCTGTTAGAGAGAGATAGTGTGTATATGTGTTTAAACAAATAAACTATCTCTGTGTCATATTCATTATCATCTCAACTCATTTATTTTTCTACTATCTGGTAGCAAACATTTGTGTGTTGAGCTCATTGTTACTGTTGTACCATTCAGTTTCTGTGTTTGATTGCTGCACTGTTTTCATTGTGTCTGTATCTTGTTCATCGTGCTAACGTCAACATCTAACATGAAAGACAACTTTTTATCAGTGGAGTCAGGCACTAGGCCAGATATTAAATTAAATTGTTGGAGTAAGTTGAGGTGCTGCCTTTTTTCCTATTTCTTCTCCTAAAGTTTAAACTTGGGAATTCAGATTTAAATGTTTTCTAATATATATTAAAGTACTGCACAATGAAGGCGTAAAAAATTGTAAACATATGAAAACATGCTATTTTGTCACAGGACAGTTGTGAGTAAGACCAGCACTTTTTAGTTGGTGAAATGTGGCAACTTTCAATTAAATTGCCCTGATTAAGCTGCCAAATCCACAAAACTGACTTCATCTCAGCTCAATAATTTGTCTGGTCACAAAATCTGATTTAACAATGTTTTATCAATAATAAAACTCTTTTTTATCAGTCTTGTCCAATTTAGTCATTTGAAATCCAGTAGTGCTGAAATTTGTCCTTTTTAAACCAGAGGATGCTGCAGTTAGTTTTACAAATAATTTAATAGGCTAATAATAATAAACTTTTCAAAGTGACCATATTTTTTATGTATTCATTTTTTTTACCATATGGCAGCCAAACCACAGAGCAGCACAAAACATACAATAAAGTTTTAATGGTAAAACCTAAACTGAGACATGTATTTGGGAGTTAGTTGTGTTTTTCCACTATCCTCAGGGTTTGTCCTTGGGCAGCAGTGGAGTTCAAAATTCCTTCACACATCAGCACTTGGCATATTTTTCTGACTTTTCTTCAGTTATTTCTATTCACTGTTGGAATGTTTTATTCTTGTTTACTGAGACAGAGGAAAAGGCAACGAGGGTCAAACTACAGTTTCTGAAGCTTTCCCTCTTTCTGAGAGTGTATAACTTTCAAAAAGTTCTTAAAAATTAAACAAAACTGGAAGTTAACGTGAGACAATTTAAACAATGTTAATAGTTTAAATTAAATTCAGCACATGGCTTTAAAGCTTTTTTTATACTGGAGGAAAAACATGTTTTTGTGAGACTGTTTCTTTTCACAATGTCTCTAAAACACAGCACAATACCACACACCTCACCTTGAAAATTTTATTGACATACTGTTTTTTTAGTTTCACCTACCAGTTTAAAATTACATTTTTTTTATGGAAATGTAAGAATTCAAATCAAATTTTGTGATATTTCTTAATAATCAAGTTAACCTTTATAAAATTAGCTTTTGTTCAAGCTTTTCCTGCAGAATAAAGTGTATATGTTCATGTTTTTCATTCCACACACAGTAATGGTTCAGGAATAATGATTTTGTGTTCTTCACATGTGTGTGTGTGTGTGTGTGTATGCGAGTACACGAAAGCTAATGTGTTATATTAAGACCAGGTGCATTCCTGCAAAATGACGTCAGTCAACAGGACGACTGACCAAACCCAGATAACTAATGTCCTGTCAGTCATAAAACCAAACCCCACCCTTTTGGACAATAACCAGCCTTTACGTCAACACCGCTTGTATGACTGTGGATCTATTCAAGAGCTGCGTATGTGTGTACGTGCTTAACAAACTACGTTAGCATGTGGCTAACATATTGTGTAAACTTCAGTGTCTCATTCTTACAGGTAGGGGTGTAGAGCTGATTAGACCACTTAACTCTAAAGGATTTCAATTTCCTTTCTGCCAATACTTTTACATGTGGTAAATGTATTTATTATTAAAATACCTTTCTTAACAATTAGATGTTTCCAATAATTAAGTGACTGGCAAGTGTTCTTCAACTTATAAGTCAGCTGATATTGACTGATATTCATTATTAAACCCTCCTGAAGCCCTTGTAGCTGAAGAGGAGTCCCTGTTACTTTGGGTCCATTTGAGGCAGAGATAAAAACATTGTCAAGAAATATGAAGTCTATTCAAACACCAAGGATTAATAAAGTAGATGCTGAGAGGTTGTACAGTATTGCATGAAGAATATATACAAACAAATCTGTACAGATTTTCTTCAATGTTACACATACATTTCACAGAGATTTTTCTTATGAAGGAAAGTTATTCCAAAAAACTGGCAAGCAGTGACCACTCGAGATTCAGTAATGGGATGCAAAAATAAATTTCTCTTGGTCTAATTTGCTCCTGTTTGTACATAATTTATTATTTAAAAAACGGGGTTTTCTCAACATCAATGCAGACATTGCTCACACAATCTCTTTGTTTGCTGTCAGCAGTTCCAGGTGAAACTGGTCTGATATTTTTTACGAACCAGGTGCTACACAAAGGAAGAAAACATGCCAACAATCTGATCATTAGTTTCTTCTGAGTGTTATTTCGTCTAAGTATCTTATCATTCTTTCACATATCACTCTTTGATATTCAGCCTTCAGTCTGTAAAAACAGGTTGTGTGATTGTTTGTCTTTTGAAGTAACCACTGTGGTTTAAGTTAATCCCATAACTTTGATCTTTATAGATATCACTGAGCAGACAATCTGCTCATGTTAACTGTGTAATTGCTGCCACAGTATATTAGGGTATTTTTTATTACTTTGTCAATTGGGCCACAGCAGCAAGTTGAGTCAGAACCTGGGATTTTGTCAAAAGTAGTAGCACAATAGATTGAGTGAATACAAGATGGCTCTGTGCCAGTAGAGTTGGCAGGAGACTTCAGCCACAGGGCAGAATTACCAGCATCTGAGTCCCGACAGTGTCAGTTTCCAGCCCCTGCCCTGAGGGAGGGGCAACAACGCAGCAGGTGTGTAAAAATGGGACTTGATTTGTGATACTTTGCATTTAGCTGTCAGGCGTATACTTTCAACTTTTGCCACTAAAATGCGAATTAAGTTTCTTTTCAAGTTTTGAACTGAAGCAAAGATAAACAACATGGAGGAGTTGGAGAATATCGTTCTGTCTCTACAGAGATTTCTGACTGAATGACCACGGCCTACAGGTGTATAAATACCACATGATGTCCAACAACAATCGTAGAACTGACATTTGAATACTATTAAAATGATGTTTTTTGTGAGTATCCTTAACTAATCTGAAAAAAAGTTATAGTTTTGTGATATTTCAGGCTAATATATTACAATTATAACATAAAAAAATAGTCGAAGCTCACAAGTCCTGTTTAGAAACAAGTGTGAAAAACTGAATCAGATTTGTATCCATGATTTTACAACTGACGTGTTTGTTTTGTTTTGCTTTTAGCATGTTGTCAAATTGTCAGATTAGGGTTAATGTGATTTTTTTTAAACTTGTCTTGTTGTTGAAAGTTGTCAACATCACAGAAGTTGCAACAGTTTAGATCATGTAAGCGGTGAGCACTTACGGACCACTTTCAGTGCTCCTCAAAGTGCTTTACAATGTTTGTCATTCTCCCATTCACCTGCCATTGCACATCTTTAGGTTAAGTGTCTGGCCCGAGGACATTTTAACATGTTTGACAGGGATCAAACCAACGACCCCACAATTACTATCTGAGCAACAGCCGCCATACATTTAGCTCATGAACATTTAATTGTGGTTTTTGTGGCAGTTAAGGTTGATAACTGTGTTTATTACAAATTATGGTACATGTTCTGTTTTGATCATAAATATTTTGATGAAATCTTTGATGCTTCAGTTTTCTTCTTACTTTAATGAAAAAACAACCAAATATATTTGTTCCATACAGTTTGGATTCAAATAACCTTCTGACATTTAGTTACAATGCGTTAACTCTCAGTTTGAGCAGTCGGGCTATAGGTTTTTCTTTTATTTTACATAATTATTTATTTTAATTAAGGTGCTTTCATATAGCTAAATCTCATAACTCATATCTCTATGTTTTTGCGTAGAGCTATTTCTATTTGATTTGCATTAGACACCAAAAGAGACTACTTTGTTGATGGTAAACTAATAGATCTACACACTTTTTCCCCCCATAAAACTTCCAGCTTCGACATGATTGTCAAGAAGGGTTCTGGAATGTAGAACTGGCAAGTCTGGTTTATTGGGTGTTAATACACTTTGATCTATCATGCTATCACTTGGGGGTTTCGTCTTTTTTCAGTCTAAAACTGCTGCTTGAAACAGAATAATAACATTGATTGTAAAACAGCACATTGCAATTAAAAAACAGATTTCAAACTCACTGTTGTGTAGCTTGTGGTGATTGACTCTCTAAGAAATTCAATTTTATTTTTGGTGTCTTGTATTCTTAACATTTTAAATGCTCCTGATATGCTTCTGTTTTTATGTGGTTTCATAAAACCATAATTTGTGGATGTATAAAGTCCATGTTCACCATCAGAAATGTACCATTCTTTGGAAAAAGACAGCATATTTTTCTGTTTCTAGGAAAAATAACCTTCCAATCACTGTCTCAAAGCTCTGATCTCATGTGTGCAGAAATGTCTGTTTACAGTACTAATTACTATCAATGAATGAAAATTTCACGCACTGATGCTCGCGATTTATTTCAGAGTAACTCATTGCTGAGCCATCTACATGGCCTCCCAGTAATTGTAGAGTGATATAAAATAGTACCTAAAAACATTTGATTGTCAGAGTGTAGGTGCTAAATATTCCCAAATATATATTTTTTACCCCAGTTTTGTACGTTTGTCACCTATGAACATGCACAACCAGACATTATGTTGATGCAGAAAACAAAAAGTGGGCTGAGCAACATAAAGTCAACACAATGAGAAATATAAGTTTAAAGAATAGTCAAAAAAATAATGCACACTTGCAATTTTTACTCTCATTCTAATTTGAATTTAGGAAATTGTTGAAAAGCCTCTGTGTAAGTCACCTTTGTCACATTTAGGTTGCATTAAAAGGCATAAACTCAATCCCCTCTGACTTCATGTATGGCAGAAGCTACGTTAACAGGATTTTATTTGTGAAAACATGATTTCCCCTGGTGGAGTTTTTTCTGTAAGGGCATTGTTATCAATCAGGTTTACCTTAAAGACATTTAAAACTTATAAATCTAATAACTTACACAAAAGAAAACTCATAAAAACGTAGTGAACAAAATTAGAGAGAACTGTTGTGATTAAAAGAAAATTACCACTAACACATTTTTTTTTGGTCTTTCCCGCCGTGAGACAATGCCCTGATTTATCTCAAGCCAACTTCTGAGGCCAAAATGTGTCAAACAGTAAATCAAAGCATGTCAAACAGAGGAGACATACACATGTTTATTAGATAAGATAAATGGATTTTATGGCATTGGGCCTGTGCTGCATGTTCTCACTCCTTTTATCTCCCTCATTTAGTCAATCTTACAAGGTGTGTGTGTGTGTGATTAAAAGGTCATCCTTTTGCACCTGTGTGGACCGCCTTCAGCATACTGCACAATTCTTCCACACCTCTGTTGGCTCGTAGCCACCTCCTGCTGACGGAAATTCCTGTTTGTGAATGAGATGGAATTATCCTTTGTTAAATTTAATTTGCATTTTGTTTTATGTGTGTTTCTCGAGTTCCTGCTTGTTGTACAGTTTGTCCAAACTTTTCTAAATATTTACTGATGAGTATATGTGTTTGTTATAATTTATATTTCTTTATTTTACAAATATTTGGTTGAATTCAAGCATAACAATAAACTTGATAAGTTTCAGTAAAGGATGCTGAGTTTAACCTCTTTTTGTGATGTTCATATAGGAATGAGATTATTAGACAACATACTAAGTTTTCTTTGATGACCTTTTAAATATTTTTTTATCACAATCAGCTTTAAATGTGATGACATTTGTGGATGCAGGTAGTTTATATTCAAGTCTAACATTGGTTGGAACTGTACAAGGCCAAAACAGAATAAGTATCTTTTTTATTTTTATGTTTTGAAAAACATGCAAGCTGATATACAAGCATGGAAAATGCTGAATGTACAGTAAGACAATCACTGATATGAACTTTAATAACTTACAAAAGATGCTTTTCACCAAGCATTGGAAAACAGTCAACATGGTACAACCTGGGCTCTTCAGATAGCTATCTAAAAATAAATGCTCACAAAAAAAAGAATGAGACAAAATTCTCTCATAGCACTGTAAAAAATTATGAAGTCCTCCTGAAGTACATCCCATATTTAATCATGGAATGTAGTTATTTTGCACACATTGCCTAAAAATACAACATTATGTAACATTTGTTCATCTGAGGTTTAATTCTGCTAATTATACCTCGTAAGGACCAAACAATTTTTTTTTTATTTTCAGGATGTGTAAAAATTGTAAAATGAAAAAAAAGATAACTTTACTTTATCCTTGACATAATGACATAGATATATTTATTTAGGCCATGTCTCCTGACTGTTCACAGGTGATCTTTTTCAGAAGCATTACTTCACTTGATAAAGAATTAATGACAATAGTTTTTTCTTTCCTTTTTACACATAATTGTTGCAGCAGATTTCAGTCTCTTATTCATTCCTTTGGCCTATTTTATATTAATACACATATTTTTAGGGGGTTACAGTGGGGACTAAGTAAAATATATCCCGTAAAGTAGATAAATTGTCATACCTCACATTTTCCTTGAAAGTTGCTTGGCATGCTGAAAATTTTCCTGTTGCGGCTCAAATTGCAGATGTAGCCTGAAAGAATGCAGAAATAAATGTAAATCTTGCTCTCCGGCTGCCTGAGGTGGCTCTATCTGTCCTTTAATTCCAGGGTGAGACAGCTGCATTTCACTGCGGCAGCTAAAATTGCAGCGGTTGACTAAATATGGATGTGCAGCACCAACATTAAAGAGTGAGACATAATTGAAGAACATAACTACAGGACATCCCAGAATATGGTGGGGTGATGGTTGTCGCGGTGACAAATTTGTCACAGGATGTGGTTTGAAGAGGGGGGTCCTGCTCTTCTCCCACAAATCTCCGGATTCCTGGATTTTTCATCTCACCTTGCTTCTTAAATTGACTTCAGGATTACTCAAGGTTTTGTGAAGAATCTTTCAACATACAATGTGAAAAATATGCTGATATTTACTTATTTATATTTTATTTATTTGTTTCAAATTTGATTTTATGTGTGTGTGTGTGATTGCCAAATGTGCTTTGTTTTAATTTAAAAAGCTTGTAAAAACCCTGCTGAGCAAAACACAAACAGACAGATGACAAAAGCAGAGGCTAGGAAGAGAAACCGGCATGTATTGTACGATACATTTTCACTCTTTGGTTTTATCATTTCCATATATCAGTTGTTGACTTTTTTATTTTGTTTGCAGCTGACACAGAGAGGGAGAAACAGGAACAGTTCATCACAGGGCTACAAATGAGGACTGAACTTTTAAAAATATGAAGTTTTAAAAGTACTTATTGATGCAATCAATCTATTATATTTTAGGTTAGCCATTGGCTGAATTATACCTACCATTACTGGGAGACACAGGGGGTTGTACCATTTTTTAAGAGTTTACAGCAAAATGAAATGAAACAAACATGCACACTCATAATTATAGAGAATTTTAAATTACTATCAACTCGACATCCATGTCTTTGTTCTGGAGGAGACAGTAAAGGAAAACTTTCAGGCAAGCAAACCTGTTCAAGTCAAGAAATATAATGCTGAGACTACCGTGCTGCCCAATATGCATTTTAAGCTATGTGACACAAAAGGAGTTCCTAAAAGATCCATCCATCCATTTTCTTTACCTGCTTTTCTTTTGCAGGTCACAGAATAACTGGTGCCCATCTCCAGGTCAATGTGTGAGAGGACACCTTGGACAGGTTGCAAGTCCATTACAGGACCATTCCTAAAGCAAGGATGTGTAAAATAAGTTGATGGGCTGATGATGGGCACATGTTTTTAACCATCTCTGAGTTGTTTTAAAGCTTGCAATAAAATCTAAGAGGCAACCCTTTCTATTTAAAGACTGTGTCACTATCACAAAGTGCATGAAACAGTGACAGAAGTAGCTACTTAGGCTGAAAAACAACAGAATAGACATGCATGAAAAATTAAAAGACAGACATTTCAGGTGTAAATTGTAACATGATGATGCCAAATAGCTCCTCAAATCAGAAAAGAAGAATTATTATTATTATTTTTTTCACTTGTGGGGTAAAAAAGATGAGGGCCAAGTGAAATTCCAGCTGAAGGGGCAGCAGCAGCACCGAAAGAAAGCAGCTTTGATTGTGTGTTTGCTTGAGAGTTGATGAGGCCCATGGGTAATAATAGGCTGAGATATTCACAATCACTGATGACAGCAATCAAATAATGTGTTCACACTTCACCTCAGAACAGGTAATGCCAGCCTACTTGGTATACAGTAGATCAGCTGTAATCAATGATGGCATTAACACAAGTGGGTGGAAAATGTCACATTTAACCATGTGATCACATGGTCAAGGCATGTGTGTGATACACGCAACAATGTAAAGTAAAATCCCCATTTAGTTTTCTACATCTGCTTCTGTTTGTGAAGAACAGACGTTTAGGTTTTGTGATTACTAATAGCATATAGACACTAATCCTTCAGAAAAATACATTTAGTAGCATTTCAGCGTTTTGTTTAATGTGTGCATCAAGACAAATTTAAATCAGATGTCATAACATACATAAAAGGTACACTGAAAAACAAAACTATTATAAAATTACTTGCATATTTTCTATGTATATAATTTTCTTACACTACTGCAATCTTGCAGAATTTATTTCTATTATATCTTGTCCCATTTTCCTGGATGGTTTTTCTTTTGTTTTTGTTTTTTTTTCCTTGTCTGTCCGTGTTTGCATAGCTGGCTGGGTGGTTCACTGATTGCTCTTTCCACTTACCTGTGACTCATTTCCAACAGTTTATTTGTCCTTCTTCATTGCCATTTTTTTGTCTCAGTACAGAACAAGCTTGAGAACTAATCTAGGTTTTAAAGTTTGCAAGAAGTTTGCAAATCCCTGCAATTAAATGTGCTCTGATTTATCCCCTTACCTGACAGCTACACTGCTCATTCTCACCTGATGTGTTTGCCCTTGCTCTGACTGCCATCTCCGTCATAGTGACAGAAAATCTGTAAACACTTTTGCCTTCTTTTCAAGTCAGAAGTTATTAGTACTTATCAGGTAACTTCAACCTTCCTGTAGAGTCTTTGTCTTAAGGAACTCACCACCAGTCCAGTGATTTCCTGTGAAACCAAAACATTTACTGAGTCCATCTTTTCTGACCTCTGTTTCTGTTGAATGGCCTCGTTCTTGCAAGGTTACAGCACTTTGACTTCAGCTTATTGCATACACTGCAAGGTTAGAGAAAACTGTACATGTTTTAAAGGTGGCAACAACAAGAACATAGTTTGTTCTGGACAGAACTTTTTATACTTCATGAGAAACTCAAGTGCAGAAAGTGCAACAAGTCAGTAACATTTACTCTTTCGAATGATAACAACACACATTGCATCAACATTTTTAGGATGCACAATCTGCTATGAATTATTTAGAATAAATTTTTTTACTATTAGAACAAATAAATATGAGATCAATGACGGTAATGTACAGTAAAAGCAGAATGTTTGTCAAATCTATTTTTTTTTCAAACACTGAAAAAAAATCCTTTAGTTTTTTTAACTTTTGTGTTTTCAGACATGCTTTATCAAAGTATGTTTTATGTCAAATGTTACATTAAACTTGTATTATCTGGTTGTACAATTTAGTGCATTTCAGTACTTTCTAAGGTCCTACGCGCGCCCAGGTCTGATGGAGACATATTGTTGCATCCTTTTGTAATTTACACACCCTGAACTGTGATCCAACCAGTTGCCACTGGGACAACAGGAGGAGAGCCCCCCAGCTGTGACCAACACATGGTGATAAAAGCCACTGCCAGAACTCATCTGCACGTGTGTGTGTATGTGTGTGTGTGTGTGTGGATGCATCATAAATTAATAAACATATCTGACAAGTGCATTGCAGGCACCCGAGGGTATCATCATGTTTGCAAACAACTCCCCACTTTCCCCCCTGCACAGGCTCTCCTGCACACGCAGAGTCATAAATGCACACACAGCACATGCACACACACCTACACACACAAACTCCCTGAGGAGCAGCGATTGTTTAATGATTCAATTAGCTGTGTGGCGTGCTGAGAGCTAGAGGCAAGATGGAGTGATAATTGATAAACATGTTTAATCCTGAGAGAGAAAGAGAGAGGAGGGGTGGAAAGATAAAACCAGATAGATAAAGTACACACACAACTGCAGCCATAAACACACACACAAATGTTTTTACAACCCAATGGCTCATTGGGTTTTTACTTGTGTTCATAGGAGAGCAATTAGGTACCCAAACCAATTTAAGTAACTACTGTAGTTTGTGTTGCACAAAACAAAACAACAAAACAAACAAACAAAAAAACTGGGAAATTTAAAACAGTTAATATGAAAATTTAGCAATTATTAAAAAGCTGATAGATGTAAATAAAAACTTTTTGGCTCCAGCTTCACTTTGTGACGCACGCTTCTTCTGTGAGTGTTTTGTGTTGTGCTTCATTTCAGCATCACCAACTTTCACGGCAGTAATTACTACAAAATCTAAATGTATATTGTCAGAAATGTATGTAATACCAACATAACTAGTCTAATTTTATACTCAGACACTCATTTAATGTCTTCATCTTCAATGTCACCAAAGAATTCTAAGCCAACCCAAAAGAAATTAAAGACATTTAAGACATTCAATAAAGGCTAATATTTACCTTGTTAACACCCTACTTCAAACATTTCATCATCATCATTGTGCTCATTTACCTCAACAACTAGTTCTTTATAATACCGTTATTGACTATGAAACTAAACTAATAAAAGTAGCTAGACATGGTCCACAGATTTCTAAAAACACGTGCTGCCTTTTAATCACCCAATTAATTCTCTTCAAAGGCGTCTTTTTGGCATCAGGTAAGAGTTCATTTTCTACTTTCTGCTTGATTTCACTTTGAGGAAAAACCCTTTTATATAGTACCCAAAGAACTTGGTTGAATTCTACAATATAAAGTCAAGATTATTCCTCTTTTCTATTGACTGGATAATTTCTTTCTGAAGAGATCCCAAATATGATGCACAATACTTGATGCAGCTGAGAACAAATGATGTGAAGTTAGTTTGTTCATTTTCCTCATTTTTAAAGACACTGTATAACATGTAGTCCTGGCTTGATACAGGAACTGGAGAGAATGAGTGAAAAAGCATGAAAAAAACTTTAGAAAGTTAGAAACTTTTGATCATGACCACTATAAAAGAGTAAAAGAAAGTTTGCACATTAGTGTTACACATGAACATAATAATGTCTATGCTGAAACACTGAACAATATATAAGTCTAAGCATTTTATCACTATGGAATGGTATTCAAAAGCTTGATTGGTGCAATTTAAATTTGATAGGAGTCAGCTTAATAGTTTTCTATATTTATAGCTGTTATGATGAAATACATCTGTTCAGTTTTTTGACCCTTATTTGTTTTGCTCCATGTTAGCAGCATGGCCACCTTTCAGCACAGTGGAGAGTTTAAACAGCTGCTCTGTGTGTGTGTGTTTGCTTGTGCCTACATGTGTCTGTATTTGTGTATGCCTAAGAGAGTTTGTGTCTCTGTGCAGAGGCGAGGAGCAAACGGGGGAATTCAGTAAGTCCTTTTGTATTGAAGGAAAATGTTGACTTTGCTTTCCAGACAGCCCTTTGGAGGAGGAATATGAGTAGAGTTTATTAGGAAAGTTACTATAAACAAATGTGGTCTTCATATAGGAACATAAAACAACTTTTACTGAAAAGAAGTAAAACAATGTCAAGTTCAAATGTAGTTTTTTTTTACCCTCAAAAAGGCAAAAATGAAACATTTTTGAACATTTTTGCAAAAAAAAAAAAAAAAAAGAACCAGATGATACTGGTTGTTTTGGTTATTATAGTTATTATAACTACATTTACCTTTAAATTATATTTGTAAAAGTTGTAAAACTGAACTCTAAAAAGTGATGAGGTATAAGATAAAGATTGGAGGATAGAAAGCAAAACAGATCCGACTGTATAAATAACAGAAAAAGAATCAGACTGACCCTTGTCAAGCATCAGCCCCCCTGGCTCTTATAATTGTAGCATCACCAAACAACATCACAAACCAACTTGGGCTTAATGTATTTTTCTGCCCAATTTGCCTGGCGGGAGTTAAATAGCTGCTGAAAGATTTATTTATTTATTCGAAAAGTGCCAGTGATAAATATTTTGCCTGTGTGACAAATTATTGATCAGACTCCTCTTTTACCATTTTTCTTTGTATTTGTGTACTCACTCTTTTAATCTGTTTAGTTTTTCTCTACCTTGGGAAGGTTGAGAAGAAGGCAGTATGAAAATAAATATCAGAAAATGCTTTGCACACAATTTGATTATTTTTCAGTGTCACTTTTTTAAAGCTAGGTGTGTAAAAGATTCATATAAAAATACAATCAGGATTTACAGAGGAGATAATGTCATGTAAAGAGACTATTATAAGAGAAGAATAGACTGTTTCTCAGGTCAGAGTGTTGGGGGCTGAAAAAACTTAAGTGTTTATTGTTTATGTATGTGTCTCTGTACATGCATCTTTAAATGATCTTCAGAATTTGGAGGGAAATGGAAAAATGTCATAATATCACAAGTTAATTCATAGCTGACATCAAAATTTGTGAGAAGAGAAATTCATGATGTCCTTTCTTCATTTTATTTTAAAAGAAATTCAGGTGCCTGTGTGAAAGATGAAAGACCTTAAATTTAAGTTAATTTTTTAAAATATGTATTTAATCTGAGGAATGTGTCCTTGCAGAGTTTGTATAACTTTGTCTACAACCAAGACAGGTCAGCGCTTCAGCAAACACTTGCTGCCTAATTGATGTCAAGCCAGTGAGAGCAGATGGGTTCAAGTGCATTCGCATATACTTCACCTTGTCCCTGAGTTGGAAAAATCTTCCTGGACTACAATTAGTCTGCCTCCAAAACAAACTGAGTAGATACTCAGGACACTAAACTTTCAGTTCCACAAACTTTCCTAACTTAGCGCTGAGAAAAAAACAAACGAACTCTGCAATCAGAAGAAAAAAAAATGTTAAAAACAATGAAACAAAAAAACAATATAAGCTTTTTAATTAATTACATTAAAGACTACTTTAATTGTGTGTTTTGCTGTAATGCATTCTAAATATTCTGGCAGCAGCTGTTTTACATTTACAATATTATTAACAGAGCAGTTTTTACACCCCGTTATAATGACAGATCACCTCTGTATTAAAAGGCATGTGTTTTGTGTATATGTGTCTTTATTTGTGCTTCTGAAGGCAGGTTACATGTCATGGGAAGGGATTAACAGTATATTAATAAGGGCTCAGTGGTAATGTTGACACAGAAGAAATAAAACCGATGACAGATCTGTCTCATGCAATTCCACACAGAGACGCAAACAGATCAGTGTTTTAATGCTCCTCAAACACCATTAATGACGTGTGTAAAGCTTATTAGTGGGTTAAAGGATGTTAGCTAGCAGCTCAGGAAAAAAAAAGATGCACATGTTGGTGTAGCTAATCTAATTACAGAAATGAAACAGAAAATACTAACGCATTTATGTGCTAAATATAAATTTATCTGATTATCATCTTGGATTCACTTTCACTCATAAGTTGAATTCATCAGCACCACCCACGGTTCACTCCTAGTTTGTTTTGTATTATTTTATTGTTTTGTTTTATTAATTTTTATGCCATTTTGCACTAATTTATGTCTGTTTTGGTAGTATTTGATCAAAACTGCTGGTGTTTTTACCCCCAAACCAGGTAAGTGAATGTGAGCCACGCCTTAGATCAACCTAATGCCTCTCACTCTCTCTGTCTGCCCTGCAATCTGTTTCCCTGTTACAAGAGCCAACCTGCCTCTTGCACTTTGTTTTTCTCAACAAGTGTGTGTGTGTGTGGGTGTGTGTGTGTGTGAGCAAATGCGTGCATAAGCAAAAACTGGTGGGTTAGGGCGTTTCTCTGGCTAGTTTACTCACAGAGCAAACAAATCTCTGGTGTGTTTTTTTAACCTGATAGTCACAGCTGACACCATGTCAACAAATGGTTGAAAAATACATCTTCTTTACTTTTCCTCTTATCCAATCCTGGCTTCTCCATCTCATTATTTTTGTCTTTCAGCAAGATCTTTGATTTTTAGCTGGCTTTTGTCTGTGTTCAAATCTCCCAGTTCCTACCTTACCTCTATTTTCTTTGTCTTTATTTCAACTGCGATCCTCCCTTTTCTTTCTTTCTTTCTTTCTTTCTTTCTTTCTTTCTTTCAGGACACAAGAGAAAGCTATAACCACAGAAAGATTGTATTAAAAGGAAGTGGCTGAGCCTAGCTTTGCACAACTGTTTAGTGATCTCTGTTGCCAATTTGTATCTGTAAGACTTTGAGGATCCTGTTTGTGTGTTTGTTTGAGCCCTCCAGGTGTGCTGGATGTAAGCCAACGTAGAGATTAAAACCTCAAATCCTGTTTCCTATGATACATTATTGACGATGTAATAGCATTTCCTTTGATGTGTTTTCCTACTTGAATTGAAAAGTTTAGTTTGCATAGCCATCAAGGTTCTGTAAGTTTCATGGCCCATGGGATTATGAGAAGCTTTAAAATCAAATGTGTTACATTCAGAAATGTTGTTACAAAAGGTCCAGCACAGGTTGACTGGGAGATAAAGTTAGAGAGGCCGGACTGAGATGGTTTGGACATGTGCAGAGGAGGGACAGTGGGTATATTAGAGATGCAGCTGCCAGGAAAAACAAAAACAAAGAGGAGATATATGGATGCAGTTGGAGAGGACACGGAGGGAGTTGGACTGAGGACAGAGGACAAAGAAGACAGAGTTAGATGGTGAAGGTTGACTTGGTGTCGCGATCCTTGAAAAAGGGAACAGCCGAAAGAAAACGTTTATAACAATAACTGAAAAAGTAAAGCCCAGAAAAAAATGGATATCTCCTGCTCCATCCTTCCATCACGAGTGAACAAGACTCCCATATACCTATGAACTGAACTCCTTCTACTTGGACTTATAGGAGCTGATTCTTATTCCAGCTACTTCACCTTTGGCTGTAAACTGCTCCACATTTTTTTCATCTAAAGTGACAAGTATATATATTTGTTTCAAACTTCATAACAAGCTGTTTTGATTTAAGCTCAACAACATTTTTTATGTTTACATTTGTTTTTCTCTGCTTATGTTTTAACAAAAATGGAAAAAATCTAATTATTTTTTCCTAACAAAGTGGTGGTTTCCTCATAACTCTTCTTACTCTTAATGCTGGCTGAAACCCCAAATAGTGGTAAGTTTAAGCCTTGTTCAAGTGTTATGAGTTGTGAATCATACCCTCACGACTCCACACATGCTTGCACACACAGATTGTGGTGTTTTGACTGGTGTGTCAGATTTAAGAGATCAGGGCAGACCACCCCAGAAGTCAGGGAACGAAAGAAAAGTATTTAAAATATGTAGATTGAAGAAAGAAAAATGTTAGATGTACATTTTTCTGTCTCTCTCAAAAGGTATAGACAAACAAAAAGTTATTATGTGGATGTTGTAAGACAATGATTTAGATAGTGTGAAAAAAGAGTAAAGCTGCAAGATGTCAGGTAAGCCAAGGTCAAAACTTGAAAAGCCTTTTCTTTTTAAATATAAGCTCTATGATTAATGCATCTGAATTATGAAAATGTTAGGTATTTATGGATACATGGGAATGCAGAGAGCTACAGAAAAGCTGCAATCAAAGAAAGAGTGTTCCTTGACCTTTTTACCCAGCAGCAACATAAAATCAAATAGTTATAGACTTTTTAACCATTGTTCCTAGGTTTTAACATTTAGCTGTAAAAAAGCTGTCTCTCCTTTCAGTTTAATCTGTGATTATTAAATCAATAATTAAATACATAATATAGCTTCCTTGTTAAGCTGACCAAAACATCAAATTTATAAATATCAGATATTGGGTGAAACAGAAACATTTCTGCAATAAGTTACATTAATAGACTTTAAATCAACTGTCAGACTGTATGTATGATAATTACCTAATTGATTAATTAATGAATTGATTTATTTTGCTTGTCTCCTGACCTAAGGTAGGACTCTGTGAGAACCTGTTTAGTCTCTGGGCACAGACACCCTCACTCTAGTCAAATGCCTTCTGAAAAACTTCCGCCCCTCCTGAAACCACTTCTATCGCTGGCCCAGACAATACATCCTCACAAAGGGCTTGAAAAGGCCAGGGTTAATCACAAGCAGGGGGACTCAGATTTTCTATGGACACATAAATACATTCAGCATCAAAACAACATCTTTGGAACAAAAAAACTTTAAAGCCTTCTAATTATTTTTGGTATACTTTATGCAGTAATAGTAACTCTAGGAAAAAAAAAACAGATTAAAAAGATCAAGGATACAGTCTTCTGTTCTCCTTTTTAAAGCATTCATCCTTCGTTTGGTTCTGCCAGCAAAATCACTGACCTTAGTAACCTGCCCAAAACTATTTTAGTTGAAAACATTGAGAAAAGCAGATAAAAATATATTCTAAACTGTTTAAATTTACTTCAAGATTCATAATTAAGATGTTGCTTTTACATTTTTATTTGAGAATGTTAGAGTTAAGATAAAAAAGATGAGCCACAGTTTGTTCTTACGTGTCCTAAATTAAGATATGAGGTAACATTTGTCCTTCTAGTCACATTACCACAAAAGAAAATTAACATTTTTTCAAAATGCTTATCATGTAAAGCCTAAATGTAAAGCACTTTATATAAACATTGCAGGCATGTTTACAGAGGTTAAGGTATAGTTATATGAACCAGTGCCATAAAAATCTTACTTTTAAAATGAATAAACTTACAAACAGTTAATTGATTTAATAGTCAGCATATTCTTGTTTCTGTCTTTGGTGATCTTCATCAAGTAACTTCAAAAGTTAAAACTTTAGATCTTCTGTCATGTTGACAGCAAATATTGCACCTATAGCTGTCAGATAGTTTACCAGTAACGTCTTTGTCTTTTCATTTGAGTAAAAGTAGACACACACACACACACACACACACACACAGAGGATAAAGAGAAAGCCAGGAATGTGTTTACCTGTGTTTCCCTCACACACCCCTCATCAACTGGTCCATTCCCACACACACACACCTACAAGCCAGACTGCTTGGAATGAACCTCGTCCTGAGCGGCTTGTTGACAATGACTTCAGTGACAGATAAAGCTTCATGCCGACATCCGTCTTGACTGACAGCTCTGAACTTATCTCTGACCTGATGTATCAAAACATGCTCACGTGCGTCAATCAATCAGCTGACTGAATTCTACATATTTACTGGAGACAATGTTTTACATATCTGAGAAGTAGTTTGTTGTGTTTTTTAGTAAAAAGTTCTCTTAGAGGGTGATTCTTAAAAATAATTCAAAATGTTAAAACAAACTCTTTTTAGCAGCAGCTGCTACTGAAAAGAGTTTTTGATTGGAAGTGTTAGTTTTTTTAATATATCTATTAATCGACAGCAGAGCTCCAGTTATCTGGTCATAGTTTGCCATATTTTCAGCATTTCTCTCATAAATGTAGACTATTTTAACTGTAGTGTAATCAGTTGCCAACTATGCAGTGACAGAAAGGTACACAGAAACAAACAAAAACATAATGCTTTTGTTAGAAATAAAACAGAAAAAAACCCCACATCTTATCTTATTCACTCATAAGAATTATAAATCATCAAGTTTGAAATTTTATTGATAACTGACAACAGATCACTGCTGTTCATTCCATCTTTGAACAACAAAACAAAAACTTTGAACTGTAAACTCACTATAGTTACTTTTTCTTGAACATTTTTGAACCAAGATAAAAATTTGTGGTTTATATACAGAAAATGTTAGTTGTGTAGCAGCATTATATAAAAAAAATCCATTCTAAAATGTGTTGAAAGATGTTAAATTTTAATAAACGTTGATTGAAGGGTAATCACAACTTCAAACGTTACTGCACCTCAACATTACATCCTGTTCTTTTCCGTTTTCAGTTTACACATATTCTGTTTTAATTTACTCCCTGTCACGCTCAGATGTCGGTTTTTAGATCTGTTGTCAGGATGCCAACTGTGTAGCTTCCTGTTTTGCTTCAAAGAGCAATAGCCTTAAGTTATTTAACAACTTCCAGGACGCCGCCTCATACTTTGCTGTCACTGGTGAACCCAAAGAAAATGTCAGACTAAGGGTGCGTCAGGATAGGGCGTACTGAACCGGGATTAGAGTCTAATATTAGTCTGAGGGCTGAAGGTTCAGGTGAGTCTGAAGTGGCTGAAAAGCAATTATCATTTCCTGTCTGGGTTCACTGTAAAATTGTTGTGAATGAGTTGGCTTAAATGGCATCCACCGTTAGCATAAAGTTTTAAAGCCAGATTTGAATGGAACGCAATGTTAACTGAAAGGATTAATACAAGATTTGCCTTGAACGGATGGATGACTTAGAAGAGAGTGCAAAGGTGACTCGTCTGGGAGGTTCCTATAAAACAAAGCAGGGCTTGCACACAAAATGCTCATGCAAATAGAAGTGCACAAACAAGTGAAAATGTACAAGTTCTCCATCTCTTTTTTCTTCCTCATTTCCCATCTTGTTCTCTTTCATTTGCACACATGCACAACTCTGACTTCCTCTTGTTGTTGTATGTGTTTTGTCAGCCTAATCTCGGGTCTAATCCTCACACTACTGCTAGACAGACAGGCCCACCCAGGTGAATGAGCCTGAATTTAGCTAGAAGTGTGCGTGGTGGTGGTGGTGGTGTGTGTGTGTGTGTCTGAGAAAGACACAGCTGGTAGAAGACTTAGGTCAAGTAGCTTACACAAGAATGAGGATGTTTATGAGATGGTGACAGTCTTACCAGCATTTAACATGACAAAAATATTGTATCAAATTTATTTTCCCTCACAGGGGCTAAAAATCTACACATTTGTTTTCTATTTGACTTCAATAATATTTGACCTGCAAACTGAAGCACTTGATAAATAAAACTGAAAAGCAAAACACAATTTTACACATATATCTATGTCATAGCATAAATATAATGATGAATGAATAATGGCAGAGAGAACATGAACACTACAGACTATGTTTCAGGTTTTATTCCACTCATCAGGCTGCTACCAGCTGCATTTGCTTGAGTCTTGTTGCACAGCAGATTTCTATGTGTGTAAAGACACACATAAAATTTTATTCTTAATTATGTGTCGTATGGTTATCAGGTGCTTCGACACCCATTTAAAATGCTCCACCAAAACTGTAAAGTGTAACTTTGAAGATTTTTTTTTTCCAATTTAATCCATGTTCTAGCCATTCTCAGCTGACATAAAATGCTGAGTAGCACTTTATATTCAACTAAGACATGTGGCTGCTATTCTATGTAGCACATATGACAAACAGCTAATCCTTATTTATGCCTTGCCAAGCCTGTCACATTTTAAGCTGCACTTGCTTTATGGCCAGTGGCAGGTAAAGTGCAGTAAGCTTGACTGGATTTGGCAGCAGTCTGAGACACAGACGTTAAAGTGTTTCCCTCCAAAATGAAAGATATCCCTTTTGTGAAAACTGACACCTTCTCTTGCAAAATGATTGTTGCCAGGAAAGTAGATCTCATTAAGGAGCAGCAAGAAGTCCTACCCTATCTGGAGACTTCAGCTTACATCAACATCAGAAGTGTAGATGGGACATTGTCTTGTAAAGTGCTTTCAGAAGTAAAATTGTTATATTATGAATATAAAACAAAAAAACTCCCAGATGTTGAAATTCATATTATATGTTGGCTCATTGATAAAAAAGCAGAAAGGTAACTCTTAAATTGTACATGTATGTCAGATATTTGTAAACTGATAACTGCAGAAAGAAAGACAGAGCCTTAAATCTTTCCAGAAGAAACACGGCTAGAAGGATTTAAACTCCTAGTAAACTGCATAAACTTATTATTTTAAGAAAGATTGGCAAAAGTAAGGTCACTAAGGTCAGACGTTGCTCCTGAAAAAAAGACTTAATCAGCCTAACAATCCTCATGCAACATTTTCAACCTGTCATTCCCTGTTTTTTAGGTTATTACCAAAGAAAAAGTAACAAAAGCTTAATAAAACATAATTATAACATCAAGACAAACATTAACAGTCTTGATTCTTCCTGTAAATTAAAATATTGCTGTAATTTTTCAATCCTTTTCACACTCTGTGAGACTAACAATATAGGGCAAGAGTTGACAATTTCATAAGCTTTTGTAAAAGTTACTATAGCATTTAGTTTCTGAAAATGAATGCTGTCTCTTTGTCCTTTTTGCTGCATGTATTTAGAGAATGGACTTATCACCCTGTGACCCACAGGAACATGATTGATTTATTTTTTTATTTTTTTTTCAGAAACAGTGGTAAGATGTGTGTTCTGCTTGCTCATACAAGGACAACATGTTTTTCACTGCAGAGAGCGGCAGCAACAATCTGTGGACATAATCACGGCCTGATGCCAGAAACAAACTATAGATAACAAAGCTGGCAGGTAAAAAGAAAATGTGATTTGAGATATTATAGGATTTTTCTGACTTGTCCTGTTGCTGTCTAACTTAAAATAAATCCTACTTGTTCAAAAACCCTTTTCTTTTATTACACAAATCTTAAAGGGAAATGTTTTTCTTTCAGTTTTTAGTGTTGCTTTAAGTGTTTTGTGTGTAGAAATAATATTTTGTGTACTTTTAGTTTAAAGCATTTGTTCAGATCATTTCAAAAGTAATTACTTTCTTATTTGATACAAGCAGCGACAGTTTGAAAAAAAAAAAGTTTAATTCTCACTAAATTGATAAGCTTATGGCTCGTCTAAGCACAGCTAAAATCAAACCGGATTGCTGTCATCTTAAAATAATTCAGTAGTTCATGTGAATGCAATTCTATAAACCATCATATTTCTGTTAATTCCATTTACTCTGTGATTTGCATCAAATTCTGTGTTTTTTAGCACAGAATTCTGATTAGCAGCAGCAAGAAGCTGTAGCACTTTCAGAGCAGGAAAAGCAAAATGTTTCTGTCAAAAAAGTGGAATTGGTGCAAAGGGTTTTAAAACAGCATTTGCATAAAGAAAAGCTGAGATATTTATGACACTTATGGTATTTACCACAACATCAGTCAGGTTGCTGGTATACAAAGGGGTTCATGTATCAATTAAGTCTTCTAAAAGTACACTTATTTTCCACTGGTCATTGCACACATATTTAAAACAACGACATACACAAAAATGTTGGATCTTTTATCCTAAGCTACTTTCCTAGCAGAGCAGAAAATTTACCCCTACTTTTATTTTAGGGAGAAAGTTTTGTGTTGAAAGCAGGTTGGACTGAAGCACTGTGAGGCTGATTGCAGGTGAAGAGGCCTCTTGGTATGCTGGGTAATTTACATGACATGATTACACCAGCAGCCCTTTCGTTGTGTGTGCGTTTGTGTTGTGCATAAGTGTGTGTGAAAGAAAGATGGTAAAATGGTGCTAAACATCTGTGAGCTTGATGACACTCACTTAAAACAACAGGAGGGGAGGTGTGAGGGCGGTATGATTGAAGGAAGAAAAGAAAAAGGAGGAAAGGGAAGAAGGGGTAATAGTGATGGGGGACGGGGGGGTGGGGCAGAAGAAAGATGAAGACAGCACCATAAAAAATGGTAAAATATATAAGAAATTGAAAGGAAAGAGGGAGAAAAGAAGGAGAAGTAGTGATGGGAGAGAAGTTGAAAGACTGTATTCCTCCAAGATTGCAAAGCTAAATGTACAAACATCAAAGCTGCTGAGAAAGACCTGCCACTGCATATATGTGTGTGTGTGTGTGTGTGTGTGTGTATGAGATGCAGAGAGAAAGGAGGAGCGAGCATGTGTGCATCAAGGGCAGACAGGGCAGGTGAGCTGCATGGTCTAACTTGCTGTAAAAGCACCTGAAGAAACACAAGACTGCAAGACTGGCATGATAACATCTACCATGACTGCTTGTCAAGCCGGTGTGTGTGCAAATGTATTTACACCTTGAGCTTGACATGTAGACATTAGTTGTTTTGTCAGCTCCTGCATGACTGTAACTTCTTGAACTCTTTGAAAAGTTGGTGCTTCTGAACTTTAAAATAATGAAAATATATAATGGCTCTATTTTAGCTTTTGTATCTACTTTGTGCAAAAAACATCTTTTATTCAGTTTCTTCTCTCATCATCTGCATGCAGATACAATATGTTTTCATTTTCTGCTCATTTCTAGACTAAGTTGTCTCAACAGATGATAATGAATCCAGTTTGTTAATGTCTAGTTTGATGCCAAATCAAATGACTCTTTAATTGGGGAAACTTCACCTGAGTGTGGCTCATTCTGGTGATCATAAACAATGCTGTTTATCAGAATAAATGGCTGCTGTAAACTGAGAGATTTTAGGTTTCTTCATTTTTAGGACATCACAATTTTTTCTTTTTTACAAACGTAATCCAGGAAGTCTAGATTAGAAATTGAGGATTGAAGCAATATCCCTTTCAAAGGCTAAACAAAGGACAAAATACAACATCAGCAACAAGACTGCATGTCTTATGTTTTACTTTTTCTTTCTGCAGGCAGTTTAAACCCAAAGCATTACATGTTTTGACTCCTCACATTTATCTTACAGGAATCTGAAATAATTTGAATGCAAAAACACTGAAACCACAAAACTAAGCTGATTCCTCAGTTCTTTAAAAAACATCATTGTCACCAGTAGGAGATGTAACCACATGGCAAAAACTCTTATGTAAAGTCCTACCCTTGCACTAAAATACTTATTGTGAGAAAGAATAACAACTTGAAACTTTGGTGAAAGCTTTACTTTAACAGCTCATTCTATTAATATGTGGAAGAAAAAATAACAAGTTCATTTAAAAATATGTAATGAAGATGATAAGAGGAAATTTAAGCATCTGCAAATAAATAAAAGTAAATGTAGGAATCATCTTTTTTTTTCATTTTTCCACACAGTTGCAACTTTCGGGACTTGTAGTTGTCTGTGTCGTATCTTGCAGGTGCAAACATTGCTTGACTGCACAACACATTTCTAATGATGCGTCATTTAGTGAGATTTTAGTGTTTAAGCAAACATTGCTACACCTCACGTCACTCTTTTTTTTAACTTCACCTCGGTCTCTCCCAGGCAGAGGTGGATTAGCAGAGTTCTGCTTCGTTTACCTCCACCTGTCAACGCTGTGTGTATGTGTGTGTTGCTGTGCACGTGTGTGTCCTGTGCACTCAGCCATAAGAAGAAACCACTAAGACCCTGCACATTAGGTTCTGTGTAGGTGACAGCTAAAAAGTTCCACCCAGAACACACACACACACACACACACACATATATATATCCCTAAGATTTAAAGTGACGCTTTTAAACTGTTAAGCCAAATAAATGCTTTGAGGTATGAAGTCCTATCAGCAGTGAAGCACTCTGAATATGAAAACTTTTCATTTTCTGCTTCCACTTAAGTTGGAAGGAAAAGATAAAGAGACACAAAGATAGATAGAGAAATAAGAAAGATAGAGATAGAAAAGCGGAGGGAGGTAGGGAGTGTGTTGTCTTGTTGTGTGGTCCCGTGTGACTATGAAGGAGCTGCACCTCCACGGCTCACTGCCATCCTCCTTCCTCCCCTAGCTGCCAGAGCCTGCTCCGGCCTGTTTGCAGGAAGTGTCCTCCCAGCTGACAACAAAAAACACACCCTACACACACACACTTAGCTTTTAAAAGTTGGTAAAATGCCCTTGTAACAGCACAAAATGTAATCATTTATTGCAGAGTTCTGCATTACAGAAGTCCCGCTGTGTATGAATTAGATTTTTAGTGTGGGGCTAAAACAAACCCGGCAAAAAATTTTACCTCCAGCAAAAGTCATAAAATGAGGAAAGTAAGTTCAGCAGGTGGTGCTCTTCTGTCTCAGTTTGACTGCATCAGAATTCTTGTGAAATGTTGCAACATGTGCGATAGTATATCAATAAGCTGAACAAAAAAACTTTATTTATTATTTATTTACAAAAGTCGTTAAAGTATAAAATTTGAACTTCCAGAGACAAATGTTAACTCTCACAAACAATAAAGCAAACAAATTAATATTCACCACAAGTACGTGTGACAGTTTACATGTTTGTTCACAGAATATTAGCCTGTTTAATTTCACTTCATTTTCAAGAAAATTAAAAAAAATATATGCAATGAGCACATTCACATCAATTGTTTTGGAACAAATGAATTAGAAGGCATAGTGTTGTCAGCAGGTGGTGGTATAAGCTGCACATACTTCAAATGAAATACATGCAGTAAGTTTACCTTTGTGACCTCAAAAGTTTATTTATTAATTAATTAGTTAATTTATTTTTAACCAGGCAAATTTTGATCATACAATTGTTTGGTCATGTAAATAAAAGTTTCTCAATTTCAGAGCTGAAGTTATTTCTGTCTATATCTGAGTGTGTCTCAAATGTGAGTGGCAATGATTTATTGTAAACATGGAAACTTTACAAAAGTGTTCAAAAGCTTCCAACTCTTACACAAAATGTACCCACGTTTTCTTTACCTCTAAAATCAGCCTCTATATTTGAAACTTGTGCACAACCTATTACCAACTCTGCAAGCAGCCATCACCTGCTGAAAGAAATCATGTTTCTAAAACTGCAAACTTCATACTGTATTAAGCACTTAGGTTGACAGATTTTTCAATATTTTTTTTTTTTTTTTCGTTTTACTGTAACTTTTCCCTGGTGGATTCAGAGAGGGCTGGCTCGTCTAAGTACCTGAATTAGAGACAGTATGAGAGAGAGGTAATTAGAATCCAGTGATTAATGTTCTAATGAGTTTATTCTCTGAGGGGATTAACAAGAAGGCTAATAGCAGCTCTGCTAAAAACATCCCAAAAAAGCCAAAACACTGGAGACAAAAAGACAGGCACAGGATTTACTGGTTCAGAAAGAAAAAATTGAGTTTGTTGTTGTTGTTTTTGAAGTTTATTATGTTTACAAATGACTTGTGCAACCTTGGAATGACCTAAACAAGTTTCAAACATCAACTTTTCAACACTGGAGCAAAAATAGAAAGTAAACCATCAACCATATGAAACATATTCAGAGGAAAACTGTAATTTGAAGTTGTAAAACATCAACTTGACCACAAAACACAGGGGCAGTTTGCTTCTTAGAGTTTTGCTGAACTATATGTTGAAGAAGTTACAAAACAACCAGAAAAGGTGAAAATGAAACAATAACATATTTAAAGAATAAAATAACATGAAAAAATACTGACATTTACTAAAAACAAACAGAAAATAAATACTTGGTGTCACGTTTACAAGGATAATTTAGAATCAACAAATAAAAAGATTGTTTTGTTTCCTGTGTGGACAAAGCTTTAGAGTGTGTGCTTTAGTCTCCAGTAAGAAGAATGCTTTTTAATTTGAATTGTTTCTTGATGCATTCATTCATATCAAACATTTAAGTCACTTACTTGATCACACATAAAATATACACACTATTATTCTTATAGTTTTAACTGCACTTGTTAAATTCCCCATCACCTTCATGGTATGTTGTTATTTTTGCCTTTTTCAAAATGTCATTTCACCAAAATGTAAAGTCAACCTCCAGGAAAAGAAACAGCAGGATTGAAGGAAGAGATACAAGGAAACGAAAGCTGGAAAAATATATAGCCTTGTAACCGACTGGTTTTTGGAGTGATAGGGAGAGTGACGTTCGGGTTGGCTTAGCCCTTTTCTGAACGAAAAGGAGAGATTAAGACAATCCTCAGCGAGCCACCTTCAGTACACCAAGGTGCTTAGGGACCCAGGGAGCAAAGAGGATTGTAGGAGAGAGGGAGGGGGGCTTCTGGGACAGCGTTGCAGGGATCTTAGAAGGCATTAGCAGTAACATACTCCACCTGAGATAGACAGAGGAGACCACACCACCACCACCGGACCCCTTTGTTGACTGGCTTAGTGGTCGTGTCTCTGACAGAATTCAAATTCCCCCCCAAACACACATACACACACACACACACACACACACACACACACAAATGCAGAAACCATGCATCACTATATATATATATATATATATATATATATATATATATATATATATATATATATATATATATATATATAAACTCGACAGTATCTGTTAACCCGTACAACAGTGTTTGACCTCATTGCTTATAGAAATTTTATTTTAGAAACAAAACCACATAAGGCATTGAACTGGTTGTTGGATCAAAGCAAGATAAAAAAATTAAATAAATAAATAAATCACACACAGTAGAATATTTCAGGCACCATTGCTGTTCTTCAGACCTCTGCAGTTCTGCATTATGGTTGAGGGTCATTAATGAAATTTGAGGTGTCATTAAAACATAGAATGTCTTTAGGGGAGAACCTTTAGAGCTGGTTCTGTTATAAAACATATAGTTTGGCTTTAAACTAATCAATAAATCTACATCTCCCTCTTAATAGGCCTCCTGGAATAAACATTAGTTATATTTGAATCTCTCTTTAGAAAGAAGTGTATATTTTCTGTTGAACTGTTTCAATAATTTATCATGTTAATTTATAGTTTAGTAACTACAACTCATCTATCCATCCATCCATCCATCCATCCATCCATCCATCCATCCATCCATCCATCCATCCATCCATCCATCCATCCATCCATCCATCCATCCATCCATCCATTTTCTTTTACCTGCTTCTCCTTTACGGTTCACGGAGAGCTGGTGTCTATCTCCAGCCATCACAGGGCGAGAGGCTGAGGACACTCTGGACAGGTTGCAAGTCCATCACAGGGACACATAGAGACAAATGAGAAAAAAAACAACTATTCATGCTCTCACTGACACCTAGGTACAAATTTTTTAGAGTTAACTACAGCTCAGTTTTCATTTAAATTTTATAAACCACATATTTTTGCAATCTGGTTATTTTGTGTTGCCTGCATAAAATAACACATTACAACTCTGACACTGTGTAATCACACTGGATTTAACTCCCAAATCTCAAGCAAGTGGTTGACTCAGTATTTTGATTGAATTTTATATTGCTGTGAGTTAGATTTCTAAATATTTGCAATGCTATGTTGTTGAAGTGTGAGCTAATCTAATCTGGGTTCTGCTGGCTTGTACTTTTGACGAAGACATTGAGGAATTAAGGGGAGATTAAGGTGTGGGGTAATCTATAAGGATGTTTTGATTTGTAAGGTGAAAACAGGGATAAGGATGACTGTGTGTGTGTGTGTGTGTGTGGAGAGAGGGAGTGTGTGTTTCTGTATTTTGGGGGACGCATAAATAAGAGTACAGTTAGTTTTAGAAATAATCTGTGTTTTCAAAGTTAAGTTGTGTTTCTCACTAATACTCAAAGAGTAACCCATGCACAGTGAACAGAAAATACGTGGATATTAAAGCATACCCAGATGCTCCGTGGTACACTGCCATTCATCCTTACAGTGATCTGTCTCGTCCGTTAAGATTAGTTGTCAGTCTCTTTGTTAAAAAGGTGATTTATGTGTTAGTTGTAAACCCTGTTTGGCTTCTGTATTTGCACTGTGTGTGTATGTGTGTTTGGGTGTGTGTGCTGCCTCGGGGTAAAGCACCACGACAGCTGCAAGAGGCCCCAAAATGACCACCGTTCAGTTTTTTTTTGCTACATCTAACCTTCCCATCCAACATGAACAAGTGCTGGAGGTTTTTCAGAAGCAACTTCAGTTCTGCAGTACATGAAATGAAGACATCCTCTGGTGTCATCATTCTGGTCCATATGTAAAAACAAATCTAAGAAGACACAGAAGCTGATTTATCAAAACATCCCCCCACAGAATGCCACAGGTGGATCAGGATGAATATAAATACCAGAATGTTTTTGTTCTAGTCATTTTTTATTTTTTTTGGAGGGGGTGGGGGTTTAGATTGATTTTTTTCTTGCTCCAACCTAACAGATTCACTCTTCTATAACTGTAACAGGTGGGGATGAAAGGGGGGCCGCACAGGGAGAGGGCAGCATGATGGATTGATGGAGGGCATGGCTGATGCCAACCTTTCTTTGACAAGGAGAGGCAGCTGAAACAGACGTTCCACTCCCCTTTATTTATGTGTGTATGTGTGAGTGGGTTGTTACACTGCTTTGGCAGCGGTGGCACAACCATCTGCCTGGTCAGGATGGTGTGTGTGTGTGTGTGTGGTAAGACAGGCAGAGATAAATGGGTGATTGAGTGGTTGAAGCTGCCTGGTCTAAGTGAATAGACCACTGGCACTGGTAGAGACACAGACACAGTCAGTTGTATGACTCTGACTTTACGCTACATCTGACCTGCTTGGAGACAACTTGTTTACTGCTGAGTCTGCTTGTTTTATGGTATTATATTGTTGTATGTACATGTGGATTTTTCCAATTCAGTAGCTAAACTAAACTTGTGTGGACTTGCCTGTATGAGCGATTTTTTCACCTAATTAGTTGCCTGCACAACTAGCTTCCACAAACAGAACGTGTGTGTTTGACTGTGTTGGGGTACGTGTGTGTGTGTGCATGGTACAAAAGGAGTCTCCATTTTTGTCCCTTTAAGGCCTTATGTGGAGCAGAAACATACTCTGTATGCTGCAATGTCTCTCTAAAGACAAAAAAGCAGTGTTGTTAAATTATCTTTTTTTATTTGCTCACAGTTACATTTCTTTCTAATGTATATTTTGTATTTCAGAAACTAAGAGTAATCCATGGTTTTAAAGGATGAACCCAAACCCTAACTGTGAGGTCAGACGCAAGTTGGTGAAGGTGAAACAGTTTTTATAAAATAAAACCAAGACCACTGCAAAGATAGGTAATCCAAAAATAATAATTTAAAAACAATCTAAAAACATTTAATATATTTCCCTGCCTTTCATCTCTCTTCTTTGCGTTTCGTACATTTACCTTCTAGTGTTAATGAAGGTTTATAAGCACCTTTATTACTTTAAAGCTGTTAGAGTATGTGCTGCTTGACAAACTACCTAATTCAGGACTCAAGGAAAAATTCAATTATCAGTCTTAAAGCAAGATGTTGGTCCAATTTGGTGATCTTTGAAACAGAATATGAAGCCACGTGATAGGCTTTGCTAAGTTTTCTAGTCTTGTTAAAGTTCTGTTGAAGACTTCATGGAACATACTGATCAGAGACAAAAACTTTATCAGCAATTATGATTTTAAACTTTTTACTACAACCTGACAGCTCAGTTAACTGATGCATTCAAATAACAGAGAACAAACAACTGGTCTGTTCTGTCACTTCATCTCTCTGTTTTCATCCTTTTTGTCTCCCTTTAATTCTCTCTCAGAGACACAAAAGGAGAAACCGCCGAGCAGCGAGAGCAACAGTATCTGCTGTAATCACACTTGTCTGTCTTCAGGCTATTGACTCTCTGGTTAACTGAGACCCACTGTCTGTGTGCGTGTGTGTGTGTGTGTGTGGTGGGTGTGTAGGGGTGCATGGGCGTGCGTACGTGTGTGTATATGAGCTAAAATAATTTTTTTCATATAAATAAACACATGTATCCTAAATTTTGGAAGGTTTATTAAATAAACAAATATTACTCAGTGATAAAAAACTTGTAAATCTCTTGAACAACATGTCAGTGGAGATGTAGCTAAAATAAAGTTCTTCTGTGGGTCAAAAACTTTCCATTCTGCACCCTTAACTCCCCTCAGTCCATCACCTGTCTACCATCCCTCCTCCCCTCACTTATTTCCTTCCTCTCTGCTTCCTTCCCTCCCTCCCTCCCTCCCTCCCTCCCTCCCTCCCTCTTTTCCTACCTGCCAGCTGCTGCTCAGGGCCTTCTGGCTCCTAAAGTTCTCTAACAGACAAAAGAAGGGATGAAACAACAAAATAGAAAGAAAAAGAACAACAGCCATGAACTTTTTTGTTCCCTGCATCACTCTGTCTCTCATCATTGCCTTGCTCCAATCTAGTTGTCTGTCTCTTTATGTCCCAGAGAGTCTTTGTGGACTCTGGAGCCTCAGTGTTATATAACAGTCACTCTGTCTGCTTTCTGAAAAACTTTATAACCTTTATATTACAAGGTGATTACAAAAACAACTTCTATAATATTCTTCAAAAGATCACAGCTTTATTTCTAACAGGTGTTAACCTTCCTCTGTAAACTTCATTTGTTTTAACATCACAATATCCCATAAATCATTTCATTTTTTATTGTTCAGCAGAACTTTGAATCTAAATTTGATTTACATTCTTAAAAATGTTATATGTTCAGTTTTCTACCTTAGCAGTAAAATAAATCAATAATTTTGTGTTTAAGTTTTTCTTTGTGATATTACCTATAGATTTTTTTAGCACTTTAAAATTTTTTTTTTTTAAACAACAGCTTGAATCACTTGAAAAGACTTTACACTCTACAGTAATTCTGAATTATGGATACAGACTCTTACGTTAAATTTTTATTATTCTTGACTTCAGAACCTAAATAAACAACAATGTTTAATATATTTTTGCAGTAATTTTTACTGGCGATAATAATACTATTGTAAATAAATGAATTAGTATAATCACTGTTGAAGTCATTGTGCTGTTGTTTGTTTATTAATGATGCTTGTGCATCTTAATCAACAAAAGCCAGGCTGGAAAGTTTAGGAACTACTTCTGTAAAATGCTACAAAAACAGAAAAAGGAAATTGCACCAAAATTAGGAACATGTACATCTTCTCTATCACTTACTTTTTTAGTTATCAACAACAGCCTTTTTGAGGAGTAGTGGAAAATATAATATTTGATCTGCTATCTCCAGGCAGTCAAACTTTTTAAATTTTATTCTGCATCTACCTGGACAGTGATATCACACAGAGTCTGACAGCTTCTATCTATCTATTTATCTATCTATGGTTACAGAGTTCGTCTTATTAACCTCTTGCCCTCAGGGACATTAATAATTGAAGAAGAACTAATTTTGAATTTGACACCAAGGATTACTGGCCTTTAGCTTTACAAAATACCTCCTCCATCAATTATTAAGAGAGCAAATCCAATATGGGAGAACAAGGCTGCATGAGCGGACAGAAGGACAGGATGAAAAAAGACATTTGTGTAGACGTAAACTGATTCATAAAGAGACAGACGGGCAAAGAAAATGTCCTCAGAGTCCAGGAGATTTTCATGCTGCTGAGGCAATTTCTCCAACACTAAAATAAAACAAGGAGTTTTATTTTGTGCTCTTAAGTGCAACAGTTGGAATTCAGACTCGTTTTAGTATAGTAAAAACAAAGAAACAAAGAAAAAACTGAATTTGATCTGCCATCTGATACAATACTCTGCATGAGCAACAGCAAATAATATCAGGAAATTAGTAAAAAATGATAAAACTAAATTCAAAAAAGGATTCTGCTAGAGCAAGGAAGATTTCTTTATTGACAACAGCTATTAGGATATATGTTGTCTTATTACTGATGTGACATTTTTGCAGAACATTTTCTGGTACATGTCTGGATCAATCTGAACAAAACTGTGAAAACTATGTGGTGGAAGTAATTATAAATTAAAAGACTGCATCAAATGTCACTTTGATTGACATGTAAAATCAGTTGTGGCATCAAATAACAGCCTGGTGGTACTCTATCCTGCTGCATGGTTCACCTCCTCTGAGCAGCTCTGGCAGGACAATCATTTAATTAGAGACTGCCAGAAGACTAAAACTTTTTACAAATGTAACTTTAGCTCTTATAATTTACTGTACTTTTTAAACCTTACTTTCACCAGATTAAATTAAAATACTTTATTCCAGCATGTTTGATGCTGCATGATTTAATGTTACACCAGGACTCAAGTTTCTCCTCTAACCTGGAACCACTCACACCTGCTTAAATACCTGTTTGTATTCAAAACAGAGGCAGAAAAGGCTTTTTATTATTTGAACCCAGATCTTGTCTGTCTAAAAAGGTATGACACTTTAGTGACATTTCAATTATTAAATATAGTGATTTTTTGATCTGGACGTTTTCAGCTTCTGTGTTTTTCCTACCTCATGCCCCCACAATCAGCCCCACCTCCATCTAAAAGCTGTTGTGAAACACTTAAACTGAGAACGAGCTAAATGTGATCTGCATGGGACTGGTGCGTGAGTATGATGTGGTGTGAGGATTACTAGAGCTAATACCAGGTGTTAGAGAGCAATCAACCAACCCATATGCGTGCACACACACACACACACACACGTATTCACACAATCATGCACACGTCACAGCCTGTCTCCAGGCACCTCTGCTCTTCATCAGCACACAGGTAAGACAAACACAAAACCCACGCATGGCTGTGTGAATCACCATGCACGCTCACAAACACACACTCAGGTATGCACAAAAATGCACACCTGTGGACTCGCAGAAACACAATCAAAAGGAAAAACATGCATACATCATCATGAGCTTGTGCACACAAACACACAAATATCAGAGTGCATTTATGAAGCTGGCTGCCTGCCTAAGCTGCTAATTACAGCTCTGTGTGTGAACTCTCACTCTCACTGACTGAACAACCCAATATTAAACACATGAGAGAGAGAACCTCAGGGTAGTTCCTCTATAATCTATATTTAATGGTTTACTATGGTACAGCTTGTGGTTGTGTTCTGCTTGTGTTTTCTTTACGCTGATTAAAGGGGCATTTACAGAAATCTTCTGTTCTGTAAATAGTTTGAGTGTACGAAAAGGTCCTTAAGCTTTCACCATTGTGCTCATTTCTCTGTGATATGGAGATAAAAAAGGAAAGTTGTGCATCTATAAACTTGAATGTCACAGAGTAAAGTGAAGAGTGCAGTCTCATACCTATCAATAATTATCAATTGATGAGGTGTGAGAGTTAAATCAGAAGAAATGTATATTTTACTTTGCCTTTTTACATCTCCACACAACAACCTTATGACCAGTTAAACAATTTCTTCAAGTTTAAATGTTCTGACAGCTTTTTCTCTCCTCCTTCCTTAGACCATATCAACTGAAGACAAACTGGTTTTATGTGTTACAAGCAAATAATATTGGTACATAAAGTGTTTCCATCATTCAACAGAACTAGCTCCAAACTGTTCCAAATATTAATGAGATTGTTGGTTGAGTTTTGTATGTTTTTCTTTTGCAGCAGGAATAATAATTTGTGGCAGTTTGTCGATCTCATCTCTCCAGTTTTCCCAGCGACTTAGTCAACATTAAAGGTGTCCGTATGCACACTTTAGTGTGTTTAAGTTCTGGGTTTGTTTGTGTGCACATTTTGCAGTGCCCTGATGATCCCACTAAGCCTTAAACTTCATTCCTGTGGACTTTTCCCACTTCTTTGTCTCTTTACTTTCTCTTCTTCTTTATTTAGGTTAAAGACACAGAAAACAGAGTTGGCATTTATGACTTCATGCTGTGCAAAACTCAAGCAAACTTGTGCATTGTTGCTTTACTGCAATTCAGAAATAAACCCAGGAAGTCATTATCCGCCGTTGTTCAAGGACCACTTTTAAGGGTAACATTTTTAAGAAACATGCCTTACCATATATATATATATATATATATATATATATATAAATTTTATTTTTCTTTTAGATATTACAAGTTTTAACCAGCTTTACAAAATGCATGTAAAGAAGGGTTTTGCTTAATACACAACAGGATTTTTACAACTCAATCCTCATAATAAAAAAATGGAAGATGTGCAGGGGAATCCTTGTATTGCACAACCCTGGAGAGGCTTATCCAAAATCAATGTGTGTGGCCTCAGCTCAATCAAACTAGAAGCATTTATTTTAATTCCTGTAAGTTGAAGTTAATTCTCATTGCTGTCATCAGCACTGGTTATTTTAAATGAACTAATTTAACACTCTTATGGCGTTCGGGTCAAAATGGCCAAAAGATCTTATTTATTTATTATTTAACCTTTATTTTACCAGGATAAAAACTCATTGAGATTAAAAACCTCTTTTTCAAGGGCTTTTAAGTTACAAGGGCTTTTCAACCTCTCTCTCCATTTCTCTCATTTTGGAGGGTTTTAGGAGCCAGCGATAGGCAATGAGATGTCATTATTTTAAGTTACAAACCACATCACTCTACAGGTTTTGGCTCCAGCTGCAGGCATGCAGCTCAGTCTTATAAATCATTCGTATTAGCCAGTAAAAATGAAATTTTGCTTTTGTTGTTTTTCTTTTGGCTGCTCTCTTTTGTTGGTTGTCGCCACAGTGAGTAAACTTTGGCAAGTGTTTTATGCTGGATGCCCTTCCTGAGACAACCGGGCTCAAACCTGCAACCTTAGAATTACAAAAACCGCTGCAGTCATCACTGAGCTACCACAGCCCAACCAGTAAAAATGAAACATTTTGTTTAAATTTGGTTTATGCTGACAATAATGCAGAGTAAAACTTTTTAATGGTGACTTGTATATAAACAGACCATATTCTTAGCAAATCTTAAAAAGAAAAACAAGTTTACATGAACTTTTCTTTATTTCTTTTCCTTCCTCTAGTGATCTCTTCTATATGTGTGCAAGCATGCATGTCCCCCAATTTGTGTGTGTGTGTGTGTGTGTGTGTGTGTGTGTGTGTGTGTGTATCTGTGGCCTACAATACAGCTTGGATGAGGTGACGACATAGAAGGAAGTGTAACAGTTGCAGAGTTTTCCAGATGACTGCATACACAGATGTCTCAGACTGATATAATACCATAATGACCGGACTGAACAGGTCAGAAAACATGTTGTAAAGAAAATTACAACTCCCATAAGAAGAGTCTTCTTGTATGATAATAAAGACAAAAAACTGTAAAAAACAGATGTAATCTTTTTAATTTTGTCATCTTGTGATGAGTAGTTTCATGAATGATTTTTCTTTATATTGGTTTTAAATACCTGTGATTTATTGAGACCTTCTCAGTAAATCTGAGCTTTTTTCGCACTTTCTATTTTTTTCCTTTACTGTTGCCTTAAGCATTCTGCCCATTGTTGATTCTTGTTAAATTTTCACATGAATTTTCTAGTTTCAGACAGATCTTAGAGCAATTGGTGATGCATTCCTACAGTGTACAATATATTTAGTGTTATTTGTTTTGTTTTTTTGCAATTTTTGCTTAGAATTAGTTGCTGCACTTTTTTTTTACTGATTGTATCTTTAGGTTTTGTGTCATACTTTCTACATTTTGAGCTTTTATTTGACTGCTTTTAAAATATTTATAGATGTTTTTCTGTAAGTTATTTAAAATGGTAATTTAAAAATATTACAAACTACATTTTAGCCAAGAAGATGATGAAAGTGATCACGTTACCCATTTCGACTTATTTTCAGATATCATCTATTTATATGTAACTACTCTAAAGCTGTCTTAATTGCATTTTCAATCGAACAGCTTTGCTGTTTAGACATAACAACATCTAGGAATCTCTAGAAGCTCAAAGGAACAGTTGAAAAAAAAAATCCTACTGCATCCAACAGGTTCAGCAACTCCAATTTGAAATACTTTCATACACAACAACACAACTTTGTACAAACCTATGTCAGATACACTGCATGGGAGCAATGTGGACATCAGTGCCTTGGCTCTATTTTCCATAAGTGGGAAATATTTTTTCAGTCTATTCAACAGTGAACATCCCAAGTTCAAAAGATGTTGGTTTCACAGAAATTTTCTAAGTTCAGAAAAGTGTTGCCAATTAAGGCTTGAACCTTTTGTGTCAAGCCCAGACCAGCTGCTCAAAGTGGGTCTCTGTGTGAGTTCATGTGCATGTGTTTGTGCATAAGGAAGTGGTGGGGATGAGGCTCTGTCAGCAGGCAGGATTAGACCCATAGCAGCTTCAACAACAACAAAAAAACCTTTTTAGTTCTCCTCATCAAAGACTCTCAGCAGAAGTGTGTGCTGTACGCACAAACACACACACCTACACACAGAGCCACTCTTCCCGCACTGTTTGACACTCTGCACGAACAAATCAGTGCTCACACTGGGCACAACACACCTGTTGGCATGTGTGCATGAGTGTGTGTGTTTGCATCAGTGTAAGCCCTCCTCCGAGCAGCAGGGTTTAAGTGAGTACATTTAGAGATCAGAGGTTTCTCAGGGCGATAATACAGCAAACTCCACTCCCTCCCTCCCAACCAAACCAAACCAAATACACCTGAAAACACCAACACAGGTGTGTGTGTGTGTGTGTGTGATGGGGGTTGGTGGGGAAATGGGAGGAGAAGAGGTAACGAGGAGAGAGAAAATTTAACACATAAGCACTTGCTCTCATATACACAAACAAGCACGCAGCCTCACTCTACTGACTCAGTGCATTTTCTACCTGCACTTATGGTGACTATACTTTGGTCTCTACATTAACACTAATAAGTCCTCATGAGTTCTGAACCCAATCATTACACAAAACAAGCACACACATTCACACACATTGATCCAGTGTTGGCAGGCGCTGGATTATGGCTCTGTGGTGCAGCTTAGCTCCGATGTGAAATGTGAGAAGGCCTGGGACTGAACTTTCAGGCTAATTCAATAATTACAGCTGTTTTTTTTTTTTTTTTTTTCACGAGATCAGCCTGCATGTCTCTCCACGTACCTGTCTGTCTGTCAAGCCTGTCTAAGAGTTACCTGTCTGCATCAGTACCTTTCTGTCCCACCAGTAAGGCCCTGGCCATGATATCTCTTCATTTTTTTACCTGCCTAATAGTGTATGTGTGTGTTTGGCATACCTGTCTGTCTCTGTATTTGTTTTTGTTTACTTTTCTGTCTTCCTTACATATTTCTCCTGTTTGTATGAGTTTATTTTGTTGTTTAAGATCATGGGTTAGGTTTTTTTTCTTCCTTTTTCTAATTCAGCCTGTTTTTAAATGTACCATTTGAGGTCTCTTTCCACCTGCTTTATCAAACTGCAGATAGCAGTGCTGTGTGGTCTCCATGATCACCTCTCTCTGATAGGTGTCTGTGCCTTGATAATTATCAGGTCACACAGGGTTTAGCGCTCAGCTGCTGTAACCTGGGTACACTACAGTTGCTATGGCAACATAATATGTAGAACATGATTGACACTTTAAGCTCTGCTGCCATAAACCTCACCTGCTGCCAAACTGTAAGAAAGTTTGCGTGTCGATTTCTGGCTGACCAGGTCCACATGACATTTACTAATGAGTTTTTTAGTTTAGTCTTGCTTTATTATTTACTACAAATATAATACGTGGCAAAAAGGAATGTGACAAGGCCTTCTAGAAATGACTCATGGTTTGCTCAACCTTATCTGGTATGATAAAGGTCTCCTTCTGCAACATCATGGGCGATATCGGTCGGTCTGAAAAATTTCAACTTTGCTTAGAGTCTGGTAGCTAGAATTAGTGGTATTAGTGCTGTAAAAAGAGTCAGCCAGTTTGCAGAAATCTCAGTGCAAAAAGGCCGAGTCTGTGAATCACTGTTGGATGTTTATGATGTTCAGTCCGTCATTTGGCAAAGCAGGTAAAACATTAACCATTATCAGAAGAGTCACATCTGTTCCTCAATACAGACTCTTTAAATTTAACATGAGCTGTATTATGCAGTTATCCTAAAAATCTCTGATGCCTGCTCTTTAAAGTTCTGAACTCAAGGTTTCTTCTTCCAGCAAAAATTGGTGGCAGATTATTATATTTTTGTTATGTAACCTACTGTGGTCAATAGATGTTCAGAAATTGGTGAAAAGACAACAGAATCTCAAACAGAGAGGTTATAATATGAAAGAGTGTTTGGTAAAAATTAAAGTCAAAGATACTGGCAGAAATGTAGAAAATGGTAGAAGTCGATTTACTGGAGGACATGCAGCTCTAAAACTCAGCTGTCATTTTTTTTAACAAAGACTGCAGTCAGGAATAACTCTATTTTACTCTACCAGATTCAAACAACAAGGATCTGATCTGAGGTCATAAAAATAAACAAAGATTTAACTGAGGTCACTTTGTTTGTGTTATTACAGCAGCTTTGTGATTTGTGAAGCTGCACAGTATATGTGTTTTATGTAAGTGATTTCATACAAGTGCACTGCCTTCATTTATGTTTAGCTGGGTGCATGAATGTGTGTATATGCATATGTGTGGGTGTGTTTGAGTGAAATCAGATGAGCTCATTGTAGCAGCATGAATGGTACTCATCATAGGACCTCCTCTCAGCAGCCATGTGTAACCTACTGAAACCCAAACATGAGATGAAGTGTGATAATACACACACACATGAACACACAATCAGCATGACAAGAGATGCTGAACTATTGTGGAACTTGAACCCTCATGTCTCACTGCCAGGTGATCTCATGTTTTGGTGGGGAGGGGGCTTCAGAAGGAAGAAAACAAGAGCAGTAATAAACACTTACACTGTAATCTAATATCTGTTCTTTCTCTTCAGAATGATTCTTAAAATACTTTATGTCTCAGTGAAACCATAATGTTTAATTTAAAATTAAAACTACTGTTTTAATTTGAATTTTTGTCTTTTATTTTTTAAACCAAGCAATAGAGACAGAAATCTGTATGTTTTATTAACATAAAAAATAAAGTCATAGGTAAAACAATTACAGATATAAGAAAAAGACACATTTAGCAACATTTAACAGAACAGAATTTTATTTTTAACCCAGGAGTATTACTGTATCTTATGCATATAATGTATGTGTATATCCATGTATATATATTTAATATATGTATAAATCTATTCATATGAAAAATTTGGTAAAACTCCATCACACATATATAATTGATTTATTATTCAATTAAAGTCTATACAAATGTCATGTGTAATACACTTAGTAAATAAAGTAAATAGATTTTAAACCTCTAAAATTGGATTTAAATTGGATTTTGTGAATTTTTACAAACAAATTTATGAAAATATATTTTTGCCTTCCTTTTTACTTCTAAACTGCTACTGCTCTACAACTGCTAAAATAATTTCCTTTAATGTTAGAAACAAATATTTTATTCTGATGGATGACAAACTAAAATAAGAACCTGAATTTTGGACTACAACATTAGGTCAAGAAATCTCCTGAGTGATCAGAAATAACTGATAATTCATTGATTTTTAAGTAAAAATTTTATATAACATCTCACTGAGTTGCAGACATTGATGGAAAACTGCATGTCTAAAAGGGGCTAATGACACCATCAAAGCACAACTGAAGGAAAAAATGTCAGATTTCTCCAGAATGCTTAAAACATGAGAAAGAATATTAGCTGTGCATGTCGTGGTTTAACACTGACACTTCTTAAAAATGTATCACCCACCCATCTATCTTTTACCCACTTCTCCTTTCCAGGTGGAGGGGAGCTGATGCCCATCTCCAGCCATCACTGTGCGAGAGGCGGGGGACACCCTGGACAAGTTGGAAGTCCATCACAGGGACACACAGAGACAAATGAGACAAACAACCCTTCACACTCACACCTAGGGAGAGTTTTAGAGTCACCAGTTAACCTAACATGCATGTTTTTGGTCTGTGGGAGGAAACCAGAGTAGCCAGAATAAACCCACATGTGCACAGTGAGAACATGCAAACTTCTTATCACCCATCATCAATGAAAAAAATTTGAAACATCATTCCTTATCAATTACAGGATTGTCCCGAGTTAGGATTTTCTCTTCTAGTCTCTTCAGTTTAGTTTTAGAAAAGAAAATGGCCAGAATTGACATTTGTTACACTTTTGCAGTCTCTTGATGCAACACTGCACAAAGACATGCACAGCATTTTAATTTGGGCTAAACGGTTCCTTTAAGAACAGAGGGAGGCAGTGGGCTGAACAAAATAAACGAGGGAAGACTGGAGAAAAAAGAGGAGGGATGGAGGGCAGTCACCTGTGGTGTGGGAATGGAGCAGTGCTCTCCACGGGGGTCGGGGGTCCCCCTCCACCCCTTCTGCTTACTTCATCCCTCTTTTTACCTCCTCCTGTCTTTTGGACAGGACAGCATGGTTGTGAGACCGGTGGATGGATGCAAAGTGAGTTAGGGTGATAGTGTTACAGTAAAGTTAGTATCTTTATTCACAGCACTGTCGCACTTATTTTGGTGCTGAATATGATCCTTTATGTCTCATGTTAGCACAAACACTCACTTCTGTCTAACTATAAATGTATCAACACTAAATGTGTTGTGCAAAATAACAAAGTTCGTTATTTTATATCAAAATTCACATCAAACAATGAAGTAAATCAAAAAATGTGTATGTTGTTCTGCATTATTGTTCACAAACATGTTTTCTGGCACCTATAATTTGTTTAAATTTGTCAATTGATATGTTGGTGACAGCACACTCAGCTACAGATGATGACATCCTATAAGTGTGTGTGTGTGTGTGTGTGTGTGTGTGTGTGTGTGTGTGTGTTGCCCTTTATCCCCGAGGCAGCTGCCTCCAAATGAACCCCAGCAGTGAGCTGTCACTGGACATCTGCATCACACACACACACGTTTATGTGCCTGTGCATGTACATATAAGTGTGGTGGCCTCTTTTCTGCCTGGTTGGGAATCTGTCACAAGTATTTGAGGCGTCTCCGAGCCACACACACACTGACAATGACTGAAACTAACCACAGGAGACGAACAGGCAGATGTGTTTTACTGATGTTAATGATAAGAAAGACTTGTGTAACTACAGTGATGCTAAAGTCTTGGCCAGGATCCTACATGTCTACAAACATGAGCAAAATGTGTAAGTGTGTGGTTCTTAAAATACCAAAATTTGGCACAGCTTGGATAAATGTAAAAAATATAAAAGTTCTTTTAAGTATATTGGTTGTTTATGAATTAAATCATCTAATCTTCTAAAACATTATTAAACAACAAACCTATTTCTTAACAAAATAAATAAAAATGTACAAAAGTTAAATTCAAAATAATATGGTTTAATTTTTGCTGCGCTTTTGTTTTATCTGTCTGAAGGATAATAAATATATTCAATAAGAGGCTTTTTTTCTGGCAACTCCATATGTTTTCAGTCTATTTCTGATCCTGTTCTTATGAACTTCAGCATTTACCATGTTAAATTGTTTAATGTTAGATTGTGCTTTTTTGTGCATTTGATGGTCTGACCTTGGAATTAGTTTACTGGGATTTCAGCTTCTGGAAAAACTGCTTGTGAAGAATTTTTCTGCTGTGTAAAAGATAAATTTCAAAATGTTTGGAAATGGCTTTATGGACAGCTAGAGTTGATTGTCTAAGCTCATTACTGCTTTGTCTTTCCTCTTTAGCATCATGTTAACACACCTGAATGCTCCAGAGCAGCAAACTGACTAAATGTGTCCTTTAATAGAGGTGATCACACATCAAGTGCAGCAGATTATCAGCACCTGGCTCCTATTTAGCTTCCTAATTCCTATGTAAGCAGCATTGGTGCTTTTTCCAGACACAACTGGATATTGGTTTAATTTAGGAAGATCCTGCAAACATAATTTTCTTTCTTTCTGTTTTTTTTTTTTTTTGTTTGTACAAATAATAAAATGTAAAATCACAGCTTTTAGAAGCAGAAATTTCTAACTACCTCTGCTTATGAAATGAAAGTAACTATTTACAGACTTTTTCCTGATGTGATTCTCTGGCATGCTGGTTGGTGTTTCACTGTATTTTTTTTTTTTGTCCTCATGCCATCAGTCAGATCTACTTTTATTTGCTCCAACCAAATTACTTTTAGCTTTTTGTCTAAATAAATATTTTTGATCAGTAAAAGAAAAATATGCAATTTACATGCAAAGCCCTTTAAATAAATAACATAAAATAAAATGAAGTTAGCCATCAGGGAGGGAGCTGAAGAGAGAGAGAGCAACATAAAGACATGCAGGAAGTGAGAACTTTTCTTCCACATTGCATCCAACTCATTCTTCTGTGCACACAAGTTCACAAGTTGCATGTATTATAATCTGTTAAAACAATGTACTGAGGTGTGTGTGTGTGTGTGTGTGTGTGTGAGTGGAGTGGAGTAGGACAGGATCCCACACTACCGTGATTGGGGTCAGAGGTCATTAGGGAACCAGGGAGCTGTCATGCTTCATTAAACTGTGCTCTGAGACAGAACTAAAACCAGAATGAGTCACACTGAAAACGTTTCTGAAAATTTGCTTAATGACCTCAATTTACAATCACCTGGACACTTACAGTTTTTACACGACCACACAGGCTCACACACACATACTGTACACACACACACTCTAAGAAAAAAAATCCCAAATCTTAAATTGTAACAATTATAAATTTCATCTAAACTGAAAGGATTCACATTCTTATTGTTTCTGAACTGCTTCTGCATTCTGAGGGCAAATGCTGCTTGTAAATAAAGTTCAAAATGTATAAAGAAATGCACACATGCATAAACAGACTGATGTACATTTTAATTTAATTTACTAGTTTTTGATGTCTTGTAGACCTGTACCATTAGGCTCCGTTTTTAAACACTTTTAATCCTGCATTGGCTTTCTCTGCTAAATAACTACATATATCAGAAAAAAGCATGTTGGATGTTTCTCTTGCATAAAAACAGCTTCATGATCCAATGATGTGTGTTTCATGTTTGTTCTCATCAGACTGTAAATCCTAATTTACCAACTAAGAATTTCCAGCTTCTCCTCTGACAACTTTCAGCTGTGCCTCAGTGTGAGTGGAAACTAACATTTGAAGAATGCTGATTTGCGAAGGTTGCATTGGGTTCATCCTTTCTATTCTGAGGCAACTTTCCACCTTCTACGTAGACTGTTTCCTTGACAGACGGTGCTCTCAGCTGTCTGCAGCCTATTCATCACTACAACATGGTGGTTGACTTAATGTCTGCGAGCTCCGCAGACAGACACATGATGATAGAAAGGAAGGCCAATCCTGGCAGCAGGTGTGTGCAAAGAGATATTTAAAAGTAGCTTTTGATCTTTCATCTTTTCTGGTGGTGCCAAAATATGATCAGTTACTACTTTTTTTATTAGAAAATGCAAGAGAACAATTTTGCAGATAAAAGATGATTTACCATCTTTGAGGTTTATAATTGCCTTCTCCCCAGAATTAAGACAATTCACATATTTGTTTCAAGTTATTTTTCACATGTGATCTAGTCTTATGAGTTATTAATACAATTTTTATAACTTATTGTCTGAAATGAACAACTGGTAGACAGGTAAAGGTGATGCACTTCCTTATAACACAACATAAATTATCTGATTTACTAAAACTCCAGCCTCCCTACCCATTTTAAAAACTCAGTAATTGTCTATTTTAGAAGTAAAAAGAAGCATTTACCACTTTCCAATAATTTACTTTTATGTGTAATGAAAGTAAATTACACATGCCCCAATATTCTTGTGTTCTTGAACATTCTCCTGTTGATAAGGACACTGAAAGGCCACCTGTGAGAGCTGCAGCGAGGTGTTGGGATTTCCAGCAGGTTTGTGTGAACTGGGTGGTGATATTGCTCCTGAGCAAGCACTTCATGTTTGGTCCCAGTCTAATGGAAAAAAACCTGCCAAACCTGTCCCCTGCGCTTTGCTTTTTATGCACACGTGTGTGTGTGTGTGTGGGCTACTTACCTCACCAACTGCTGTAGAAAAACATCCGAACATTCATCAAAACAGCAAAACACAGATCAAGATAAGACCCTCCTGTTTTTGTATGACAAGTCTGTTTTTGAACATCTTCAAGTCTCAAAGCAGAGAGCAGGGGGATTCTCAGTGTGAGACAGAAAATACAAAGAGCAGGTTACAACTAGTTTGAAAGCCATAAACTGCCATCAAGTATCTATCCTTGATTGATACTTGATCTACTGGACCCCAGATAAGAAAAGATGACGCAATGTTGTGTTTGTGTAGTTTTTAAGCTGATGCTTTCAAGGCATCTTGTGCCTTCCTGAAATCTGGTAATGCAAATTAAAGCCTGATGCAGTCAGATATCTTTTCAAAAGCATAAAAAAAGGCATCATTCCAAAACCAAAATATACAAACATGTTTCCAGTACACTCAAACCCATCTCATACAACCCACCAAAAAATAAATACTACAGGGAGAAAATAATCTACTTTATGTGACAGAAAAGGACAGCAGCTTCATGCAGTCCTAAACAAGATCAAGCAGGTAAAGAAAAAGAATGGATGAATGTTTGGTCTGTGGGAAATACTAAAGACAACTATAGCAGCTTTACAAGAGAGTATTTTATAATTGTGCATTTAAAAATATATTTATATATTATTATTTTTCTGTTCTACTTTTGTGTCGTTAGTAATTTGCTCCATTTTTGGTTTCACTATTATGTCGGGTAACAACACTCTTTGGTTAGGTACAAAAACTACCTGGAAAATGCTAAAAATCAAAGCTTCCTTAAAATAAACTTAATAGAAGATCAGTAGGCCAAAAATGCATAAGTTATTTTGTTAGCTGCTGAGAAGTTGAATATTTTGTAAAAGTAAATGAAAATTGCCATTTGAAGATTTTTTTCGAAACTTATCTATCACCATTTCACCTAAATGTTACATCAACATTAATTTAAGCTCATCAGCAATCACAAACACATATGTTGCTGGCAGAGCTTTCCAACTAAAAAAAAATCTAATCTGGAGAAATATTTGTAGGATGTCATACTTTCCCATGATGCCTTCCATTTTTCTCTTTAAAAAAATGAAAGTGCAAGTGTGAAAATGTTTGATGAGGGATGGGCCCAAAACTTTAAAGTGTTTAAGTCTTTTATTCCTCTCTCCCAGAGACATTTTAATATGTTCCGCATTAACAGCACAGATGTTGTCAGAGGTGACAGACCAACGTGTGAGTGGCACAGCCGTGTAATTGTGTTGTCGCTTGTTTTCCAAGCTGGAAGATTGAATTTGATAAGTCAAACTGCTAAATATAAAGTTGAGGAATCATTAAAACCATGTAAATATTCCCCTCCAATCCTTTTACACTAATCTGCACCATGGCCAATGAAACTATTCATTAGAAAATCATCGGCTTTACAACGTTCCAGGATTTTTTTTCTAAAGGAACTTGTGTGCATGTGTGTGTTTATATGTTGTTATTTGAGAGACATAATATGTTAATGTGTGTGCAGGTATGCACTGATTTGGCAGAATTTAAAATACACATTTATGCAAATTACTGTGTTATTGTTTTTAGCTGTAACTGACTACAATGTGTCTAATCCTGAGGAGAAAACATCAAATATTGTTTTCAATTCTTCTACAAATTTATAATCTATAAACTTGAATCACAACCTGGCAGAAGAGCTATCATCATTTGACCTTTTGACCCAAAATGTCAAAAACAATGAAAAAAACTTGTCAAATAACCAAACTATCTTTATATCTGATTTGAGTTTGGAAATGTTTGTACTTAAATGCCTCATGTCTTAGCAAATATATGTCCATTTTAACATTATAGATGTCCTCGGTTGTTTATGCTTTCAGCTTCTTCTCACCTGTCTGTCATCTATAAAACATTCATAATTAGTCCACGTTACTCACTAATCACTCATCCCAGTATACACACACACACACACACACACACACACACACACCTACACACACCCGCACCAAACGTTTAGGTGATGGCTGAACACGATCATTCAGGATTTTTTTCTGGCCACATTTTCTCCTCAAAGACAATGGGTCCCCACTACCCTTCCAGTTTTTAATGTTTTGGACAGTTCTTAACCCAATTTTAGTATTTTCTGTAATCTCCGTAGATGTTTGACCCTTTTCAAACAGACTGACATCTTTTCCACGACCATGGGATGTGCCTTTCGACATGGTTGTTTAAGAAATGAGAAGCAGCTCGTTGCACCAGTTGGGGTTAAATAACTTGTTGCCAGCTGAAACATAATTGCTGATGCAGTAATTATCCAATAGGAGGCTCGTACCTATTTGCTTAATTAAATCCAGGAGGTATAAATATTCATCATGGTAACTTGCCTATTTATTGTTTGTCTTAGTTACATAATTAAACATGTTGTTTGTTCCTGAGTGTGCCTCCTACAAGCTTGGGTTTAGATCCTGTCCTTATCATCCCCCATTCATGACATATTGCCATTTGTGCGAGTTATTGATTATGCAGAAAAAGCGGAGTTTATTTTTTTTTTTAAAGTAAATGTTTGTGGTTAGAACATCATATGATTAATTATTTTAAAAAAAAGGACTTGAAAGACTATAAGAGAAATAGAATTTGATTTAAAAAAGATTCTGACGTTCCTTGTTTTTTCAGCCCTTTATTAACCAAATTAACTGGTTGGTTTAAATGTCTGGGTGGCCAGTAAATGTTTGTCTCTTTTGTACTTTTACCCTGTGACGCACAGTCAGCTCAGTTTATAAGCATCGGGTATTTTGCAGCTGATTCAACATGTTGAATCTGCATTTGGTCAGTTGGTGAGAAAGATCACTGATTGACTGCTTAGCGTGGTAAATAAACTCTGTACTTGTATCATTGTTATATGAAGTCTAAAAGCTTAAGAAAAGCAAACACTGACAAAGATAATTTGTTTTTATTTGTATTTTAAAATCAAAACCTAAGATATTGAGTTCAGCCAAAAGAGAATCTATCACACTAAGCTAGAACGTTATTTCTAATTGTTAAAGTTATTTACAATAACTTTAACAATAAATTAGTTATTTCTAATTAACTTGTGTTTTAAAATACTTCTACAATCTACAGAACTAATTTAACTTCTCTTGGGTGAGCCTAGAGTTTTCAGTGTTAGTAGTTGGAGGTTATCTTAGTACAAAATACAGTTTGTTGTTTGCAAGGGAGAGCAAAGGAAAGGGAAAGAGAAGCTGTAATCTTTTAGTTGTGACGTCAGTTTGGTGTATAAAAGCCTAAAGAACAAGGTAACTTTTACAATCTTCTTTCAAGAAGTTTAATAAAACGTTTTGTAGGGTGATAAACACAAAGTAACAAAAGTAAATCAGCATTTAACAAGTTAACATTTTTATCAGGTGTCAAAACAGAGCTAGAATGACCTCAGGTTTGTGAGTTGTGAAGACAAACAGTAATACATGAAATCTACCTGCCAGCAAGATGGAGGAGAGGGCCTCCATTTCAGGCCGAGCAGTGGGTATCGGTGAACCCTCCCCCAGGTGTGTGTGTGAGTAAGAGAGTGCTGAGGCACCCTCCTTGGCAGCCAGTTTGAGGAAAGATTATCCTGACAAATTGGATAAACATCTTGTGTGTGACAGGATGCTGATGGAGGGTCTGCCTGCCCACACACACACACACACACACCTGGGATTGCTGGTTTGTTGAGCCACAGACTGTGTGTATATGTGTGTGTGTGTGAACCCCGCCTAAAGGCAGGTAACAACAGGTCTCCCTTCTCAAACAGAGAATGCAGGTTCTCAGGTGTGTCTGCCTGCTAAACTTCAAATACCCGCCACATTACTTTGTGCATGTTTGTGTGTGTGAAGTAATACTCAATAAATTTTAAAGTGACGTCATTGGTGATTTTTTCTTACATAAGCTTGTTTTTTTTGCACAACTGAAAATAAATTCAGTGTCTAGCTGAACGTAACTCAATGTGCATTCAAGGTGGTCAGTCTGGTGTGTTGATAAAATGCAGTTTTGTGTTGGACCAGTGTGTGTACTCATTATTTTGATAAGTGGATGATGAGTAGACAACGACATGACAATTAATCTATTTTAGCTGTTGACCTCTCATTTAGGTTATCATTCAGTTTTAAAGCCCTCATTTGTGATTTGATTGAGGAAAGAAAAGCCTTACATAATGATATTAGTAAAAATGCTAATTATTATCTGAGTTTGAAGAGTGTTTCAGATTTTTTACATTCATTTTACAGTTTTACGATGACGGAGACATGTATTGATGATGAAAATTAAAGTAATTTATGACAAAAATAGAAGGCAGTCTTTATAGACATTTGTTATTTATTTCTGCATCTTCCTTACAAATCATGAAATACAAATCACTAACACTGAAAAGAAAAAGTATTAGCATAGCCAAAAAAAAAGAAAAGAAAAAGGGAAACAGAACCATTAGCTTGAAAACACAAATGTTGAAATGATGGAAGAAAGTAAGCAATGCATAAAAAAAGTTTCCCTAGATTAGTAGGAGCTGTCCAATCACACAGAGTCATGGAGAGTTTAATATATCTACTCTTACTATTTTTAAGTTAAAATTTTAAGAGTTGATGTCTTCTTACAAACAGGATTTGGTTATTCGTCATCATTTGCTCTCTCCTTTTATCTTTCTATCGTTCTATTTTCTTTCTGCTCCACAGGGGTTCATAATTCAAACGTTTAAAGGTTTTTGTGGGCATTTTCATCTTAATTAAACCACCAGGCCAGCTCAGCTCTTCAATAGAAAAACAGAGAGGACTGTGTTGATGAGGAAGACACTGTGGGTGTTTGTGTGTCTTTAAGTGTGTCTCTGGGTGGCACAGAGAGGTCACTTGCTTTACTTTTGGAATTGCACTGCCATGTTTGATTCCAGTATGTGCACACTTTCCATTTTAGGCATTTAAGACCCTTAACTAGAGAGACATGAAGTAAGTGAATGTCAACTTTGCACCTCCCACTGTGGCTGATAACAGATTACAAAAATCTACAAAGTAAAACATGACTCCAGCAGGGAATATAATACTCTGCAACAATTTCATTTACAAAAGACTTATTGTCATGTGTGGTGAAGAAGGAGGTGAACCCAGAGCACAGGCTCATCTTCAGAAAAAGAACTGATTTATTAAAATAAAGGATAACCAAAAACAAAGGCTGACATGGCAGCAAAACTAAACATAACAAAAATCCTAACGGGGTAAAACATGAGGCAAGACACCAAACTAATGAGACTACGCATGGACGCAACAATGAACCAACCTTAAGTGGAGGAAATGACCAAGTTTTAAAACAGAGGGTCATTAGGGGAAGTGGGCTCAGGTGAGTGATTACAACTAGGATCAGGTGAAGGTGGGCGTGGCAGGAAAACAAGAGACTGACTGAGGAGAAGTGAATGATGACATGAAACAAATACAGAACTAAACCCAAACTAAACATAAAGGAAACCAAACAACTAAATACAAGACACAAATAAACCCAAACTTAAACAACAATAACCCCCCAAACAAACTTCTATATCATTGCTGTTGGTCAAAAACCTTTCAGCAAATAAAAGAAAATATATACTTCTTTTAATACCAATAAACTCTGTGTAGTCAGTGGCTTGATGTTAGAAGAAATTTAAAAATGCAATTATATTTAAATCAAGGATTAAGCTCCTAAAAAATAGGATTATTTATAATGTTTGTCTAAAAACAAGCAGAGTAAGTTGTGCTTTTATACAAGCAGCATCTGCTTCAATACATCTGCATTGTCAAGATACATATGTGCCTGGCGCATATATATTTTATGCAACACATCTGAGCCATTGCACATGCCCCAACATGGACGATTGGAGCCGGTGCCTCTGCACAAATAAATGCATGCAGAGTCAGTCGTTGGAATGAGCAAAGTACAAAATAATTTTGTCTGTCTGTATATATTTTAAGATATTTGAACAGACAGCTGAAGGTCAATATTTTTTACAGATGTGTTGATGGTTGTGCAAAGAAAAGGCTGTACTTGTGCATATCAGCTCTATTTAATACGAAATACCTTTATAAGCTCTTGCTTGATAATATTAAAGTTTAAATGTTAAGTCACAAGCTCTTTTTGATACTTTTCATTGGATAGTTATTCATAGAAACACAGACAGATGTGAAAGTTGACCTGTAAAGCTGATTAATGCAAAAACATGTTCATAACAAAAGAAAATGGAGAAATAAGGTTTTTGCCTGACAATGACAATATTCTGTCAATTACTCACTTAAATAGGATATATTAAAATCTCATTAAATACACAATAACCTAAATAAACAAGACTGCATAAAGAACATATTAGTTATCAAAAAAAATGTTTTTGTTTTTTTTCTTTTGCTATCAATGACATGTTTGGCAAATGTTTGGTATGTTTGTTCATCACTGTTTCTTGATGTTTTCAGAAACACACCAAGAATATTAAAACTAACAAATCTGAATTAAAACTGCTCACAAATATTTTAATTCAACTTTTGATTACGACCAGTTTCATTGTAAGCATTGCTCTCTATTATCTGAAGCTGAATCTCAGAATAGTTCTCAAATATGTTTCATTTATTTTTAGACAGTAAGTCAACTTGTGCCACAGTGAATTGTGTGTTAATGTTGGTGGAGGCTGCAGAGTGGTGGTGATAGTCACTAGCAGATCACAAAAAAAGCTCTTTTCACTAAAAAAACAGGCCTCGCTGTTCTAGTTTTGGCTAACAGTGGTGAATGTAAATTCTCAATAATACATTATTACACACACGTAGTGGATACTTCCTAACTTCATGTTTCACTTGCATATATACACACACTCTAAATAATACGTCTGTTGTCGAAACCCGCTACAATGTTGCTACTCTGTGCTTTACTAAAAATACACTAAAGTCTGTCTAGCTTGTGAAAGAGTTCCCCAGTCAATCAACAAAGAGCTTCTGGGAGAGAGAAGAGAAGACAGTTTGAGAATGATGAGGAGAAAAGGGAAGAAATAATTCACAACAGAATGCCACATAGAGACGACTTTAGGAGACAGAAAGGATACGAGTGGAGAACTGAAAAGACCAAAGTCATGATAAGACAGAACAAATGTAACTGGTACTGAAACCCAACTTCTGTACATTCAATCTTGAGCAACAAGGTGTCACTTTTTGTGTGGGACTGCAGAGATTTTATCTGTTTTTCATGCCCCAAATTAAGATGATATTCTGCATTTTGACTGGCTAAAAATTACAGAAGAAACATTTCTAAGCTTTTCGTCATTAGTATTTTTAACCAAATGTTTGTGGAAACAAAAAGAAATGTTGCCATCATACAGCAGGTGCTACATTTTTAATGTCAATCCAACTTTACACAATGCAGGAAAGACCGGTTGATGCAAGTGACTGAAAAGCAATGCAGGTAGGACAAGAATGCTACAATCATAGTAAAAAACTAAAGCCAAGTTGAAGGTTTTGCATATCAAGACAAGACATACAATAACTAAAAATAATCATCTCATCAGCTCCTGGTTTTATAATTAAATCGATTAAAGCTTTGTTAAAATACAATGCATACTACAGAGGTCTGGTTCTTATGGCCCACTCTCCTGCATGTTTTAGATGGTTCCCTGCTCCAACACACCTAATTCAACTTACTGAATTACCATCTTGACATGTCATCAAATGTCATAGAACCTTTGTTTGTACTCATTTGCTGCATCATGGCTAGATATATCATTTTTGTCTCTACAGCTTAAAGGATATTGTTCTAAAAAAATTGTGGTTGGCTCAGGAGCAACTTTTCAAATTTAAGCAACAGGACTTAAAGCTCAACAGCATTCTTCAATTCATACATTGACACTGGAAAATGGTGCTGAGAGTTTAGATTTTTTTAACATAAATATGGATATAACCAGTGTGAACTCCAATGTGAACACCTCTAAAGATTTTTTTTTTTAAGAAAAGATAGTCATTCATGGTCTATGTATTACTGGCCATACAGGGACTTCTTGCATATGAAGTTCATTGACAATATAGTTCCAAAAGTTGTGTTTAGCAGGACTATGGCACTTAGTATGTTTTCCCCATGGTATTGAAGGGCTAATTTACAGCTTTAACACAGGAAATGACCTTAATCCCCTGAGCTTCCCTTAATCTGCAAACTCTTTCTGTTCTTCATGCTCCAAATGATTGGGCAACACACATGTCCTCGTACAGCCTCACACACAGTCCTGAGCTGCTCAGTGGTCAATGGCAGAGAAGATCCTGCTCAAAGTGATTGAGCTTCCTTCTCAAGGCAACAAAGAAATAATCCAGAACATTAAAGGACATGTTTTAAAGGTTGTGGGTTTCTGTTTAACCGTCAGACTTTAATACAAAAAGCTATCTGTTTTTTGTTTTGTTTTTTTGTGTGTGTCTTTTTGAAAGGACTTCAGCTGAAGATGGTTTCCTTCCCATCCCAGGAGCTTTCTCAATTCAAAACTGGAGAGTGTGGAGTTCCAAGCTTTGAACTTCATGAGATGTCCCAATATGCAAGACAAAGGTCATAAATATTTATTTTTATGTCAGTAATCGGATGCTTTACAAAGACCAAAGATCTTGCTGGTTAACCAAAAATAAAATAAAAAAACTATAAAAAACTAATTAAGACACATAAGTTAATTAGGAAACACAATACAAAATCTGAATTTCTGAATTTTATAAACTTAGAATATAGTGTATTGGACTAAATTAAAATAATATCATTTATACAGACAAGATTTGGTCTGTTTAAAAAAATACAAAACATAAAAAGATGTAAATTATGAGATGGAACACTCAGTTTAAAGGAATAGAAGAAGAAAGAAAAACAACAGTTCTTGTAGGCAACTAAAACAGCAACTAAATCCATTTTAACAGCTTTAAAAAGTATTCCCATTATTATAGAGAATCTCTGTATGAGCTCCTTACTGAACTCAGCAAGTATTTCTCCGGAGAATTCAGGGCAAGAACATGTATGATAACAATTCATTCTTCATACTTTTAATTTGTGAAAATGGCTTAAGTAATTAGTAATAAATGAGTCATTATTGATTTTATGCTCTTCACTTGTGGTTCAAAGTTAATTAGAGGCCAGTAATTAGAAAAGTGGTCAAAACAATTTATTCACATGTACTCTGCAGATTCGGGATATGCATATTATTCTAACCTAATGATATAACATTATTAAGTAAGAATAATGAGGGGTAAAAATCACCAAAAATTACCCCCAACATATTGTATTGTTGAAAAAAAAGAACATTGACTTTAATGAATGACATTTGTGAAAAGGACCAGACACTGGAGACAACAGGGTTGTTTATTGAGTCTTGTCTGTTGTCTCTCAGACTGAAACTGTTGTGATTTGTGTCATCAGGCAGTTAGCGTTATCAGTCTCAGTTACAGTCTGCGCTTCAGTAGGACTCTTCTAATACTCAATCAGCACAAAGTGACTGAAAAATGTGTCATGACATGATGAGGAATTACTAGTTTGTGCTTCAGTCAAAGCAGATTCTGTGACACTCTTTTTTTTAACTCAAAAAATATTACAGGTTCATCAAAGTCATGCATCAAATTCAGCAGGTGGGCTTCAGAGTGAGAACTTCTAGTGTGTGTGTGTGTGTAAGAGAGAGTGTGTGTGTTTGTACTGGTTGAGTGCATTTGTGTTTTTCCACTGGGGACAATGATTTTGCTTGTGTTTGTGACAGCTTGACCTCTTTCTCTCTGTCTCTCTCACACATACACAGGCGATGATTCCTGAATGGGGTTGGAGGTTAGCAGCCGGTTACACGTGACAAGTCATAGTTAATTCCAGCAACACAAAGGATGCTCTGGGGGCCAGCAAGTATTCTCTCCAACACTCGCACACTCACCAGATCATCCCATCATTCCACCGGACCAGTGACTGGTGGAAACAATTACAGAAGGGAAGCAAAAAAAGTCTTCTCTTTTCTGCTCTTTGGCCAAATCATAACAGCTTAAATATATATATATATTATTATTATTATTATATACATTTTGTAACAAGTAGATTTTAATGACCTGGGTATGTCGTAGAGCCTACTATTTTTTGATGCCTGAATTTTTGTAAAACCAAATTTCTTTCAATATCTTGCAATATTATTTTAACTAAATTTATGTCACTACAATGTTTCACCTACCTGCTAAATCAAGCCCTTGTTGAGTTTTAAAATTGGTTTGATTCATCAAAACTAAAAATAAAAAAGTTGATGCAGGTAAAAATTTGATATAAAAAGCATGTGACAATCTAAAATCTACCAGGCTGTTACTGTTTGGCTCTGAAAAAAGTGTTTTTTTTTTTTTTTTTTTATAGAGTGGGTTTTCCATTGTTTAGTATCTACACATACATTGTGTGTGTGTGTGTGCGTGTGTCTTTGTGCTCTTCAATGAACTCTGTTTACTGATTAATCTGTAATCCATCACTATCACCTCATCTCCGCCCTGTAAACAGAGTCATCGGTGATTGATCATCCTGATTTTTATCAATGGAAAACACTTAATCAATAAGGTCAAACACACTAATGTGGTTCTTGAGTGTAGACAAACAAAAGTGTGTGTGGTTTGTGAGTGTAGATGGGAGGAGGCAAAAGTTGGGTGAGGGTTATTTGGTGTGATGTAACTGAGTCAGTTTCATCACCTGAGGCACAGAGGATGATGATGAGGAAGCTGCAAAAAGACAGAAGGAAAGGAATCGACATGAAAAGTCTAAAATGACTCAGAAACACAACCTGTGGGTGTCAGTTTATCAGTTCCTGTGAGTTATCACCACAGCAGTGTGATCACTTACACTGAGCGCTGCAGATAACCAGGGGCTACTACTACTACTGTACATTGTTGTGGATGAAAACTCCTGGAAGTGACTGGAAGAAACTTTTATTTTCTGTAATTATTTATATTACATGTACACATTAACTGTGCTTCATGTGTACTATCTAATGCATCCTAAAATATTGATGCATTCAAAAACATCAACAGATGCACAAAACTAAAGATATTTTGTTGAAAGTCAAATGAGGGAAAAATAGTTTTCATAAGGTAATTAATCATCCATGAATCACTTACATGCAACAAATGTGATGAAATCTTAAAATTACCTTCTTGCAAAACGGATCTGCTAATCGTAATAACACTGTCTCTACTGAGTTAAACATTACAACTTTGGAATTTATGGAAACTTGTGTTTCCATAAAAAGGAAAACTGCATTAACATCAGTTTGATTTGGCTCAATTCTTGTTGTTTTTGTCACAAACAAAACTGCTGCACTTTCAATTTTATCCCGAGTTGTGAAAAGTACAGTGAAAAAAGCAAATAGCTTTGGGAAATAGTATAAAATATAAAAATTTATAGAGAAAAAGAAACAGGGTAGTCTTAAAATTAGAACACCACAACTTTTATAATAAAATTCAGTGAAAAGAAATCTTTTGTTTACGTGTAATCCTTCAATTTTACCAAAAAATATAAATGAGATGCTTTCACAGCACAAGTTACCCTGAACACACATTATCTTCAGCCTAATGGGTACAAAATTAGAAGGTATGAGAGGAATAGTCTGGGTCAAACATTACGTGTTTATTGAAGACAAATTACCAAACTAATAATAGATACAAATAAAAACAATAAACTATATCTTTAGACAGAAATTAATATTGTGGAGCAAAGTGGAATTCAGTATCCTTCTGTAAAACACTTTAAGAATTAAACTAGAGAAGTCTGAGTTTGAAGCAACATTCCAGTACAAAAAAGACCATTGTTCCTTCCTTTTTTATATTATTTCATTCTACAACGATTGTATATATAGAAAGGTCTATGGACATGTTGTAGTTGCACATATATATGAAATAAACATGGAAATAGGCTAAGTGGACAGCACAATAATTAAAATCTCAATCCTTTAAATGTTTTTCTCAGGTCTTTTTCATGCAGTATTCCAGGTGAAGTCTTCTATTTACTTCTTTCCACATCAATCCAGTTCACCTTGAATCAGTTGGATCCACTTTTTTCTTCATCTGGAAATGTTTTTTCTCTCCTGACAGTAAATTCCCCTTTCCTTCTGCATGTGTGAAATGTCAGCATCTTCTTCATTTCTCGTGCCAGGCTGATGTTGCACCATCAGCATCACCTACAGGGAGAAACAGACACAGTATTATTGATCTGTTCAAAGTGATGGGAGTCCAGCTCTGTCTTTCTCTTTCCTTGAAAGTAAATCCAGACTAATGTTTTATAGGAAAATCTAAAAGTCTGCTTTTGAAGAAAAATGAGCAAAAGATTTTTGTATTGGAAGAAACATATAAAAACAGCATTTTTTTCAGTTTGCACAGGCACATGAGGCCTACAAGTAAGACATGACATGCTGATGGAGGTGTAGCAGAGGTACGGGGTGTCTTAGTCAAGTCAAACCAATTTCTCCTCAGAGACACACACACACACACTCACACACACATTCAAAATTCAATCATGTTTCTGCTGCTGCCTGGGGGAACACACTGTGGAAACCTCACTATAGTGGAAAATCACCTTTTCCATGTTATTTTACACAGAAGCACCTAAAGAAGACCCCAGCACTACCATCACACACATACACCCACACACACATCTTCACACACACTGTCTCACTGAATTTACACGAGGAACCAAGAGATCAATTTTTTAACTCTTTGTGGTGCAGATCTCACATTGTCATGCATGTCCTAACCAGAAGAGCCAGTGAGGGATTTGACTTTTATACAACCATGAAAAATAGAATCTGGGTCTCAAATAGTTAAAGTAATTTTTATTACAATAGTGGGTTTGGTGCTGGAAGTGTGCTCAGTGAAGTTTGCATCAACATGATACCAGACCTGACTGCCAACAGAAAACTCTGAGTCACAGGATTAACTGAGGCTTAACCATATTCATCATTTTCACGAGTTTAATCAGGGATATTATCAAACAGACTGCATGTAAATTTGTGTACTAACATGCTTTATTACACTCTAAAGAAATATTTTAAAAAGTAACATTCTGAAATATCTGTTTGACTGCTGGAGATAGGAACCAGCTCCCATCCATCCATCCATCCATCCATCCATCCATCCATCCATCCATCCATCCATCCATCCATCCATCCATCCAGCCACTATTCCCGTTTGATCCTGTGCAGCGTTGCAGGGAGCTGGTGTCTGAATATGTGTATCTGGGTGCAATAATATTTAATTTAAACATGTTCCATGTCAGCATAGCAACACCTGACCATGATATTCCCACTACCACTGCTTACAATAATACTGAAGTCAAAAGCTCCACATTTACTGTTCAAAGTGCCACTAGTTTTTATGGCCATAAAACCCGTTGTTTAACCATAGACCATTCTCCAAAAGATGTTTTTTTTTGTCCAAATGATCACCTAAACATTTCAGTTTGATGATTATTTGGATGTAAATTCTCTTAGACATCAGCTTCTTAGTTCAAGGTGTAATATTTGGTCATCATACATCAAATGTGGTCTTTTTCAGGTCATGTGATTATTTACAGCAGTTTAAACTGAATTGGAATCAAAAGCAGGCCTTGTCAAAAAACTTTAAACAAAACTAAACCTATTTTATAACTTTGTGCAAGTATTGTTTTGATTTTCTTTTCTTCTATTAAAGGCGTTTGTTACACAATCCAAAAAATGAACAAAGCAAGCAGCCAAACACAGTCATTACATTCATGTTCAGAATGAATTTGTGTAAATTTTAAACCTTTTACTTTTTCCTGCATCCATCTGTTTCCACTACATCTTCCAATCACTGACTTCCAATCTGTTCTACATCAGAAGTTCTGTTTACATCATATGTATCTGCTGAGCGAAGCAGATGTGTTGAACCAGAACCATCCACTTCTTTTCCTGACACTAAGGTTACATTTCAGTAGGAACATCTTTATCAGCACAAAAACAAAACTCCTCTTTACTTCTGTCACTTTTGTAACCCCACCAAACCTCCACCTCCACCCTGAAACTGCCTTTGGTTGCCAGTCTAACTCAGTGGGACCCTCTCTCACTTCGCCTCCCTCAGTCACTCTACCTCTCTCGCCCCCTCCCTTGGGGCAGAAGTAAACCACGCCTTGAGGCCCTGCTCCTATTGTGTGCCCTCTGCTACTTCTGTTTGGGCCCTTTGTGTGCCGCTAATCAGCCGTGGGGCCATGCTCAGCCCCGAGTGTGTGTCTGTGACTGTGTGCATGTATGTGTGTGTGTGTCAAGTGTGTATCCCTTGCCCTCATTACGTAGCCACACTGGGAGGCCAGCATGGGAAGTTTCTGCAGCACTATACACCTCCCTTCATCCCTCCATCCCCCATTACCCCAATCCCCCCCACTGGCTGTCCATCATCCACCCCCACCACCCCACCCCCCTCACTGAGACTTAGAGCAACACTTTTTGGGCAAAATTGCACCTGTTTCTTTCTGCATTATACAGTGATGCTGCCATAGAAAGAAAATCCTGGATGTTAGATGTGGTTTTCATGGCCACAGATTGCTAGCATCATTTGTTTTGTGTTAAGATTTTGTTGTGAGAACTGAATAATTTAAAAAGTCTCAAACAAAATAGAGGAGAGCTGGAAGGAAGGCACCTTAATGGATTTTTAATACTGAAAGTCTTGAGAAATTTCTCTCTTGCATGAAATAGCCCTTTATTACAACATTACCTGAATACCAGGTTAGTACAGATGTTAATTTATGCTACCTTTTTAAATGTACTTTTTAGTTAGATGTTGCTCACCAACAGCAGTTTTACTTAAAATCTGTTTTAAAGGATAATCTGATCAACTTTTTTAACTTTATATGAACAACACTCAGTTTAGAAGTTTTTTTTTCTGCAATAAATATCTTTACAGCAAAAAAGTAATGTAATTTCTATTTTTTACAAAAAGTAGAAAGTGTACCACACAAAGACAGAAAACTAAATTTTACATACAGGATTCATTAACTTTATTTCTGCCCATAAAAGAACATTTTTATTCTTCTTATTATTTTATTCAAATTAACTTTGAAACCCTTACTAAACAGGCAAAATGAACATTTTAGTGATTTAACATTATTAAAACTGAAAACTAAAGTTGTACGTTCAATGTAAAAAAAAAACCTGTTTTAATTTGCATAATTATATGTTTCTAATTACATATTTCCATTGTAACTTGCACATGATTTATTGAATTACATCTAAACATATTTTGCCAAAACCTTAAGCATTAGCATTCATCACATGACAGTTTAGAGTAAAACTGATGACTGAGGGTAATAATTTTATCATTTAAAATATATGAACTAATATAAGCTTCTGTCATTGGTCACTATTGCTAAAAAATATTTTTATTTTATATTTTATTTTAACTCTGGTCAATATAGAGTCTATATTTTTTCTCCTGGTGACATAAATTTTACTCTCAGATAAGAAATGTTTTTATATTAAAGTAAACTGGATTCAGTGAGGAGACAATGTTTTGGAAAATTAGATAATATCAACAAACAACTTTTGTTGAGATTTACGAAAACTGCACCTTAAATGAAAAAACAAATAATTTAAAACCACAATGGTAAAAAAAAAAGCCTTTTTGATAATTTAATCAATGTAAACTGTTGCTAAGAAAAGTCAGCTGGGCTAAGTGAACTGTTCATGGCCCATTCTTCCTTCTCCAAGTCACCCGCTGGGTGCTCCTTTACCCCCGTGTTCCCTTCCCACTCTTCCTCTGTTTCACCTCCATCTCTTCTGTCAATCCTCTCTTTTCACCCTGCCTTCCGCCTTCTTTCTTTCAGCCATGATGCATGTATGTGTCTTTATGTTTATGTGTATCTATTTGTCTTGATTCTCAGTCAGTTTAAGCCACTGAGGCTTTCACTTGAGATGGTGTGTATCTGAGCCTTCTGAGGACATTACATCGGGCAACATTCAGTTCTTGGAGACTTACTTATGTCTTAACTCCCACTACTACTCCCCTGAGCCTAACTTTAAACTTCTTCTAACTTTCAAACTGAGTAAACTCTTTGAAATGTGATTTTTGTCACCATCGGAAGGAAAAGTTCCATTAATGTGACAGTGTAAACAGATTAAGGTCATCATGACAAGAGTAATACCTGCCCAAGTCCACCACCACCACACACACACACACACACACACACACACACACACCCTGTCTGTCTTTCTCAATGCTATCTCAGATTTCAGTATGGGGCCAAGAACCTCCCTTCACCTCCTTCACCTGAATTATCACACACTGTTTACCCTTCCTGAATCCTCCCCTCCTTTCCAACAACTTGGCTCGAGGTCACTAGCTTTGTCAACTTACTGACCCATATTCATGTTACAGCCCATAATGAGTCTGTATGCTTGTTTCCATTTCCTCCTTCAAAGACATGTGTAAGAAACCTGAAAAACTACTTCAGAGAGGAGATTTTTCTCTTCTCAATTTCTCCTACTGTCAGCCATGATTCACGTAATATGAACATGCTACATTAAAGTCTTTCATTTTATTTCTATTTTTAACATTCTGCATGTGATAAACTTCAAGATAGTTTAAATATAAATAAAATATTATGTCAGGTGATAGCGCTTTTAAAGGTCTGTGGTTTTGCATTTCTTCCATCCAACTCCAGCTCTTTTTTGAGATTCTAAGAAGCCGTTCACACAGGTATAAAAAAAGCTAATTTACTTTGAAGATTGTGATGAAAACCCACAGCATCCCTCGCTGTATACTTAGCCTTTTATAGCTGCCCGACTCTCTGCTACTGTGAGCCAACAGAACGGTATTATCTACAAAAATAAGTTTAACATAACCCAAAACAAGTATTGTTTTGATAAAGCCCAGCACTCATTAGGAACATGCTTGACTTATTGCATGTGAATGAAATGAGTGACTGAAAGCTGTAGACCTGGTTCTCCATACTTCAATTCCCCTGGGAGAGCACCACGGGGGCCATGGTTGTGGGCCCCAAAGCAAATTTAGGCCATTATCTCCACATGGGACCAATCTCAGAAAGCCTACCTGTGTTGTACAAAAAATGAGAATTACCTGCTTTGTTTATTATTTTACTAACTTTTCACACGTACTGCCAACCAACCAAAAAATAAATAAAACTGAAGAAAAAGTTACAAAAAACTGCAACTTTGACAAACTAAGTTCTCTTTAAGGTAATCAAAACTAAAAGGTGACCATGCCAAATACCTAAAATAATGGGGAAAAAAGGTTATTACATACCCAATAAACCACTGAAGGACTAACTAAAGCAGCTATGACCTTAAAACATTAATTAAATATTTTGAATTAGTGAGTAGAAGAACTGTGTGTTTCTGTGTGTGTGTGTGAAAGTTGATGGTAAATACCAATGACTCAAGGCTTCCCTGACCATAATCCTCTAAACAATCTACACTCAGAGGTGTTCACTAAATCCAATTACCATATTTTCTCAAATTAAAAAATTGGATTCAGTTAAAATAATTAATTGCTGCCAAAATTAAAAATAAAATAAATAAATAATTCCACATTTATTAGTTTAATGATTTTGTTTTTCAGAATGTTATCATTACGCATTTGATACCATCAAATTAACATCTTAGAAGCTGTTTTAATCATTCATTCTCAACAACTTTAGATCAGTTTGGTAAATTGTTGTATGACATGAATGCACATCTTTCACATTGAAAACCCTGCTAAAAACAGGATGGTTTTTATCTAACTAAATTCAGAGATGATTTTATTTGAAGTGGTGCAGAGGGTTTTAGGCATCTATTGGCGTTACAAAATTCCTTTTTCACAATCAACATCGGAAAATCACGACTGGTTTAGGAGCCCCAAAACTGTATGTTTTTGGAAACGGGTTCCAGAGTGAGAAACATCTTGAAATGCCACCCCTGAATTTATGAGTAGACAGCCAAAATGCAACTTTTTAAAAACAAAGATGTCATAGCCTCACCTCCTATTTGACAATATTTAACAATTTGCCATCCTTATTTTATTGTGGTGTTCACGTGTTAAACCTATGTAAGGTTAATGCACCATGCTCCACGCCTACTTCCTGTTTTTGGTGTAGTTGTGTGGCAGTGCTCCTACAGTACTTTGGATCAATTTTGGTGGTTTTGTTTGGATGAAAACATTTTTAGAAGCTGTGATATGTATGTGAGATTTTTTTTAAACAACAAATAAAAAGATTGCTTAGAAAAAAATGTTTCTGTGTGAACAATGATACTCTGTTTCTTTGTTTATCCAACATTTCTGCCACACAGATTCAAAAACCTTAATCAGGTTTAACAATCCCAAGGGACATTTTGGACAAGAGTAAAACAAAAAGCATCTATCAGAAACTACAGTAATACCTCAAGGAATAATTTCACTTAGGTTGACTTAGATGTTGGTCCAAATTATATTTTAGGTCATAAAATCTAAACCTTTCCTAAAAACAATAAGTGGATATAGAGACCTGCCTGAAGGGGAAAACTCTTATATTATATTGGCAATAATTTGAAAATAATACAGCTTTATTTGAGATTATAATGCCCACAAGAGAGAATCAAATTGAAAATAAGAGCAACAAAATATAAAAAGTATAATTGTTATCAACAAAAACATGTTTTGGTTTTAGTTTTTAAATAATAGTGTCTGTTACAGTCTTATTCTGGTTAAAACAAACTTCTGTAGGGAAATGACACTTCTAATAATAATACAATGAAAATTAAACTGTTAGCAGTAAAGTGTATTTTGAGTTACTGTATCAGTGTTACTGAAATTACTCTTCTTTAAGCTTCTGTCTCTTAATAGCACTACAAATATGGAGTTTATGACTAATGGTAGTTATAGTAGTATTACAATGGCTGATTGCTAAGTGGACTTAAATGATTTTCCCTATGTTTACAAAGTACAACTACAAAAAAGAGATATTATATTTTTAAAGCTGGCTATTTGTGCCCGAAGAGCTCATGCTTTTAAGACAGCTATTTCAGCTTTGGTTTAATGCATTCATAATTACTGCTTTAAGACAGTCTCCTGTATCTTTTGTGTTCCTGTATATTGGTTTTAATACGTAAGTTCAAATATTGTGTGCAGGAGATCCAGTATGTGTCACTGTGGTATTGTGCAGACCTCATCCTCTGATCTTCTGAATGGTTATCCAACCACAGCACTCTGAAGAGGCTTTTTCAGCTTATTCAAATCAGTGCTCCACTTCACTTTATAAGCTTTTGTTAGTTTAACAGTTGTTTGTAACTGAAAATCCAGCCTGATAGCTGACTGGTTCAGAAAATTAAGAAGTCTAATTTGACTATGGTAAGTCTGAGTAATAATAGCAACTAATTATAAAAAATGTAGATTTTAAATAAACCACAGCATTTGGTATAATTTGCCACACTAGCATTTCTTTGCAATGCCAACCTGTTTAGACTAAACACTGTAAGCTTCATAACTCGACAACCTCTGACAACTTCTGAAATGGGATTTTTTTGGGTTTTTTTTGGTTTGTTATTGCTATTTGAATACATATAAACATAAAGGTTTGAACCACTGCACTGGGTTTTAACATCAGTAGCTGTTTACTTGTCTGTTCAAAGCAAATTAAAAAAAAGACTTTCCCTTCTGAGTGTGTCCTCTCATGAGCACCTTTCTGTAAATAACGGAAAACTGTTGTTTTCACTTTTTGACAGATAAGATATGAAGAGCAGAGTGACCACATGGAAATATCAAAAAGGCAGGTAAACCACACCTGAAGTTTGCTGCAAAACATCAACAAAACAACCCATATCAGACTAAAAGTTAAAGGTTCAGAGCACTTTTGAGAAACATAATAAGCAAGTGAACAACTAAAGGTTTAAGGTGGTATTTTAAAAACCTGAAAACACAGGAACACAGCATTAGTTGTAGCACATGAATGTTTTAGAACAAATAGTATTTTAACTGACAGAACCACAGAATCGAAGGAATAAAGGTAATTTATGACAACTAAAATGACAAAAAAATACAATCGTTCACAGACAAAATCTAATTATTTTATAAGAATTACAAGCAAGTCTGAGTCTATTGCAACCTGGTATTTTTCTGTTTTGTTTGACAGAGGCATAATTTTTAGGAAAATTCTGCTCAGTACAGACTGCATCGCCAGTAGGTCGTCACAGTTTGGGTTTTCTGCATCAAGTAGTTAACACTTTCAGGGATACAATCTGACCACATTTTGTAAAACGTCGGTGGCAGGCGTGCTTGTTTAAACTCTAAAACAAATTTATGTTTGGATGGTTTTGGTAGTTGAGTTACCTATTTGATTTTCAGCCAAATTAATCTCCCATTTCAGCCAATACCCTAAATACCCACTTTAGATATAATTCCCACTTTTGTTTTCAGGTGGTGAATATATTTTATTTGTTGGGCTGAAGAAAGACTTGCATTAAAATGGTCTTTGTCACGTGATCTTTTGTATTTTGCAAATCATTTCAACCAGGTGAGTCCTGCCCCACCTGCAAAAGAAAAATAAAAAATGGCAAGAAAAATAATCTCCCTTTAAAATACAGCACTTAAAAAAAGTGTGCTGAGGTTTTACACACACAAACATATAATTTATGTTTATCAGCACAAATAAAGTTATATTTTTTTCCAATTGCAGGTTTTCTGTGGAACCAGGTTGTGTGATTAAACTTTATTTTTGCATCTTATATTTTAGGTTACCAAGCTCATAATTGCTGATTTGCTTAAATGTTGCCTTGTTCCTGGTATACTTTCAGATTGTCATGGTTGGAGTAATACTCTCATATTTCATGCTATTCAACAGTGAGGGGAGTTTTGGGAGTAAGGAAGGTGAGGAGAAGAAAGAAAAACACTCGAGATTCTTGTTTCATTCCTTCCAAACTTGTAATGGAGGTTTGATTAGCAAGCATGTAATGTACTTTACCCCCACGGCTGGAGACAGAGGAGGGGGAGTTGGGGGGAGGAAAGAGGAGTGGGATGGAGGCAGAAGTATAGCAGGAAGGAGGAGTGTATATAGGCTGCCATCTCAGCAGGTCTCCTCATCTCTCCTCCTCCCCCTGCACCTCCTACACTTTATTTCTCCTCGTCTTCAGAACAAGCCCCCCCCCCTCCAAACACGCACACACACACACACTAAAACCCAACATCACCTCCTCTGCCTATGCCCTGTCCCCGTTAGCACCTCCCCCTCCTATAGCTGCACCATGCTGTGTAAGTGCTGGGTGTGGGTGGGGTAGGATGAGGTTGGAGGTCAGAAGCAGGAAGAGTTATTTTGGAAGAGGGGGAGATGAGTAACCCACCCCCTACTGACAAGTTGGACGTCTGCATGCAGGAAGTTGTTTGTGCACAGACACAATACAAGTTTGTCTGAATCCAGCAGGAGATGTCGGTTGTGTTGACACTCAGTTGGTTTTAGGGTTAAAGGCTAACAAAAATGTCGAGGTAGCTTCCACCAACTCGCTGCTATTACTGACAGAAAATAAAAGTTGCCAGGAAGGAAAACTTAACATCCACCTGCTTCACTACATGTCACAAAAAAATCACAACCTTTGTTATTGTTTTTCTTTTCATCTAAAACTTTTATTTTTCTACGACATAGTTTCTCAATATAAATCGCATCATCAAAAAATTTTTTTTATCAAAATTACTTCCTTAAAATTGGTGCAACTTCACAAAAAAATGTCCTTTCTGAGGAAATGTAAAACTGTTTAGTTTCAGTGGTTAAACTTTTTAGCTTTGGTGACAAGAACTTATGATTTGTGTCCCACTTTGTTTTTGTCACAAGATTAACTTTTTTATCATTTTTACCAGAAGTAAAACCCTAAATGAAGACCAGCCATGTTGTTTCTTTATTTCAGAGCAAAACATGTAATACTTTTATGAGCCACCAACCTTGCTACAGTTAAAAATATCCTTTTCCGTGACTCTGAATGAATAAATTAACAACCATACGTCACCATCCTTCTGTGCCTCCTATCAGACCAGATCAGTGCTTCTTTTTCTCCCTCTGCCTCACTGTGCTGTCGACTCAGGGTGTAAGCAGAACAACATTAATGTGTGGAGACACCTGACAAGCCCGCTGGCCTTTAGGGCTCAGCCTAATCAGTCTAGACCCAAACCCATCGGGAATTAAAACTGCAAAACCAAACAGTCACTGTGGGAGCCGACTGGCATCTGCTGGAGGCGCTCGCTCAGCAGTTACAAACGGTGTAACAACATGTTGTTATGGAAGAAGGCAAATGTGTTTCATTTCTGTCCCAGTGGATAATTAAATACAAAAATGTGCTCATGAACTTAGATTTGACAGGACTAAGATGTCAGGGTTGAACCCTGCGTACATGCTTCAGTGTTTTCACATAAAATTAGACAAAAAATATAATCTTGCATGTCCATGAGGAAACTGATTGACTAAAAACTGATGAATAACAAGAGTCAGAATGCCACTGCTGTGTAAGAACGAACATTAAAGCTCTTCTTCCATCCTTCAGAGTACAGTGCTGCGTTCAAATTAATGGGGATTTTCCAGCGTTTAAAGTACAGTAGCTTGTTAACTCTGGTATCTGTTAAGCCACGCAGGGCCCCTCTCCACTCTGTCTCTCTCCAGATGCCCTCATTAATTTTAGATTGGCTCTAAATGAGTCTCCTTCATCGCGCCCGAGGTTTTCTAAATTAGATTCATTTATATTTAAATTGTGAAACAGGCGTGGTTAATGAGAGAATCGTTATTTTTGGGGTTATTTCAGATGGGCTGATAATTCAGCAGCTCTTGGTGGTGTGAACTAAAACCACCAGTAAAAACACACAAGATGTGAGGCCTACTGTATTTCAGCCCTTCATGTTTACATTTTTATTTTTTTAGATAGAAATGAAGGATGATGAACAGTGTTTGCACAGAACAACTGAGGCACTAATTATCTATGAGTTTTATATTTTTGAGCTTTACAAAAACAACTGATACAAACATTTTATTTTTCTGTCTGAAAAAAGAATGAAACCAAATTTAAAGAGGATGTTTTTGTACTTTTTTCTTTTCAAAAATAAGAGCTGAGGAGTATCTACCTGCTAAAAACATAATCACATCCCTTGTTTGTTTCCTTTGTAAACACCTAATTTAACACTCTTAAAACTAATGTGTCATTTTCACCACATCTGTGTAGTTTTCTGCACCTGATGGGCAAAAAACACATTACAGGACACACATGTTGACCTAACAGGTGCCTCGATCAACACATGATGCCTTTAAAAAGCAGCAGGATGCCTCTTAACCTAAACTGCTTAAACTGCAGTGTTGAAAATGTCACATCTGAGAAATAAGGAACGTGAGGTGGGACAACAGAGCTTCACCCCCTACCACCACAAACCCATCCATCCTGCTCATAAAATAGCCAGATCACAAAGTGCTTTACAGCTGTACATCTCCTTACAAGGCTTCTTACAGCTCTCAGCGTCCTCTAGCAACCCCCAGCTTCTCCCCGCCAGGAATTTGACTGTTAGGAATCTAAGTGCCAGGCGTTTAAAACCCGAGGAATGCTATTGTTCTGGTCACAGCTGCTCTAGCACTGGCCTGGCTACTGCTGCTACTGTGTAAGGAGGAAAGAGGGGGGAGGAAGAGGAGGAAGGAAGGCGGGAGGAGCCGAAGGTGTGAAAAAAGCAACTTTTACGTATTTCTAGCACTCTGCAGTCTCGTGACAAAGCAGGACATAGTTGACAGCAAGTTGACACATTCCTCTTAGCTGGACATTTGCAGAACCCTCTCTCTCTCCCCCTTCACTACTGGGTATCATCTTGTTCTGTATCCCTTTGCTGTGATACGTCCAACTTTATCCTAAATGTTTTTCTTATTTATTATCAGTTTAATGTCCACAACTATAATGACGTAGATAAGTTGATAGATGAGTTTCAGTGCAAACTTTCAGATATCATTGATTACATTGCCCCCATTAAAGTGAAAGTTGTGACTGGTAGGAAGAAATCTCCATGGAGAAATGCACAAACAGTTCAATCTGCAAGACAACTCTGCCGTAGGGCTGAACGAAAATGGCGTAAGGCTCAACTGCACGTTT